>NC_060194.1:23093658-23422408 GCF_021184085.1 Oncorhynchus gorbuscha
TATATTCAAGTGCTGCATTAACTATAGCTATCTCGTGAGCATTAAAAATGAATAAATTCAGTAAAATAATTCAGCTTTGGGTACATGTATTGATATGAAACTGAGATTTGATGAAAAATAAATACATAATATATTCAATAGGCCCACAAATTACTTTAAACTTGACCCAAACTATAGAAATGAGTTGAGTCATAAAAGGAATGTAGCCTAACTTCACTTTCACGAAAGGACCTATCTTGAAATACCCATAGCATATAGTAAGAAAAACAAAACAGTATTTTATAAACCGAAATATTTGTCTGGTATGCAAGCGCGTAAAACGAACTTTCTTGCAAGTCTACCATTGGTTAACAATGCTATGATTCACCCCAAAGTTCAAGTTATGCGCGCGTAGCTCATATCCAATGGTTAAATAGGGAGGAGTGGTGGGGGTGGATGACAACAATGGGAATTGAACAGATAACCATTTGGAATTATAATGGCAATGCATCCGTTTTGGGTCACTTCCACCACCAACAAAATCCAATTTAACCCCGACTCAAATCAGGATTTCAGTGCCATGCAAGGACCTTTAACTTTGTACCATAGGCCTACATGGAACATCTTCACTTCAATCATTATACTCTTATGAAACACTTCACCGTTGAAGTAATGTCAATGGGCATCATATATAAGTCTACTGTACAAATAATGTATCTCAAATTGTCCATGCCTTCCATAGTTTGAAATACAATTTATTGTTATTTGCAAATAACATAATGTTCATGTTTATAAACAATACTCAGCGCCCATATTGTTTCTCTAAAAGAATGTTTACATAACTTATTTATCTTGCAATAACTTCTTTTTGTGAATGAAACATCTAGAGGCCTTTGCATGAAACCTGCAATCTGTCACCTGTTTATCACGAGACAAAAGTTGCTGTATCTACCAAATTGTGGTCTTATGATGTGAATGATCTTTTATTGTCAATCTTAAGTGTGTGTAAATTAAAATCCAAATTTAAAACACACTTTGCCTTAAAAGTTCTGTAAACAAACGTTTCTATGAGAACTGTGCTACAAATAAATAACACATTAAATGTTTACAACAAGAATGGGCAATTGCCATTAGAGATGGTATACAACATCAATTTACAACAGAATATTTAAGCATATGTATAAAGAAGGACAAAGTTTTGGTTGTATTTTTCTGTCAGTATTCTTTGATATGAGACAAATGTAAATCATTTGTATCATACTGTGAAATGAACCAATAAGTAAATAAACCACAAGAATACTAAGACAAGTTTAAATCCTTTATCCTTTAATCAGAGGGCTCTAAAAGTACAGGCTGACCAATCGTCTACTGTTAAGTCACAAACTGCCACTCTGGGAATCATTTCTAAAGCATAAATGTGATATGGCCAAGCCGCATTTATGTTGAAATAACTGAATATCAATTTGATTAACAATTACTGGCCTGACTTGAAGGTAAATGAGACAGCAAGGATAATTTAATCGAAGTACAGAACAAATAATGCCACTTAAAAATATTACATTTACATTACATTTGTCATTTAGCAGACATATTGTCCTCTGATAGGCAATTGGTGGGTTTATGTATGATGCATGATCATTTCCTTGATACAAGGCCAGCCCCATGCCTCTTTCTGCATGGGCTAGCTCTCAATACACATATTGTGGACGTGTTTTCTCATACAGAGTAGACTGCATTGTGTGATTTGCTATTTGCAGGTGGTCATCAGATAAATCAACCTATAAAGAAGAATACATTATTTCATGCATGGAAATAATGTATTAGACTTGTTTTACAGTCTGCAATTTAAGTGGTGTTTACATAAATGACATGCTGGTAATGACCTAATAGCCCTACTTGCATTCTGGTTTCTTTGGGTTTTATTCAAACAAGCAGCACTTGCACAAAATATCAGGTAGTTGTAGTTGTGTTGATTTCTTGGAAGTGGCAACAGAAGTATCCATTGTTACTGTATAATGTCCTTGTAAATACCAGGGAAAACGCACGTGAAACAGTCAATTAAAGTAACCATACAGTAAAGTAACAGGACTGAAAAGTATTCGTTAAATCACTACAGAGTTCAAATTACTTTAAAAAGTTGCACTCTTCAAGTTTAAGTATGAACAGAATTCAATCAAACTTGGTATGCAGAGAAAGCATCTTGTCCCTGCACCAGGAATGGCATTTTTTAAAAATGACAATGGAAAGGACGACTGTTGGTTTCGCCAGGCAAACATCGTCTACAATGTATTTACTAAATGCAAAATACTAAAAAGAAATGTTGACCACAAAGAAAAGTTACACATAACTTGCACCAAGGTGCACCATGATGTCTAAGTTATATGCAGCGGAGTATACCTCATTTTAGTTTTACAATTGAGTAGTGGTCGGGTGACCGCCACAACTCCTACCAAAGTCAAAATACAGGTTTACATCTCTAAAGTCATTGGTGCACAATGCTGAATGCAGGCCGCCTATACTTAGGGGTCTTGAATAGAGTTTAAAGAGAAAGCCCAGCATCTCAAAAAGGTAAAGTACTCATTTCTGTCTTCCAAAAAGTTATTAGATGTGCAATAACTCTGCAATGATCTCAAAAGTGGTCTAAGAATCCCACAACAGCAGTTTTACTCCGTATTCCACTCAGTTGCTATAACATTCACCTTCAAGTCATTTGCTCTGTCAAACATATCCACAGCAGAATAACAAACAGGGTATGAAAAGCTTATGGAAACATTGAAACTAGGAGGTTCAATAGAATACATATCCTCATAAATGAGCTTTTTGAGACTCGTGTTGTTTGGTTACAGAGGAGCTAGTAACCCAGAATGCTGAAAGCTTTCCCAGTACCAGTTTCTGACTGTAACAGAGTCTCTCATCATCTATAAGTCAATTTCCCCTCACATGCATCAACATGCATCGATCAAATCCAGAAAAATAAGGACACCTTTTGAATATGATCCTAATACAGTAGACTCATGTGGATTTCAAAACTGCCACGCATAAACAAACACATCAAACTTCAGTCACCAATACAGGTCACAACATTCTGCAGTCTCAGTATTACCTGATGCTCTCAAACATGTATAGAAAGGCCCCCCCCAAAAAAACAGAAAAAGGATCCATACACAAAAGAGAGAGCTATCTGTGCGGACCATTCTCAGCATTGACCTGCTCCTCAATGCCCCAGAACCTCATCTGCATTTCTATTCTTGCCCAGCTTGTGTATGTGGAAGTGACGCCCAACGGTCACTGACTTGATGAGCTCTCTGGGTTAGAAAAGCTGGTGCCTTAGACGCTGAGCTGAGCAACTCGGTTAGTTCCTCAATGGAGTCTGTGGCCGGGATCCCCCGATGAAGGTCAAAGCCCTCGGTCACAGCTGCAGGTGGCTCATGTCCTTTAACGCATCACTTCTTCTACACCTTAGAATTCAAAATGTCCCTAAAAAGGAATCTCCTTAAATTATGTACATTTCTACAAAAATTCCATCGTCAAAACGCTTGTCCGTTCTCTCCTCCAACTCTCCATAACAGTGATGCATGATATCTTTTGAGCATCAAATACAAAAAAGGTTCCTGCATAACTCTTCATGTTGATGAAAGTTTAAAGTTTGGATAGAAAGTTCTGCCACAATTTCATTCCCTGCCTCTGGACATGAAAATGAACACGATTTCATCCACAACATTCCAGCCACCACTTTAGTCACGAGACTTTAAGAAGGTCCAAATGCAAATGCCCACAGACAATGAAGAAATAAATAGCCTGCCCTACATCTTAGTTATCATAAGTTCACATATCCCGTGTCACAAAATTTAACCTCTCCAATTGGCAGAGGCAAAGGGCAGTCTGACTCAAAAAGAAAATACATATCAGAAAAGTATTGATGTCTCTTGTGTGTCTCTCAAACAAAAGACCCATCCTGTCCCTTCCCCCCACGGAGTTATTTATCCATAGTTCTTAAATGCTTCCTAGTCAAACTTGAATATGGAATGAAGCGCTAGGGCTTTGTGGCGGAAATATAATTAAGCTGGTGAAAGATGTATAAGGTGAAGAATAGGGATGACATCAGGCCAATTTCACACTTGGCACTCGGATGGCCGGGCCCAAGCTAGGCTCTTGCCACGCAACACAGATCAAAGCACACTACTACTACCAAAAAGGCAAAGGAGGACTTAAGTATGCTAATCTCCAGGACAAATATATTTTAATCTTGTTAGAATACAAGTTAATGCTGCAGATCAGTGACTAAACTTTATAGAGTGTAAGGGAAATATTCACTTTCCCAACATTTCTGAATGAGATGGTATTCCTGGACCATTGAAATTGCATTTAAGAAATTGTACAAATGGTTTATCATATAGTCCTCATTACCTGTGTGAAGGTTGCATTTAATCTGAAAAAAAAAAACCCTCCAGGAGTCCACTCAGCATACTGCAAAGGCACTAACATGCGTAGGAAATGAGCATTTAGTGGTCCAGTTTGCCCCGCCACTTTGAGCCCCTTGCCAACAGCACCTTGGTAACCCTTGATCTGTCATGAAGTTAAGCTCAAGCCCTAGACATCCAGAGACAGCTATGCACACAAAGCAAAGCTGACACTTTTTTTAAAGCCAGAATAAACTCCCAACACACAACTTCTAGGAATATACAACAAGTTGAAAACTTTTGTTTTGAAAGAACTGGATGTGCAATGGGGGAAAATGCTGTAATTCCCGATGATAATCGAAATTATATATCCGGTTAGTATTCAACTTGCCTGCTTCATAGGGTTTATTTTCAGTCACATGTAGTCAGTGGAAGTTTGACCCATACAAAGCTTGACCCATGCATTTGTTCTTCGTTCCTTAGCAAAGGAGGTTGACATTTTTTCCTCCAAAACTGATCTAAATCTTTCCACAAATAAGTGTAGATACATGTTGGGTAAATCTTTCCAAAAATTCTCAATAATATTTAGACCATAAAGCCCCAAAATATACGTGACTATTTGTCATTATTGGATGAAGCGGTGAGGGTCATTATATGAAAAAGGAACAACATTGTCCATGAGGTTTTGCAGTTCCCTGGCATATAGCAGTGTGTTCAATCTGTAGATGGTGAATTTACAACCTCTGTTTTCTGAGATATGTGTTATCACAATTGTGTTGATAATTGACCTGATTTAGGGATTTACACATGTTTTTATAGGGATATAAGCATATCAGGCTGTGTATATCTACCAAGGCTCTCCTGTAGGTTATGTTCCCCCACCTTGCACAGTTTTTTTGTAACACTGAAAATGCTGCCTATCGTCAAAAAGGACTATTTTAGAAAAATTGTTGGATCAATTGTCATAACATTTGACATACTTCCCCATATGTCAGAGCACATACAACTGTTTAAAATGATACCACGACTGGAATTCAATTGTTGGAGACAGCAGATGATGGAACGTAAAGGGGACTGCCCATTTCAAAATCAAGAATCAACTCCCTCCTCCACCCAGGACACACAGTGCAAATCAAATGCAACCTGGCATGCAGAAATCCACTATCTCCAACAGTTGAATTCTGGACAAGAAATGGCCTGTACAATCAACAGATTTGGAATTCCGTGACATTACAAGAAATTCTAAAACTGATCAGCTGATGAAAGTGAAAGGACAAAAGTAGAAAAACATGCTGATCCAGCTCATCTTGACATTGCCTGTAGGATGCCACGCCATCTTTCTTTGACACGGCTGCTTCCCCACAGTCCCTCTAGGAGTATAGCACATTTAGTGTTGGTTATTTGTTTTTACACCCATCATATCCTTATTTTGAGTGCTACTTCTTCCTCCTGCAAATTGTAAGAAATGTATAATTTATTACTTTTTGACAACAGCTCCCAGCTGGAAGTTACTAGGACTACATATAAAGAAACACCTGACTTTCTATATCATAATACAATTCAGTGGATTTGACAACGTTAGTAGTATCTCAATTCAAAATAGAAAACTTTATTTATAAGTATTCAAGTTGATTGATACAGTATCCTTCAAGAATGATTTCTTCATTTGAAATATATATCTAAACTGGTCCGGTCATCGGCAGCAGAGATGCATGTAAAACTATAGTTCATCACTCTGGAATTTGGTGTCTTTACAGTGATCTGGAAATGAAATATAGACAAAAATGAGTCCGCCATCTTCTCAGATGGCCTATTGAGAAGAACTATCTATAATTGCAGAAAACCAGTAGAAGACACACCATTTACTGCAATGACACCTGCCGAAAAATGAATTACATCATATTGAAAACATAGGAGAGATAGGAGCTGTGGTTTCTTTCAGATGATGAATTCCATATAACCCTGATACTCAAATAGCAGCGAAGAGGCCAAATCCGTCCTGACTTTCTTCACATAGCACATTCAAACTATCGGCCTACGACCGCGATCTTGTTGAACAAAAATTTCCCTTTAGCTTCTCTAACGGAGTACTAGTTTCATATAGTACTTGGCCGGTTGAGCTGCTGTTTCAGAACCCTCACTTAACAGGGTTGAAACAAAATGGTGGATCAAACACGGCAGTTACGTAAGGGGGAAATCATGACACTACAAATAGAGCTGTATAATAAAGGTAGTTAGTGACTGGATGTATACATTTTCATATTCTGTTTTCAGATGCATAATAAACAAGAGTGGTCATGTTTCTATTCCCTGGAAGCAACACGGTACTCTTCTAAACATGTTTAACATCACCAAATTCTGTATTTTGTAAGTCATCTGTCCGCTATTCTTTACAAATCAAAGCTCTTCAAAGCCCAAACACCCAGATACAGTGATTATTTGTTCATACAAAAAAAGAGTGATTAGTCATTTTAATAAACTCTAAAAGCAAATCAAAACCCAATGCTGTCATCTATACTCCATTTGCGTAATGATGTGAGTGATAACATAGTTATAGGTAGTATCATTTGGGTAATGATGTGAGTGATAATATAGTTCTAGGTAGTATCATTTGGGTAATGATGTGAGTAATAATATAGTTCTAGGTAGTATCTATGCATTAAGGGGCAAACAGGAGGCCTGGTCAGAGAGAAACCACAACATGTCTGAAACCGTACCTGATACTTCATTGCATAACTTGTCGACCACATGGTCTGTCTCTTTGGCAAAGAGAGAGATGATATCATCTTCAAACTCCTCCACAATGCTTTCACACTGTAACAGAAGAAAGGGGATCGGTTTGCCACTCGACAGACAGCAAAAACAGGTCCTCCGCACATGAGAGATTCACAAGCATGTAGTTTCACACAATAGTGGGCATGGCCGTGAGGCAGACTGCCATTTTTCCTCTCGCCTTGCCGTTCAGCCATCTTGGATGACTCATGTAACCTAGATAGGCAACACGATTGTTGGCGAATCCACACACACACACACACACACACACACACACACACACACACACACACACACACACACACACACACACACACACACACACACACACACACACACACACACACACACACACACACACACACACACACACACACACACACACACACACACACACACACACACACACAGACATCTTTGCGCATTATACGATTTCTTACTTATGATGCCTAACTTGATCTTAAATATGCGCAACTTACGTGTAAGACCGCAATGTAATTGTAAATTAACAAAGGAAAACGCGTTATTGCCTGCATTTTGGGTTAGAATACAGTACACCCCTGGCACCAAAATGACAAACTTCAACTTCAATGTTACATTGTAATAACTAAAAAATAATAATAATGAAAATTACAAATGCAAGCTTTAATACACATGTTTTCAGATTTCTTGTTATAATTTCAATTAATGGCTTTCTATATTACAGACTACGGTGCATGCAATATATCTTAATTAGAAAGGTCATAAGTAAAGTGGAAAAACAATATCAATGTACGTTTTAATATTATGGGCACAATTATCAATAATGTAAATGGATTTTCAGATAATATCAAGCTGTGATATCGAAGGCCAAGGTCTGACATTGAGTTCTGTACTTTAAATGACATCAATGTTTTATCCTGTTTAACAAAACATAACAATCAGTTTCCCTCTGCTACCAATATCTCTATTCAACCTTGAAATACTTAATTAATAGGTGAAAAACTTGGAAATGCAGAACAAATTTCACCTGAACTTTGAAGTATGTACAGCATGAGTGAAAATAAATAAATAAATATGTGAGTAAATTAATCAATTATTGCCACACTTACCACAAATTTTAGGGCATTGGATCCCTCTGGGCCGTCAAACTTGAAATTGTTAAAATCAGGAAAATCCCCAGCATCAGAACTTCTTGGAGCAAATCTTTTGTATTGCTTTATCTTGGTGTCTGGGTCCACATGAAGAGCATAGTCACTCATGCTACCACAAACTCCATCCAGAAGCTCACTCAAGTTGGCCTCAGACCTAGCAAGAGGGACCTGGTGGATAAAAAAATAAAAAATACAAATTAAACTTAACCGAGTTTGATTCCAGTTCTATGAAGTTGCTTGGGATCCGGCCAGGTCATGTCGGTGACCCCTAATTTCCATTCCCATCACACAAACACCCCTACTTCCCCTATGCTGGAACTATGACATTTAACCTGTAGAAGTATACCCCTTCCCCTTGGAAACAGGACAACACATGCAATGGTGTCTAGACAGGTCAAGGTGCACTATGCTCCCGCCCCCGTGGCCTCCCCGGAAGGAGAGAGGGGAAAGGGTGACGGGGGGCAGGGGCAGTGAAAGGGCCAGGGAGGGGGGCTGAGTTAAGGAGCAGGGGGAGGCCTAAACAGCAGCCAAGTGCAGGGTAAACAGTTCTGTCTCATCCTTTGGTCCCTTTTGGCGGTTCATCTCCTCCACCCTCCAATGATCAAAGCAGGAAGTTTTCCTTGTCAATCCCGGTCAAAAGGTGCTGGGCAAGGGGAAGGGGGGGCATATTGCAGATGAACTGGATTTTGTGCAATGTAGATATATCCCTGACCCTATTGTCCCCTTTCAGCCTCAGTATGGACCCTTCCGGACCCACTGATTACATTATAGAAGCATTTTCCCCCTCCTCTTTTTTATATCTGACTCGTAGTGACACAAAGGGGCTTCCGTGGCTCACTGCCATCTGCTCACAAATAAGATAAAAAGGTTTCAGAAAACTGCCTGAACCTTGGTACACATTTCTCTCCTTTTTCAATGTACAGATAGCTAAGTAATTAACATTGAGGATGGTCTATCAACAAAAAAATGGTTTGACTACTTCAACATGAATGTTTAACCTTTAACTAATAAGTCACTTCAAAATAAAAATTGGAATATCAACCATAACAGCAATTTTTTGCAAAAATTGTAAACCAAAAATGGAGCTGTTCTGATTATTATTACATTTTATTACACCATAGGTGTATTTCTATGAATATGTATGATGAGATCTTGACTTGATTGGTCAGAAAAATCTGCCTAAAATGTTTTTTAGTTTTTTAAACACACCAAAAACATCCAGCATGAAAAAGTCCAACGTCAAGCCAAATCCTTATCATGCAATCCTGAAAATGGCGTGGAATTAAATTCCTTCCTTACCAGTCTGAGGGGTTTGAAAGGGACCTGTCAATCACACATTTCCTGAAGAATGAGGAGGGGACTAGGCAGACCTTGCAGAGAAAAGGCTTCTCAGGGATGCTATCCTCCATTGAATTCCCATTGGAAAACCAGCCATTATTGGAAAGGGGCTTTCAATTTCTGGTGTGAATAATATGGACCAATGAAAACACACAAATTCATAAAAACTAGAACCTATTAATGCCACCATTTACAACAATGTGTAATATTGTTATAGTCTTCAGAAAAGGAAATATTTGCATAAACACACAGACAAATGATTGCCTCAGTATTTACCTTTATCGTGACAAGACAGAAATGTAATTTAATGAAGAGTGACAAAAAAAAATGTCATGGTCCAACCAGGAACATTGAAAGCCATTCGTTGAAAATTAATACATTTTTGAAATACAATCTATATACGAATATAAAAACAGAAGACATGAACAACTTCCATCAACTTATTAATCTAAGTTCAATGTCTTTGGCTCAATGATTCATTGTTGTAGGTTTAACTTTGTGGTGTGACTGGTGTCAACCTTCCTTCAGGGAGCCCTGCTGCTTTCTGAGGAGAGCAAAGGAGACTTAAGACCAGCAAATCTCCTATGATGGCATCTAAGCTTGAACACCCCTCCCTCCTTGATTCAGACAGGGTCAAAAGCCAGTGGGGTGGGGTGGGGGCAGGGTTTCTTGGATTTATGCTCAGAAGTCAAAACAAGCCAGTGATTAGTGCTAAAGGTACACTTCCATGGGGCAGTAAGTACAGAAGTTGATCAAAAGAGTTGATCAGCCATCAGGGTCTGTTGGCCGTTTCACTTAAAAGTCCATGTGCTTACCTTTCAGAGCACTGTAAAAACCAGGTACGTAATTCAATACTTAACTCTTCTCGTACTAGTATTCATTTTGATTTAGTAATTATAGTGGAGCTATATCATTGCATTCATACACTCTCTCTACTGACAACAACAGGGGTATTGCAGAGGCACACCCCCACAGCTTGAGGGCAAACAAAATGGAATATGAACAAGACTCACAGGGGTATAGAAACTGTAATTAGCATTTATTTTCAAATTAACCCTATTTTAGGAAACACTTAATGAGAGTCTGTGAATATGACATACACACCTGATCCATAGACAGCATAATAATCAGGAAGGACGGAGACTGATGGCAAAAAAAAAAACTATTCTCATGTATTCTCATGTAGCAAGAGCACCCTCCAGGAAACCTACACCACCCGATGTCACAGGCAGGCCAAAAAAGATCATCAAGGACAACAACCACCCGAGCCGCTGCCTGTTCACCCCGCTACCATCCAGAAGGCGAGGTCAGTACAGGTGCATCAAAGCTGGGACCGAGAGATTGAAAAACAGCTTCTGACTCAAGGCCATCAGACTGTTATTAAACAGCAATCACTAACACAGAGAGGCTGCTGCCTGCCATACAGACTTGAAATCATTGGCCACTTTCATAAATGGATCACTTTAATAATGCCACTTTAATAATGTTTACATATCTTGTATTACTCATCTCATATGTATATACTGTATTTTATACGATCTACTGCATCTTGCCTATGACGCTCTGCCATCGCTCTTCCATATATTTATATGTATATATTCTTATTCCATCCCTTTACTTATATTTGTGTGTATTAGCTAGTTGTTGTGGAATTGTTAGATATTGCTGCACTGTCGGATCTAGAAGCACAAGCATTTTGCAGGTACTCGCAATAACATCTGCTAACCATGCAATGCAATTTGATTTGATTTGAAAAGAGAAGGTAAAGACGATACTTCAAGAAAAAAATGAATCCAACTCTATAATGTTTGTTATACTATGCCTATGGAATGTTTGATTTAACTCAAACCTATCGGAATGAGAGATAATTCAGGTTGTCATATTAGGAGATATAATATCAGAATCCCTTTTACTTGAAAGTGAACTTGAAATGGCCACAGGGGAGAGGAAAACCACAAACAGCCTAGCTAAATGAACAGCACGTTACTAGCTATCAATGACCATCAAAAGGGGATTAACCCCTGAGATCAATAGGGGAGCTGACCAGCTAATGACGGTCCCTGGACACTAGTGATAGGACACTGGAACACTACCAGGTCTGACCTCTTCACACCACAACAATGCTTGGTTCGAAAAAGGGGGAAATACAGTGGTTTGAATATTCCAGGGGGAAATACAGTGGTTTGAATATTCCAGTGGGAAATACAGTGGTTTGAATATTCCAGAGGGAAATACAGTGGTTTGAATATTCCAGGGGGAAATACAGTGGTTTGAATATTCCAGGGGGAAATACAGTGGTTTGAATATTCCAGGGGGAAATACAGTGGTTTGAATATTCCAGGGGGAAATACAGTGGTTTGACTATTCCAGGGGGAAATACAGTGGTTTGAATATTCCAGAGGGAAATACAGTGGTTTGAATATTCCAGGGGGAAATACAGTGGTTTGACTATTCCAGGGGGAAATACAGTGGTTTGAATATTCCAGGGGGAAATACAGGTGGAACAGTATTAAAGGGGGTACCAATGCTTACAACCATCCAAACTGAAATGAAGTTACATACTGATCTTTCTTTTCTTCTGCCGGGATGTTTCACAAGACACTAAATTCCATTTGTCAAGGTATGAGATCCAGGAACCCAGGAACTACTATGAAACCACTAGACCGATGCTTTATCAAGTATTTTAACTATGAATAAGCATTCTTCAATGTATGAATGATGCATCGATCTCTTAATCCATAAATCATCAAATATTTTTTGTTCAAGAAAGTTCAATTGATAGCTTTATGTGTACTATGAGATTTTTTGATCTAGTGGAGCGCACGTTGGAATAACTTCCTACTTTTGCAACATGCTTTTACTGAGGTAGGTACCTTTTTATCAGTCAGGCTCCCATCAGGGTTGAGTCTGAAGCCTCCCACATGGATTGTCTTCTTCGGATCAATCTGACTGATTGAATAATTGAGCTCATCAACAATAGCCCTGCATGCTAAAAGAAACAGACATAGATTAGAACAATTCACAGCACTCATTTACTATAAAATAAGTATTTAGAGATCCATATTATGCCCACAGCTACCGAAAAGCAAAAGTAAAACTACAATAAAATGATTTCTCATGAAATAAGCTTGATAGAAATGTTTTCATAATACAGGGTGCACACTAGAAACAAAAGTAAATAAGTCATTATGTATGCAGAACTATTGATAAGAAAACATATACAACTCATAATACACTATATATACAAAAGTATGTGGACATCCCTTCAAATGAGTGGAATCGGCTATTTCAGCCACACCCATTGCTGACAGGTGTATGAAATCGATCACACAGCCATGCAAACTCTGAAGACAAACATTGTTAGTAGAATGGCCTTACTGAAGCGCTCAGTGACTTTCGAAGAGGCACAGTCATAGGATGACTTTCAACAAGTCAGTTCATCAAATTTCTGCCCTGCTAGAGATGCTCCTGTCAACTATAAGTGCTGTTATTGTGAAGTGGAGAAGTCTAGGAGCAACATCAGCTCAGCCATGAAGTGGGAGGCCTCACAAGCTCACAGAACAGGACCGCCGAGTGCTGAAGTGGGTAGTGTATAGAAATCATCAGTCCTCGGTTGCAACACTCACTACTGAGTTCCAAACTTCCTCTGAAAGACAACATCAGCTCAAAACTGTTAAGACGAGAGCTTCATGAAATGGGTTTCCATGGTCGAGCAGCCGCACACAAGCCTAAGATCACCATGCACAATGCCAATCTTTGGCTGGAGTGGTGTAAAGCTCGTCACCATTGGACTCTGGAGCAGTGGAAACAGGTTCTCTGGAGGGATGAATCACGCTTCACCATCTGGCAGTCCGACAGACGAATCTGTATTTGGCAAATGCCAGGAGAATGCGACCTGTCCCAATGCATAGTGCCAACTGTAAAGTTTGCTGGAGGAGGAAAAATGGTCTGGGGCTGTTTTTCATGGTTTGGGCTAGAACCCTTAGTTTCAGTGAAGGGGAATCTACAGCATAAAATTATATATTCTAGATTATTCTCTGTGGCAACAGTCTGGGGAAGGCCCTTTCCTGTTCCAGCATGACAATCCCCCATGCACAATGCGAGATCCATACAGAAATTGTTTGTCGAGATTGGTGTGGAAAAACTTGTCTGGCCTGCACAGAGCCCTGACCTCAACCCCATAGAACACCTTTGGGATGAATTGGAACGCAGACTGCGAGCCAGGCCTAATTGTCCAACATCAGTGCCTGACCTCACTAATGCTCTTGTGGCTGAATCACAGCCATTCAACTCTGTAACTGTTTTAAAGTCAGCATTGTCTTCATGGTGAAATCCCTAAGCGGTTCCCTTCCTCTCCGGCAACTGAGTTAGGAAGGACGCCTTTATCTTTGTAGTGACTGGATGTACTGATACACCATCCAAAGGGTAATTAATAACTTTACCAAGCTCAAAGAGATATTCAATATCTGCTTTTTTTCTTTAACACATCCACCAATGGCTGCCCATCTTTGCCAAGACTTGGAAAACGTCCCTGCTCTTTCAGATCTAATTAAGTGCATTTTTAATTTGTCACATGCGCCGAATACAACATGTGCAGACCTTACCGTGAAATGCTTACTTACAAGCCCTTAACCAACAATGCATTTCAAGAAATAGAGTTAAGAAAATATTTACTAAATAAACTAACCTAAAAAATAACAATAACAAGGGGGTACAGGGGGTACAGGTTAGTCGAGGTAATTTGTACATGTAGGTAGGGATAAAGTGACTATGCATAGATAATAAACAGTGAGTAGAGGATGGTGGAGGGGGGTGTCAATCTAAATAGCCCAGGTGGCAATTTCATTAATTGTTCAGCAGTCTTATGGCTTGGGGGTAGAAGCTGTTAAGGAGCCCTTTGGACCTAGACTTGGAGCTGCAGTACCATGTGCCGTGCGGTAGCAGAGAGAACAGTCTATGACTTGGGTGACTGGAGTCTGAAATATTTTTGGGTCTTCCTCTGATGTGGTGTCCTGGATGGCAGGAGCTTGGCCCCAGTGGTGTACTGGACTGTACGCACTACCCTCTGTAGCGCCTTACGGTTGGATGCTGAGCAGTTGCCAAACCAGGCGGTGATGGAACCGGTCAGGATGCTCTTGATGGTTCAGCTGTAGAACCTTTTGTGGATCTGTGGACCCATGCCAAATCTTTTCCGTCTCCTGAGGGGGAAATGGTGTTGTCATGCCCTCATCACGACTGTCTTGGTTTGTTTGGACCATGATAGTTTGTTGGTGATGTGGACACCAAGGAACTTGAAACTCTCGACCCGCTCCACTGCAGCCCCATCGATGTTAATGGGGGCCTGTGCGGCCCTCCTTTTACTGTAGTCCACGATCAGCTCCTTTGTCTTTCTCACATTGAGGGAGAGGTTTTTGTATCGTCACCACACTGCCATGTCTCTGACCTCCTCCCTATAGGCTGTCTCATCGTTGTCGTGATCAGGCCTACCACTGTTGTGTCGTCAGCAAACGTAATGTTGGTGTTGAAGTTGAGCTTGGCCACACAGTTGTGGGTGAACAGGGAGTACAGGATGGGACTAAGCACACACCCCTGAGGGGCCCCAGTGTTGAGGATCAGCGTGGCAGATGTGTTGTTGTCTACCCTTACCACCTGGGGGGGCTGCCCGTCAGGAAGTCCAGGATCCAGTTGCAGAGGGAGGTGTTTAGTCCCAGGGTCCTTAGCTTAGTGATGAGCTTGTGGGCACTATGGCATGGGAACAGCATTCTCACAAAGCGCAGTGTGGAGTGCAATTGAAATTGTGTCATCTGTGGATCTGTTGGGACAGTATGCGAATTGGGAGTGGGTCTAGGGTTTCCGGGGTGATGGTGTTGATTTGAGCCTTGCCAGTTGGTCCACGCATGCTCTGAGTACACGTCCTGGTAATCCGTCTGGCCTCGCAGCCTTGTGAATGATGACCTGTTTAAAGGTCTTGCTCACATCGGCTATGGAGAGCGTGATCACACAGTTGTCTGGAACAGCTTGTGCTCTCATGCATGCTTCAGTGAGATTGCCTTGAAGCAAGCTACAAAGGCATTTAGCTCATCTGGTAGGCTCTCCTTACTGGGCAGCTCACTGCTGGGTTTCCCTTTGTAGTTCGTAATAGTTTGCAAGCCCTGCCACATCTAACGAGCGTCAGAACCAGTGTAGTAAGATTCAATCTTAGTCCTATATTGACGCTTTGCCTGTTTGATGGTTCATCTGAGGGCATAGGGGAATTTCTTATAAGCGTATGGATTAGTGTCCCGCTCTAGCCTTTAGCTCGGTACGGATGTTTCCTGTAATCCATGGCTTCTGGTTGGGATATGTACGTATGATCACTGTTGGGATGATGTCGCCGATGCACTTACTGATGAAGCCGGTGATTGAGGTGGTATACTCTTCAAAGCCATTGGATAAATCCCAGAACATATCCCAGTATGGACTAGAAAAACAGTCCTGTAGCATAGCATCCCCGTCATCTGACCACTTCTGTATTGAGCAAGTCACTGGTACTTCCTGCTTTAGTTTTTGAATGTTAGCAGGAATCAGGAGGATAAAATTATGGTCCGATTTGCCAAATGGAGGGCGAGGGAGAGCTTTGTATGCGCCTCTGTGTGTGGAGTAACGGTGGTCTAGAGTTTTTTTCCTCTGGTTGCACATGTGACATGCTGGTGGAAATGAGGTAAAACAGATTTAAGTTTGCCTGCATTAAAGTCCCCGGCCACTAGGAGCAATTCTTCTGGATGTGCATTTTCTTGTTTGTTTATGGCCTTATACAGCTCGTTGAGTGCGGTCTTAGTGCCAGCATCGGTTTGTGGTGGTAAAAGAAATGGCTACAAATAATATAGATGAAAACTCTCTTGGTAGATAGTGTGGTCTACAGCTTATCATGAGGTACAGGTGAGCAATATCTCGAGACTTCTTTAATATTAAACATCGCACACCTGCTGTCATTGACAAATAGACACATCCAGTTTATTTTCCAGTGATTGCACGTTGGCCAATAGAATGGATGGTAAAGGCGGTTTACCCACTTGCCGACGAATTCTCACAAGGCACCCGACCTCCGCCCCATGTATTTCCGTCTTTTCTTCACTTTAATGATGGGGATTTGAGCCTGGTCTTGGGGAAGCAGTATATCCGTTGCAACATTCAAGAAAAAATCTTTGGCCATGTTTGAGGTGAGTAATTGCTGTTCTGATGTCCAGAAGCTCTTTTCGGTCATAAGACATGGTAGCAGCAACATTATGTACAATATAGGTTACAAACAATGTGAAAAAAAACAAAATAGCATAGTTGTTTCGGATCCCGTAAATCGGCAGCTATCCCCTTCGGCGCCATTGTCTTTGTGGTTGAATCTGTGTTTGAAATTAACTGCTCGATTGAGGGACCTTACATTAAATTGTATGTGTGGGGTACAGAGATGAGGTTGTCATTAAAAAATAATGTTAAACACTATTATTGCACACAGAGGGAATATGTGCAACTTACTGTGTGACTTGCTAAGCACATTTTTACTCCTGAACTTAGGTTTGCCATAACAAAGGGGTTGAATATTTATTGACTCAAGACATTTCAGCTTTTCATTTTTAATTAACTTTTAAAAACATAAAATACATAATTCAATTCAGAAAGTATAGGGTATTGTGTGTAGGTCAGTGACAAAAATTCTCAATTGAATCCATTTTAAATTCAGGCTGTACATATAAAGTGGGTAAAACAGTATGTAAACATTACTCAAGTGACCAGTGTTCAATGACTCTATGTACATAGGGCAGCAGTCTCTAAGGGGCAGGGTAGAGTACCAGGTGATAGCCGGCTAGTAACAGTGACTAAGTTTCAGGGCAGGGCAGGGTGGTGACTGTTTAACAGTCTGATGGCCTAGAGATAGAGGCTGTTTATCAGTACCTCGGTCACAGCTTTGATTCTTTAATGTATTAGTAGTTTGAGAAGTGTTACATAGTCATGCAAGGATGACTCCAAGGTTTGGTAAGACTGCAGTGTTGGGTTCAAAGAAAGAAAATGGTGCTCCAATCAAATGTGATGAGCTGCCTTTTACCAAGTTTAACTTGCATTTTTAAAACATAATTGCTAAAACTATGTAATAGCGGAAAATGTTAATTATCATGATGACAAAGTTTTCAATAGTGTACCTTTTTTTATTTTTAGATAAAGAATATTGTAAATTGTCCTTCTACACGTTTGAAATTCAACAGAAATTGTAATGAACACGATGGGAGACAGAGAGCTGGTTTCAAGCGCAGGGCGCAGCAGGTGTTTATTGTAAAGGACCACAGGAGGAAGCAGGTAGCTGGGTCCAGGGGCAGGCAGAAGGTCGTACACAGGGGGTCCAAAAGGGCAACAATACATGCAGGGAAAAGGCTAGTAACGTAGTCCGGGAGATCAGGCAATAGGTAGATAACAGGAAATCCGATAGGCAACAGTACAGGCAGGGAAAAGGCTAGTAATGTAGTCTGGGAGATCAGGCAATAGGTAGAGAACAGGAAATCCAATAGGCAACAGTACATGCAGGGAAAAGGCAAAAGGCGTCGTTAGTGAGGCATGCAAAAACTATCATGCACGGGAGGCGTAAATTGCAGTAAAAACAGCTCTGAAAGCTGTGTCGCAAAACAAACAATACCTCACAGTGATGGGGGGGGGGGGCAAAGAACTGAACTAAATAGTGTGTTATAATGACATACAGGTGTGTGAGCAGGTGATTAGAATTCAGGTGATTGGGATCTGCATTCAGGGGATCCACGTGTTTGTGAGTGTGAGCTGGAAAGTGAGCTGGAAAGTGAGCTATGTTCAGGGGATCTACGTGTTTGAGTTGGAATTGGAAGCAGACGTTACAGAAATATATATTTTTTTAAACTGCATGCACAAACAATAAGACCTCAAAATAGTTTTACGAATATAATGATTGTCCGAAATTGCACAGTTAAAAATAAAACTCTTGATAATCAAGAAAACAATCAGATGTAGAATAGGAAATGCAGGTGGCAGGTGAAATGATAGGAAACATGCGTACAGTACAATACATTAGTTTGCTTGAGTTAACTTTCACAAAATAATATATTTTATCACAATACTTCACAACCCTTTGCAAATCTATAGTCTGTATTGACTATCAACAGGGGCTGCATTACATGTAGGCCTAAATCCTGAAAAAAAAGCATATTGCATAGGTAGAAAAGGACAAAGCGGACAAATAAACATCCCAATTTACCTGAACAATACAGCACCGTGTCTTTTTTCCCTTCTGTAGTTTCGGTTAAGATACTCATTGCCACCAAGGCAATTTGAATAATCCATGGTGCCATATTCGTACCCTGAGGGAAAGAGATATGTATAAAGCAGGCAAGCAAAGCCAATTCATTATTCCATTTTTTTTTTAAAGAGCGCCACCCACAGTCTATCTAGCAAGAGTCATATTCTGAAATCCGGTTGTGAGGCAAATTACTATAGAAATAGCCTTAATTGAACACAAAACAACAAGAAAACTGATTTCCACAAACTGTCTAGACATAACAGGATGTGTTGAGCTCCAAGAAGTTACATCATCTGTCCAGAGCTAGAGTGAAACTGGGTTTAACATGGGCCGTAAAACTTAGTGCCTCTCCACAAGGGTATGGGGGGGTTTGGCCATAAGTCCTGTTATCTTTAGATCAAATATTCAAACAGAACTTAGTCTGCAACTTTACGGCGGTGAGAAGTATTGATAAATAGTGAAAGGAGGTTGAACACAAACCGGTGTTAGAGGTCCTTGAGGTTAGTGGTCCTTGAGGTGCCCCTTGGTCTAGCAAAAAGATAAGAGTGTAGTGAATGATGAATCTTTGCAGAGTCTGTGTAGTCTAGAATAGTGGAGTGTAAATAAACAAGAGTCCTTTAGTCCAGCAAAAATATACATGTTTATGTCTTTGGTGATATATTTTGATTGGATGCTGAACACAGTTTGAATGAGAGAAAACATTATTGTGTTGTTATGGGGTTGATAGGCTTGATACTGTTAAAATGTATATTTAACGGTAGAATTAACCAAATGACGTTGCAGGAGCAGCACAGCAGATATTGCGATGAGCAGGAAGCAAGAATTCGCTCGCACACAGCCACACAAAGTATCGGTGCATGTGCACTTACAATGTGGTAGCTATGGGACCAGTGCCTTCTCTGTCTATACACCGACTACGCACTGTGAGTAGGGCACTGCAACCGCTAGGGGGCCCCAGACCCCATTTAAAAAAAAAAAAAAAAAATGTTGGAACTCAGTCGGGGTCGGAACTTACTGTTAAGAGTGATAAAAGTAAAAATACACAAAGTGCAATTTAGAAATGTGGTATTGCATCAGCAGTTATCCACTTGTTATGTCAGTCGCTGAGCACGGTTACCTTCACAAAATAATATGATTATTGTGGATAGTCAGATTAACATAATAGTTCTATTGAAACGTTTATACATGCTTTGTAAGAAGATCAATTTCCTTAATAATCCTGTTTCCATGGACAGATCTGAAATCAGGATACTGAATGCAATCTGATAAATGCAGAAAATCACCAATCAAAATAAACGTTCTACCACAGCGTCCATGTTATTTTTGGGAAGCATATTTGATTTGGAGCTTGGACATATAAAATGTTTATGTGAAAACTACTTCTAAGACGCATATATTCAGTTGTTTCTGAACTCACTTCATTCGGTCTAAAGAGGGAGGCTCTCGGCTGGTGTTAGCACATACACAGATCAAATACACAGCTGGAACACCGATTAAGATGTTTACATGCTCTAATATTTCAAAAGATTTATCTGAAAACCAGGTGTTTTAATCTGCGTATGCTTACTTCGATTTTGACCTTACACTGATTAAGATAAGCAGAGTAATGTATTTACATGACTATTGCATAAGCCGCCTCCTGCCATAATCAGTTTAATATCGAATTATTACTGGGCATGTAAACGTACTTACTGACAGTCACTCAATTTGCCCATGTCAGCTAAAAATGTTGATTTCCACTACAATTTGCCTACCGCTCCAACAGATCCACGGAAGATATCTTTCTATCGGTATTCACATGTCCGTAACTCATCTGGACCAGAGGAACACCCTACATGCTATTCATTGACTACAGTTCTGCATTCAACACCATTATTCCCTCCAAGGTTGACTGCAAGCTCAGAGCCCTGGGTCTGGACACCACCCTTCGCAAATGGATCCTGAACTTCCTGCCAGGCAGACCACAAGCTGTGAAGATTGGCAACACCACCTCCTCAACACTGACTCTTAACACATGGGCCACCCATGGGAGAGTCCACTGTACTTCCTGTTCACCCACGACTGCGTAGCTCTGCACGACACCAACTCCACCATCAAGTTTGCTGACAACACCACGGTGGTAGGCCTGATAAGAAACAAAGATGAGTCAGCCTATAGAGAGGAGGTAAGTGAACTGGCATTGTGGTGCTAGGACAACCTCTCCCTCAACGTCAGAAAAACAAAGGAGTTGATTGTTGACTTCAGAAAGCAGAGGAGGAAACATGTTCCGATCCACATCAACGGGACAGCAGTAGAGAGAGCCAGCAGTTTTAAGAACCTCAGCGTCCACATCACAGAGGACTTGACATGGACCAACAACACCACCACTCCTGTCAAGACGCCTCAACAGCGTCTGTACTTCCTAAGGCGGCTGAAGAAATTTGGCATGCCACCTCCGGTCCTCTCCAAATACTATCGCTGCACCA
This sequence comes from Oncorhynchus gorbuscha, assembly GCF_021184085.1. NCBI lineage: Eukaryota > Metazoa > Chordata > Actinopteri > Salmoniformes > Salmonidae > Oncorhynchus > Oncorhynchus gorbuscha. The sequence continues at coordinate 23,115,035 of NC_060194.1, forward strand.
TCGAGAGCGTACCGGTTGCATCATGGCCTGTTATGGAAATTGCTCCATCCACAGATGCAAGGCCCTCCAGCGGGTGGTGAAGGCCGCACAGTACATCACTGGGACCGTGCTCCCACCCATCCAGGACTACTTGAAATGGTGCCTGAGGAAGTCACGCAGCATCATCAAAGACCTTACAACACACCCCAGCTACAAGCTGTTCACTACCTTAACGTAGGGGGGGGGGGTTATTGGAACATGAGGTCTAATACCAACAGGCTCAGAGACAGTTTCTATCTACAAACCAATCAGACTTCCGAACACTTGAACTGAACTGACCACCTGCTCTGATTCTCCACACCTTAGCACACATGCATTCACGCACACACACAGACATACACACACAGACATCCACACACACACACACACACACACACACACACACACACACACACACACACACACACACACACACACACACACACACACACACACACACACACACACACACACACACACACACACACACACACACACACACACACACACAATTTAAACATTTGCCCCCCAATACCCCCTTCACAAAACATGTGTAAATATTGGACTATAAATTGTGCCTTCCTGTATTATACTTATGCTAAAATGTTATGCCTGTGAGGGGGGCCCCCCAACCAAATCTCGCTTAGGGCCCCCAAAAGGTTTGAGGCGTTACTGCCCATGACCAAAACATTAGAGAAGTTTAGCCTTGCTGTGCTCCAACACTCTTAGTCACTGCTGTTTACTTTGTGCATCTAGTCATATAACTGACTCTATCTTTAAAATCAACTTCCGGTAGATCACTGTTGAAATAAGCAAAGGCGTGCGGTATGAAGAAAGCAAGGTAGTGGTGGAAAGAAGGGATTTTGGCAGGAGAAATGCTATAATAGCCACTATAGGTTGACTGACCTACACAGACATATTAGTTAAAATTATACCCTCGTTAAAATGCATTGCAAAGAAAAAGTTCAACAAATAATTATTTTTTGATAAAAAATCCTAGATGCAAAGCACTGTAAATTGGCCACAGCACTGTAAATGTGCCTTTAGACGCCTTGCTCTCATTGACTGCGTCCTGGATGCATCACTGGCGCGCGTTAAAAGCGGCAAAAACGAAGCTAGGTTGAATGCAGCATTCAGCATAGATAAAGTTGTGGGGCAGCCTATTTTCATGTAGCCTACCCCTTGTCAAAAACATTATAAAGAAAGGCCAAATATGCTACCCTACCATTTTCTAATAATTACACCAGTAGCATAATAGTGGCTTTACAATAGACCCTTGGAACTTACCTGATTCAACAGTCAGGTGAGTAAGAATTAGGAACTTTTCAGCACGGTATGTTACAGCAGTGAAGTCGGATTCAGACGCGAGGGACAACGTTGTGAATGCTGACTGTACATAAAACAAACGGCTAAAGTGAGGTTCGTTTTTTAATGTTCGCCTGTTTTGAATGAACCATGATCATATCTACCTTACTGTCAGTGGACAGTGTCTACTTACGTGCTTGTTCCAGGCGTTGCCACGTTCAGCCAGGAAGCAGAACAATGACAGCTATGTGAGCCAATGATATTGTAAACTCAGCACAGATATCCAATGACTGAACGCTGCCTCACGGGAATGAACATACTGAGAACACCGGGCGTCGAGTTGCTCTGAGTTGCTTTACAGATCGACAACAATCACCTGCTTTTGAGCTAACAGTAACTTGATTATGCTTGTTAATGAGTGAGTCGACTATATAGACGCTACGGAAATTTTCTCCATCTTTACAAGTAGTTCCTATCCTGTAATACCCTTCGCAGTTGACCCTTGTGAATAAGCCCAATTGCCTAATAGTGCAATATGAAGGCTATGCTGATCTCTTTGTTAAATGACCCACATCATGTGGGCGCATTGCTGCAGAAATGTGGACAGAAGCCAATTTGCCAAGCACCACAATAACACTCACACAATTTATTCAATGTGTTATAACGGTAGATTACATATCCTTAAACTATATAAATGAACAATTAATAGTTTGTAAACTTCTTATAAACCCTTTAACATTCATAAAACAGGTAATGGTCAATACTGTATCTCTACTTTATTGTATAGTAACCATTGGCGTGCTGGTATAATTTTTCTTGCAGGCTTTTAGGATTACCCTTTCACCCCAGTCCATTCTATTAGAGATGAACAATTAGTCATGTTAGCTTAGTTTAATTGTGGTCCTGTGCTTAAGGAGATTTAATTGCTTGTGTTGATTTATACATAATTGTTTTGCATTCATGGGCAGTGATGAGATCATGGTGCTCATTTTCTATACATGAACAATTTTAGTCTCTTAATTTGGGTGGTTAGTAATTCAAAGTAGTCAAGCACTACTAGCAAACTAGAGGTGTGCTACAATGACTGTTGGCTTCACATTGTGCCTCCAGCTAGTGACAGGTGGTCCCTTTGAGAGGGACATTTGACCTGGTTTCCTCACCAGTAACTGCATATTAACCACAGATCACCTTCTCTTATAAAGGGGGAGTGTGTTTACATTGAGAATTCTCAATATAGATGAGACAATGTGATAGATATGATAGAGCTGGTTCTTTGTGCTGAAAGAAAAAGGTTTGATCAGTCAATTATTAGTTAAAATAAACATGATTTTGATACAGTATATTTATATTTATCAATGTGAAGCTTTCTACAGAGCCCCCATAGAATAGATCTTGAAATGCAATTGGACAGTACGTTTTTAAAACCATTCGGCATGTACTGTATATCCTGTAAAATGGTCTGTTAGTGATACAATTCCAATAGTATATTATTGTCTACTTGGTCTCCAGTAATGACTGATAGTGACGTAATGATAGTGATGTACTGATAGTGATGACTGCCAGTGATGTAATGATAGTGATGTAATGATAGTGATGTAATGATAGTGATGTAATGATAGTGATGACTGCCAGTGATGTAATGATAGTGATGTAATGATAGTGATGTAATGATAGTGATGACTGCCAGTGATGTAATGATAGTGATGTAATGATAGTGATGTAATGATAGTGATGACTGCCAGTGATGTAATGATAGTGATGTAATGATAGTGATGTACTGATAGTGATGACTGCCAGTGATGTAATGATAGTGATGTAATGATAGTGATGTACTGATAGTGATGACTGCCAGTGATGTAATGATAGTGATGTAATGATAGTGATGTAATGATAGTGATGACTGCCAGTGATGTAATGATAGTGATGTAATGATAGTGATGTAATGATAGTGATGTACTGATAGTGATGACTGCCAGTGATGTAATGATAGTGATGTAATGATAGTGATGTAATGATAGTGATGTACTGATAGTGAAGTACTGATAGTGATGATTGAGAGTGATGTACTGATAGTGATGTACTGATAGTGATGACTGCCAGTGATGTAATGATAGTGATGTAATGATAGTGATGTACTGATAGTGAAGTACTGATAGTGATGACTGCCAGTGATGTAATGATAGTGATGTAATGATAGTGATGTACTGATAGTGATGACTGCCAGTGATGTAATGATAGTGATGTAATGATAGTGATGTACTGATAGTGATGACTGTCAGTGATGTAATGATAGTGATGTAATGATAGTGATGTAATGATAGTGATGACTGCCAGTGATGTAATGATAGTGATGTAATGATAGTGATGTAATGATAGTGATGTACTGATAGTGATGACTGCCAGTGATGTAATGATAGTGATGTAATGATAGTGATGTAATGATAGTGATGTACTGATAGTGAAGTACTGATAGTGATGATTGAGAGTGATGTACTGATAGTGATGTACTGATAGTGAATGCTGATAGTGATGTACTGATAGTGATGACTGATAGTGATGTACTGATAGTGATGTACTGATAGTGATGTACTGATAGTGATGTACTGATAGTGATGTACTGATAGTGAATGCTGATAGTGATGTACTGATAGTGATGACTGATAGTGATGTACTGATAGTAAATCTTGTGCTGGTATGTCAGATAAAGAGCTGAATGATGACCTTTAGCACAGTAAGCAGGAGGCCAATTTTTCCCCATCTACTGTCAGTGGTAAAGGTGAGTGATTAGTTGAAAGTTAGCTTTTTTATGACCCAGAGAGCTTCTGGATGGGAACAAGGTCAGAGTAAACACGATGTGTTATCTACTCCTGACAAATCAGCAAACAGCGATTATGTAACTGCGTAGACCAAAATCCTTTTGGAAAATTTAGAACATGCTTGGCACCACAAGAGCATGCCTGAACAGTTTTCACATGGATTAATAGTATTTTGGGGGGGAAGTTAAGTGTACATCACTGGAGTTGAATTACAGCATAATGTAAAGTGGTCAGTGGTGTTCTCCCTCTTCTAGCCATGGCCTAACAGTAGGCCTAAGTATTGATGCCATAGCCAACCTTAGGTCTTCATAGGATCCACATACTAGATGTCTATGTGAAGTGGGGACTGAAGATGGAGGATTCCAGAAAGTGCAGAAGAATATTGAGATGTGAGAACGAGGAGGCAGAGGTGGATGGAGACCAAACTACACACTGAAGGACAAAACGTCCAGGCCAGAGTGAAGCCCACATAGATGACATCAAAATCAATGACTCTCAAGGTAATGCATTTTAAGTGAGTTTTCTTTTCTTTTGAATCTCCAAAGATAAAATGACATTGGCATTTTACAAAAGGTACAATTTCAGATCTATTCTAGTCCCGAGGGATGCATGGAGGGAGGGCTGGAGTTGGAGACGATCACATCTATTATCATTCTCTAACAGTTTATTTGTCCATCTGTGGCCTGACTGACAAAGTTTGTGCTGACAGCTTGTTTGGCAGAAACTGACGTTCCTCTGTCATCCTTCTTGGTGCGTTCTGCACTGACCTTGGGAGCCGAAGCCCTTTGGAGAGAGATGCATTGTGCTGCAGAGATCCATTGCCAATTACCAGTGACAGGTAATACAACGGCCTCTGTCTACACTAAGACTAGATCTGATAAAGTTCTTCTCTGGATAAAAGAGTATTGACCTCTTTAGTTGAATATAATGAGGTCTTGGATGTGATAGGATAATTGTTGCTCCTCTCACTTTGTTTTTTACATTCTCATGAGACACTGGATTACCTTGCTGCTGTTGGAGTGATACCTCTCCAGTGTGGTTGATTTTCTGTTACTTGCACAGGATGTGGTGCAAGGACACTGTAGAAAACCCTCTCTCTTTATCTACACCACAGATAAAGATGTTGCTTCCCGTAACGTGTCACGTTCTTTCAAAATCGAACCCAGAAGCAGACCAGGACAAGGAGAGTAGGAAGAAGGTGAGTATTTATTTACAAGTGAATGTGAATGGGTAGATATATCCAGGTGGCGTAGCGGGCAGCGGTGGTGAGTTGATGGGAGTAAATAGGTGGATCCAATGGGGTAGCGGAATCCTCCGACGACCAGGCGGGAATGGGGTAAATGATCCGGGTGAGGGCAGGGAATGGATGTCAGGTCGGGGTTTATGAAGAGGAGAGATAATGATGAGGACCAGGTGTGCAGATAGCTGATGGGATACAGGTGCGGGTAATCAGAACTCCCAACTGGCTACATTGCCCGGCAACCAGACAGGGTGCGTTCCAGGACACCGGAAACACACTCCAGGACAGAAACACAGGCAAACACAGACTCAGGAAGCTGGATTCGTGACATAACGTCGCAGGACACTGCAGCAAAGTTTTGTAATGCTTTTAGAATCCCGGTATGCAACCAGATAATAAGTTCTGACTTATTTTATGACTTTATATTTAGCTAACAGTCCTAACCATAGACTGTGTCTTGACATACTGTAGAATTGAATCATATACCGTGTCTATGACGTTACCCCTACTTTGATTAATCACCGTTTTTTAAATGAAACTGGCGACTCATTGTCACCAGTCCATCTTTAAAAATGACCTTTTGTTACTCACTGATGGACCTCTTTTAGTGACGGACTCAAGAGTCCTGATAAACAAGTACAGATGGCTTCCTCTGTGAGATCCACAGTATGGTCATGCTGCAGGCTCTATGCCAAGCTAGTTTGCCATCATCTATAGCAGGGCGCCACATTGTTTGTGTCTGGAGTGGGGAACAAAAGGGCAGGGAGAGGGGGATTTTGGGGTGGGTGGTGATGCATGGAAAGAGGGGGGTAGTAGGGATGGGTCACAGAGGGAGATAGGTCGCTATACAAATGTGACAGGCACATTGCTGTTGTTGATGCACTCTGTCATCTTTACTTTTAATGTTTACACTTATGTTGATAACTATTTAAATAAATTGGGCTGACTGTTTTATCATTCACTGATCTGTGAGAATGAAACCCAGATGTGACATTTTTGTCTGAAAATGCACTATGATGAAACACAGGATCACCTCTCTGGATGTAGGCAGATGAAATATTGTGTTAACTCATAGTATGTCTTCAGAGGAGCCAAATGCAAATGTTATTTATATTTTGTCATCACTTTTGACTTTATGTGACAGGTTTTTTTATCGGTTGGAAGCACTCCAAGCCCACTGATTGGAGATGTCATCTGAAATCATCTTATTACGGAGGGGTGGTGGAATTAATCTTGACATTAAGTACCAGAGAAATAATTGATGATTCACAGTATTAAAGGAGATTGCCTGTCAGGTTTAATAATATGGTATGTTTTTACTATTTATTAAAGCTTCCATCTACAATTCAAGGCCTATTCCTATTGAACCAGGTTATTTTCACAAATTGTCTGTGTTATTGATTTGAACAGTGATGTGCGGTGGCGTCGTGGCTGGGTAAGCATGGGCTATTCTCAAATCTAGATTTACTCACAAATAAACCTTGATGAAGCCCAAGTTCACATACGACAGATAACTCCTACAAACCGGAGTGACATAGGCTATTAACCTAAATTGACAAAAACAAAATCTAATGTAAATACCAATGTAGTCAAGATACACAAGCGATACACTGAGATACACTGAGTGTACAAAACATTAGGAACACTTTCCTAATATTGAGTTGCACCGCTTTTGCCCTCAGAACAGCCTCAGTTTCATTCGGGCATGTACTCTACAAGGTGTTGAAAGCGTTCCACAGGGATGCTGGCCCATGTTGACTCCAATGCTTTCCACAGTTGTGTCAAATTGGCTGGCTTTCCTTTGGGTGTGTTGGACCATTCTTGAAACACATAGGAAACTGTTAAATGTGAAAAACCTCATCAACATTCTAGGTTCTTGACACACTCAAACCAGTGCACCTGGCACCTACTACCATACCACGTTCAAAGGCACTCAAATATTTTGTTTTGGCCATTCACCTTCTGAGTTGCACACTTATACAATCTATGTCTCAATTGTCTCAAGGCTTAAAATCCTTCTTTAACCTGTCTCCTCCCCTTCATCTACACTGATTGGGACATCAATAAGCGATCATAGATTTCACCTGGATTCACTTGGTTCGTCTATGTCAGGGAAAGAACAGGTGTTGCTAATGTTTTGTACACACAGTGTATAATAAATAAGATTCTAACGAAATGTCCATATCAAGAATCAGAATGACTGAAACATGCATTTCAAAATGTAGCCTAACCTACACATTTGCAAAGGAAAAAGCATTTAGGTCTACATTTACTTGTAAATGAAGTCCATTGGTCTGTCCTTCAGGGTGAGCCTCTTTGTGTCCACGTTGTAGAAGTCAGCATAACCCCATGTCCATTATGTTGTTCTGCATGCACATAGCAGGGCTAGTCATATGGGAGGCGCATCCCCAAGACGTTCCATTTTCACAGTAGCATAAACAGGACTTCCCATTCCCATTACTGTCCACAAAGCAAAAGTAAATGTCCAAGATGTATAAAAGTCTGGGTAAAAAGTATTTTAATTGCTAATGACCTGACGTTTCAGACATTATGCTCAAGTGTTCAAAATGTGTCTTTCAAACCTCAGGAGGTGGCACGTTATTATGCCTTTGTTTTCTCCAGCCATTCAAATCCATTCCAATCGTTGAATTCCTGGCCAGTCCTGACTACAGTCACTAATAATAGACAGCATCAGCATAGGCTGATAAGTAGTGTAATGTGTTGCAAATCAAATAAAAGTTTATTGGTTGCGTACACAGTTTAGCAGATGTTATAGCAGGTGTAGCGAAATGCTCTCATATTTTGCGCATACATATTGCCTACACATGTTGTGTGGGTATAACCTGGGGTAAGCGCTGCACATTTGGGACGTGTCTACATCATTTTGCCGTTTGCATCCCTTGAACTGAACGAACTCGAAACTAGCTAGCTAGCAAAAACAACATGACAAAATGGACACTATATTGCACCTCAATCAATTTTCCAAGTTGGAATAATTTCGTGCGCCATTTGGAGGGTTCGAAGAGTAGAACGTCAACTATAATTCAAGTTAAAACCAGACAGAGGCAGTATACAGGAGTTCTACAAATCAATATGTGACATGACAGGCAAGTGAACAGTGAGTATTGGACGGTCCACTTGTCTGAAGAACCACCAGAATGTTTTAGAAAAAAACATTAGATAACAAAAAATAATTACGTTTTTTTTTTTAGATCATTGTATTTTTTATTTGGCTTTTAATAACAGCTTTTTTTTGTAGGTTATGCTTACCCTGACTGCACATCCCTGGATTTCAATAGTATTACTAATACTTCTAGGAAATATCTTCTCCTCAGAAGCACTTCTCTTTCTCCATCATGTTTTTCCTACAGTATTTTAGTCTATTGGTGTGTGAAGCTGCAGAAACCCCTATGGATGCCCTTATATTTGTATCTCAGCCTCACCAGCCTCACCATGTTTATGTAGTGGCTATGTTTGCCATATTCACTGAAGCTGTTTATGATTTTCAGGTGGCTTCTACCCTTCTTTTGACATGTCCTTGTGGGTGTAGTATGAGTTTGCTTTAGAAAATGACAATTAAACCAAGTAATTTGCTTCTCTTATCCATGTTGATACATGGATTACGTTAGATGACTTGGCAGTCATCCATTGTGTGAGCACATGACATTCAATTAAATGTGTGCTTTCCCGGAGATTCAGCATATTGTTCCTTGTTTTTAGGATTTTAATTAAATATTTGTTAGAGCTAAGCATCTAAAAGCATTTAAATGAATAATACAGTTGTCTACCATAACTGTCCATTTCATAGTCCCTTTAGTCATACTCTGAGTTTTCAGGTGGTGTGTAAGAGAGGTAGTCTTGCGAAAGCAGAGTCAACTGGAGGAGTAAAAGCATGGATGAACAGTCAACATCTTTATTCTCTGTTGAATAATACTGTACACTCCTCATCTACCGTGGAATTTCTCAGTCTGTTGACGGGTACTTGTATGTGAAGTATTCATGTACAGTATATGGAGCATGTCAGGGCTGTTGGCTTTCTTCAGTGCTCCAGCTGATGTTCACTAAAAGGATGTCACAGGGGATTCAACTGTAGGCCTACAGTAATTGATCTTTACACCACTGCTGTACAATGTATAACTTCCACAGACAGTGACATGTTCATTCTAGTGTTGGCCAAAATCAAGCACAATACAAACATACAGTATAGTATACTGGTCCATTCATCATTGTGTTTTGTTTCCTAAATGAAGCTTTGCCGATGTATTTAGCTAGTCGCTCATTCGAAATAGTTTGATGTGTAATATCTGTCCTTCTGTCTAGGTTGTCTTCTACACGGATGGTCCACTGATGAGTCATTATTATCCGGCGTTCCTCCTGAGTATTGTCCTGCTCCTGGTTTCAGTTCAGGCCTCGTCTCCAATCACAGATCTAATATACACAGACAGCCGAGGGGCTTGTTCCGCACGTCAGGCCAAAATGTGCCCCCGCTCCCTCACCCTTCGACAGGCTCAATTTAAGCATGGGGTTGTGCTCTCCTCCTACCTGCCCCGGGGTATTTCACATATTTGATGTCCTATGTGCTCCTCAACTAAATATGTATGGTCTGAGTGTGGTCGTAACGACGAGGAATAACGTTTGTGCTGTTATTTCACCACACAACACAGCACACAGGCATACACTATGTGAAATGTGTTTTGGGAAGAGGTTGCGTGGGATAAAGTTGAAATGTGAACAAAGAATATGAAACACCTAAAAATGGACGGAAAGGGAAGGATGGAATGGGACAATATTGGAAAGATATTGGATTATAACGTTGAGATATTGAATGAATAGAATTTAGTGTACAAAACAAAGTGCTTTCTCCCCAGGACCTAGTTGACACTGCTCTGTTACTTAACAGTGTTACATTCACAAAAAAACACATTTATACAATGAATATTCTAATATTCTGCCTCAGAGGACTGTACATCCTGGGCTTACCTCGCTGCCTCTCAGGTGAAATGGAAGATGTCTATGTTGGCCTATAGCTACTACAGCCCCTATGCTTTCCAGAGAGAAAGAGTTCTGTTCATTGTCGTTGTATCGAATGGTCTCCTTCTTCTCATTGGTGTGCCCTTGATGTGCTCACAAACCAAACACAAGCCTGCTGTGGGTCCCCAGAGACACCCAGAGAGTAGCAGCTGCTCGCTCTTTCTCCACAACAACATGGGCAGCACACACACAGGGCGATGGGGTGGGGGCGGTGGATGAGGGGGTACTATTTAATGCTCCGCCATGGCTAAATACGGTTGGAGGATCGGTAAACATTGATAGGCATCCTTGCACAACTGGACATTTTTGATATGAGTTTCAGGGATTTTATTATTTATTTAATTTAGAGGGCGGAGGGTGGGGGCTTAGTTTTGCTGTGAAGGATGAAGGATGCAGTCATGGGTTTAGCATATCAAGCTGTACCCCAATGATGGAAACTAAAAAGAGGTTCTAAAAAAATGTTGTTTTCATGTATCACTCTGTTTTGGCTGTCTGCCTATGAGCTTCAACATATATGTCTAAAAAGTGGTGTGGACATAAACTTTGGATTGGTGAAATTGTCATCAAAGTTTAAAAATATGTATATTCTTGAGCTATCCCTGGTTCAGTAAAGTGATTCATTACAACGTTATAAAGAGTCTAAACAGGCTGTGGAGATCTGGCATCTAGCCCCCTCCAGCGTGCAGTAGGCTAGGCGGCGTCTCTCTGGTATCAGGTGGCTCTGATTGACACATTGTGGGGCAAGCTTATTAATGCTAAAGGTAGCTGGAGAAAATGAGGTTCCAGTTTGGGTCACAGCCAGGCTATGTATGCCAAGCCAAGGCATTCACACATCTCAGGGATAAGGGGATGCTCCCTCAATTTGAGCATTATATTTCCCATATGTACAGTTGAAGTCGGAAGTTTACATACACTTTGGTTGGAGTCATTAAAACTCGTTTTTCAATCACTCCACTAATTTCTTGTTCACAAGCTATAGTTTTGGCAAGTCGGTTAGGACATCTACTTTGTGCATGACACAAGTCATTTTTCCAACAATTATTTACAGACAGATTATTTTACTGTATCACAATTCCAGTAGGTCAGAAGTTTACATACACTAAGTTGACTGTGCCTTTAAACGGCGAGGAAATTTTTAATTTAAGTCAATTGCAGGTGTACCTATTTACGGCCTATTTACTGCCTATTTATTGCCTTACCTCCCTAATCTTACTTCATTTGCACACTCTGTGTATATACTTTTCTATTGTGTTAGTGACTGTACGTTTGTTTATTCCATGTGTAACTCTGTGTTTTTGATTTTGTCGCACTGCTTTTCTTTATCTTGGCCAGGTCGCAGTTGAGAATGAGAACTTGTTCTCAACTGGACTACCTGGTTAAATAAAGGTGAAATAAAATAAATAAATAAAAAACCTGTGGATGTATTTCAAGGCCTACCTTCAAACTCAGTGCCTCTTTGCTTGACATAATGGGAAAATAAAAACAAATCAGCCAAGACCTCAGAAAAAATTGTAGACCTCCACAAGTCTGGTTCATCCTCGGGAGAAATTTCCAAACACCTGACGGTACCACGTTCATCTGTACAAACAATAGTACGCAAGTATAAACACCATGGGACCACGCAGCCGTCATACCGCTCAGGAAGGAGACGCATTCTGTCTCCTAGAGATTAACGTACTTTGGTGCAAAAAGTGCAAATCAATCCCAGAACAACAGAAAAGGACCTTGTGAAGATGCTGGAGGAAACAGGTACAAAAGTATCTATATCCACAGTAAAGTAAAGAACAATTATGTGGATATATTGAAGCAACATCTCAAGACATCAGTCAGGAAGTTAAAGCTTGGTCGCAAATGGGTCTTCCAAATGGACAATGACCCCAAGCATACTTCCAAAGTTGTGGCAAAATGGCTTAAGGAAAAAGTCAAGGTATTGGAGCGGCCATCACAAAGCCCTGACCTCAATCCCATTGAAATGTGTGGGCAGAACTGAAAAAGGGTGTGCGAGCAAGGAGGCCTACAAACCTGATTCAGTTACACCAGCTCTGTCAGGAGGAATGGGCCAAATTTCACCACACTTATTGTGGGAAGCTTGTGGAAGGCTTCCCGAAATGTTTGATCCAAGTTAAACAATTTAAAGGCAATGCTACCAAATATTAATTGAGTGTATGTAAACTTCTGACCCACTGGGAATGTGATGAAAGAATTAAAAACTGAAATAAGTCATTCTCTCTACTATTATTCTGACATTTCACATTCTTAAAATAAAGTGGTGATCCTAACTGACAGGGAATTTTAACTAAGTATTACATGTCAGGAATTGTGAATAACTGAGTTTAAATGTATTTGACAAAGGTCTATGTTAACTTCCGACTTCAACTGTATGTAAGTGAAGCTGGTAGTACAGTGACTGTATGTTGATTCTTGGGTAGTGAAAGGAAGGCATGACAGCCATTTATTGCTGTCTGATCAGATTGTGAAATGAATTATGCACACAGCATCAAGCTCAATTGCTGTTAATTTCTCTCCAAATGCAAGCCAATTTCAAGATGCGAAAGATTTGAGAGCACTGCTCTCATAGAAACCGTCCTCTCCATACAAATTGCTTGTGTTTCCACGGCCCATCCCACACCTCATTCCATAGGGTCCCATTGAACAATTGATCTTTTTGTAAATGGAGGATTAGCCATCAGGAGAGCATGCTCGGTTATCATATTTTCACAAGCAGCTCCTTCCTGTATTGTTGTGGTTATTTTAATTAAATCCTACTGAGGGTTGGAGCGGACCTTTTTAGAGGGGATGATTAAGCCCATAATGGTGAGGTGATCCCTGTGTCTGTCTGGTGCTTAGTATGGATGATTAACTGAGTCTGTTAATGGGGACGAGGCTTGACATTGGAAGCTAGATTTGTTCAGTGGAGGTGTTTTCTTCAATCACCAGCGCAGATCACATTCCGAACCTGCCTGCTGGACTGTAGGTTCCTTAAGATGAATAAGGCCAGTTCGATTTGGTGTTTTATAGCATGTCAGATGATCACCTTTGCCTTTCCCGTTGTTTAACAAAACTGGTTGTTTTCCTCAATCCGTTAAATATGATTTTTTTATCTGTCACAAACAACTGGTCACTGTATCACTATATTCTAGTGTTGTTTGGCCTTGTGGAGCCATGCATATATTGATCTCCTGCTGAGTGTTGTCCTGCACCCAAGGTGCAACAGAAGTAGAAATGTCACATTAGCTCAGCGGAAGTGTATCAATATGGCGCCTCATGTTCACTTCCCCTCTTTTTATCTTTTCCGGCATTCAGAGAGCCAAGGTTCCCAGGACAGCATATGTTTGATCAGCAGACCCCAGCTCCACTCATGAATAGTAATGTCCGCTCTCTGGCCATGGTCCCATATAGCTTTTAGCCAGCCTGGGACTAGGGTTTTACCCACAGGGCCAGCCCCCATGCTCCGTAGGGACACTGGGAGGCCCCAGTTTCCTGCCGAGGAGGCCCGTCAACATCAAGCCCACTGTCTGCTGCATGGAGCCCCAGTCTGAGTGGGACTGGTGTGGCCAACCCCAGCCACTGTCTCCGCCTAGACACAGTAGTATGCACCCCCAGCCAGGCCTTACCTTATTTCTCACAGCACAGGATCACAGGCAGAGGTAGTGAATGACCAGTAACTCTGTGTTATTCTCATGTATCAGTACTCTATGTTGCTTACAATACATGTTGATGTAGGAGTAGTTGACACAAATGGCGCAAGTGTGACAGATATGTAGGGCATAGGGATTACCATATTGAGGTACTCAATTGAGTTTCAAACTATTTTAAATTGTTACCTTCAGGATATTGTGATCCATTTTCTAAACATGATCCATGTTTACATCTTTATACTTGTTTTCAGTGTATTGCTCTGTTCAGATAAACCATAATCTAATCAAATGAAACAGTATGTTTAAAATGTAATTGTGTCTTTGTATCACAAACATAATAAATGCCTCATAGCTGGCTAAGAGCTATACTGCCCTCTAGTGCTGTCTTGAAACAAATGTCTATCCTATTTTACTGAGAGAAAGGTATTACAGTAGTAACTTTTTAAAAGAGTCGTAGATATATTACAGTGTCTCATCCTGCCCATCACCGAAAGTTTAGCTATCTCCTTTTTAAACCCTGCTATCTCTGAACAAGTGTTAGTATTATATCCTGAAGGGTTGAGCTCAACACAACAACAACAGCAGCAGCAAGAGTTTGCCTTGGCTCTGGCGAAGGTGAGAGCCAGTTACACTTAGGCTCCACTATGCAGACTCCCTCCTACCCTCCTGCCTGGCAGGCCAGGCCCGTTGCCAGGCCAGAACACGGTCGTTGCCAGGGGAATGCCCATTACTGGACAGAAGCCCTCCACCCACGCCATAGCCCTCTGCCAAGGCGCTAGCTGTCAGTGCCCAAAGTGCCAGAGTCGAATTGGGTTCAAAAAGTCAAGGAGGAGGAGTGCCTGTCCTCTTAACAACCTCAAGCGAGACTAACCATCTATGCCATCCTCCGTGTTCCGTGAGAATACATTTTTATATTTGTTTATGTTTAGCATGAAACTGTGAATTGTAATGCAGTGATAGGTCACTCATAATAGCCTTTTTTCCCACCACATTCTCTTACCAAAGAACAGTGTAAAGTAACAAGTATTTAGGCATAAGAAACAACATTTGTTTTTCTCAAAATATCTTCGTCAGCTAATAGCAGGGTAGACCCTGTACCTCTCATTCGAAGGTGTGAAGAAGAGATCTTCTTCCTACAAAGCAAGCCAATGAGAGAGACAAAGCCCTTGAATTGAGACATGTATTCTCAGCACATAGACTTATTTCTCAAGGTCAAGAGGATTCAATGAGAGCTTTTCATTAGAGACAATTATTAGGTCTGACAATGTGTTGGAAACAGATCAATAGCCCTGGTCAAAGGGAGGATCTTCCAATCAATCTCTCTCACTGCCAGATACACCTTTCTCCCTTTTGATGTTGGAAATTGATGCAACCCTTCTAGACCATAGTAATCTGTATAAATATATGTATGTTAGCATTAAAGCCAGTCCCACCGAGTGTGGAGGAGTGGGCACACCCTAGAAGAGCCCTGGCACGGCAGTATGTCCCAGGCCAGCATGACAGTGCCCTCTGGCATCATCACGGTTATTATATCTCAACCCAACCCTAAGGCTGGCTGAGGGGGCCCCTCTCCCTACCCATAGAGTATCTTGATTAATGCATTTCAACAATATTCAAAGTGGTCCTTCTATTCGAGTCTTTTACAATGCAGAATATACTAAGTTATAGATTAAATGAGGTATAGATGCCTTTAGGGTAGTGTATCAGAGTGGGAGAAACAGGAAATGGATGGGCATTGCATTTAATGCAAACATTTTAGGTATGTAATCTGGGAATTTTGCCCCTGCCCTTCCCATTCCTAATGAATGGAACAATTCTCTCTCATAGGTGGGAGAAAAGATGTTGATTATCATATGCATGTTGAATTCATTCCTCGGCTCAATGCAATCATTCTCAAATGAACCGCCACTCTTGCCAAATAGAACGAAGAATAAAGGCAGCGACGGGCTGCGTGCTTTTGACTGGCAATGAAGATAACACAGAGTCGGTCTTCAGATTGGTGGAGGTGGATGTCTGTGCACAGGGAAATATCTGCAGACAGCCAAATCAATGGGGTTTCTTTTGACATGATGGTGTAGGCTTGCTGAAAGGCAGATCTGTGAGATGCTGCTACCTTGGGACATTGTTCTCCTGTCAGTCTCGGCAGCCTAACAATGTAATCTCTCTCCCTTCCTCTCCTCTCTTCTTCTCCTCTCTCCTGAGGAGCAAATATCCTTCAGGTAAACGGTAATACATGTCACCCCCTGAAGATGTGCAATTAATATTTTATGTGCGTGTGTGTCTGTGTGTGTCTCTGTTTGTGTGTCTCTCTGTGTGTGTGTGTCTCTCTGTCTGCCTGCCTGTCTGCCTGCCTGTCTGCCTGCCTGTCTGTCTGCCTGCCTGTCTGTCTGTCTGTCTGTCTGTCTGTCTGTCTGTCTGTCTGTCTGTCTGTCTGTCTGTCTGTCTGTCTGTCTGTCTGTCTGTCTGTCTGTCTGTCTGTCTGTCTGTCTGTCTGTCTGTCTGTCTGTCTGTCTGTCTGTCTGTCTGTCTGTCTGTCTGTCTGTCTGTCTGTCTGTCTGTATGTATGTATGTATGTATGTATGTATGTATGTATGTATGTATGTATGTATGTATGTATGTATGTATGTATGTATGTATGTATGTATGTATGTGTGTGTGTGTGTGTGTGTGTGTGTGTGTGTGTGTGTGTGTGTGTGTGTGTGTGTGTGTGTGTGTGTGTGTGTGTGTGTGTGTGTGTGTGTGTGTGTGTGTGTGTGTGTGTGTGTGTGTGTGTGTGTGTGTGTGTGTGTGTGTGTGTGTGTGTGTGCATACTCAAGAAAACAGCTGCCATTATGGAGACTTTGGATTGAAAGGCTTAAAGCTGCAGATAAGGGAAATTAATTTTTCATCAGGAATAATATGAAGCTTACAGAAGGCACAAAGCGTAGGTGGAAGTGGACGGGGAATTTGTCAAGTGTTGTCCATCCAGGATAACACTGCGTAGCGTTTGATTGGTGTAATCAAGAGGTGTGATGTCTAAGGCTGGGGGATTAAACCAGTTTTCATTGGGCTGATTGGGAACCGGTTGAATATTGGTGTTTCACAGGAATTTTGATCAGTCTGCTTTTAGTTATGTCTCTGGACATGTTGAAGTATTTCCAACAGATGGAATTGTCAGTTTATCTTGATTGTGTGAACTATAATGTTGAACATAACTTATGCATCTATGCCTTTTCATTGTATGATTTAAGATGATAACCCGTATAGAGGCTGACAAATGTCCTCTAGCGTAATCTACTATGAAAGGAAATGATCAATCTATTCCAATTACTTTATAGTCCATCTTTTTTTGTTAAGATTCCTGTTGCTGTAGTTTACTGTAAGCCTACTGCCCCTGCAGTGCCAGTGACCAGTCTCACCTTTGCTCTTTCTCAAATTCATTACCTTAATATCTCCCTTGATGTTTTCAAATGGAGTCACTAACCTGCTCAGTGGTACAGTGTGGCACAGCGTGGTGTGGTGGGTGGATGCTTTACATGGAGTCCTCTCTAATTTGTTTCTGCTCCAAGGGTTCTCATTAAGGATCTGTGGTGGGAGGGCTCACAGTGAGAGGTGGAGAGGCCGTGCAGCTAAGGAAGGTCACAAGGACAACAGTGTATTCAGATTACTGGTTGTACGGTAGCTCTACATAGGACACCACACATGAATGCAATGCATCTACTGCATTAATGTGTGGCATCACACATAAGGCTACTTGTACAGATGTGTCCTTAATTGCACTCTATTCCCTATATACTGTAGTGTACTACTTTTGACCAGAGCCCTATGGGTCTTGGTTAAAAGTAGTGTACTATAAAGGGAATGGGGTGCTATTTGGGTTGTCTCATCTCTGCGCTTTCTGTACCTGCCTACAGTGACCACCTGAGGGCAGAAAACACCACAACCACAGGAGCTGGAATGCCAAACAGTGAGAACCCCAGAACCTCCTACATTAACATGTATTGTAAAACTTACAGGAGCAAATGCAATTTGAATTGTTCATCTCACCTCTCTCAATGAGTGTCTCAATAAAAAGTCATTTGAAAATGACCTACAAGAATGTGGATTTTTTTGTTGTTGCCGGTTTCTTATCTCCCATGTATTGAAACATCACGAGACACCAGAAGGGCAAGCTAAATTGGTTGGCTCAGCATACTCTTGGCTCTCGCGGCAGGTCTTTGTTCAGGGGCGCGGCAGTGCCGGAGCGGACCAGATGGGCCGTTGCCGCCTGGTGCCAAACAAACAGAGTGAGAGCAAAGGGAGGAAGCAGTGGACATTCACCTGTCCGCCGTGTCAATTGAAGGGCTTTCTTCGTCAGCAGCTGATGTCCAACTGAAAAACCTGCTGATGTCAGTCGGACCCACTCAGGTAGGTCAAACCTGCTCTGAGCGTCATGCTGTCAGCCTGTCTTTTTACTCGAGAAGGTTGATACGATCAGTGAAATTTACTGTGAAACAGGTTAACCCTTCTGAGGAAGGATCTCATGTTTGGGAATAGAAAGAGATTCCCCTGACACCTGAAACACAGCCTATCTACAGCCACCATGAAAGCTGTGTGTGTGTGTGTTTAGGTGCTATTTTGGCCTGCTCATGTAATGTGTTGAATATACTGTACAGTGCATTCGGAAAGTATTCAGATCCCTTGACTTTTTCCTCATTTTGTTACGTTACAGCCTTATTTTAAAATTGATTAAATAAATTGTATCCTCATCAATCTACATACTCTTCTGTGGAGATGGGAGAACCTTCCAGAAGGAGATCAGCACTCCACCAAGACGGAAGCCACTCCACAGTAAAAGGTACATGACAGCCCGCTTGGAGTTTGCCAAAAGGCACCTCAAGACTCTCAGACCATGAGAAACAAGACCTTCCAACAGGAATTTGACCCTAAGCACATAGCCATGACAATGCAGGAGTGGCTTCGGGACAAGTCCCTGAATGTCCTTGAGTGGACCAGCCAGAGCCTGGACTTGAACCCGATAGAACATTTCTGGAGGACCTGAAAATAGCTGTGCAGCAACGCTCCCCATCCAACCTGACAGAGCTCGAGAGGATCTGCAGAGAAGAATGGGAGAAACTCCCCAAATACAGGTGTGCCAAGCTTGTAGCGTTGTAACAAAGAAGACCCGAGGCTGTAATTGCTGCCAAAGGTTCTTCAACAAAGTACTGAGTAAAGGATCTGAATACTTATGTAAATGTGATATTCCCGCTTTTTTATTTTTGTTGCAAAGATTTTTAAAAACCTGTTTTTGCTTTGTTTTTATGGGGTATTGTGTGTAGATTGATGAGGAGAAAAAAACGATTTAATTCCTTTTAGAATATGGCTGCAACATAACAAAATGTGGAAAAAGTAAGGTGTAAGGGGACTGAATACTTTCCAAATCCACTTTATGTTATCTGTCTAGGGATTGTTTTGTACACTAGGGGCACTTTCACATGGAGTCATTGGTCACATGTAGAGGTAACTACCAAAATAAATGAAACACCAACATACATATAGTGTTTTAATAGGGCATTGGGCCACCAAGATTCACCAGAACAGCTTCTATGTGCCTTGGCATAGATTCTACAAGCAAGGGTGTAGGAGCCGGGGGGAACAAGGGGGACATATCCACCCCAATGTTAGAAGCAGTTAAAATGCCCCCCAATAAAATAAAATGTGAGTCACTTCCCCCTGAATTTCTCCAGGAACGTGAGTCACTTCCCCCTGAACGTCCCCTGGAACGCGAGTCACATCCCCCTCCCGCACTGACTCCTTCATTCTCACACACGGTTGTTAATTACCTGGTTAAATAAAAATACCATGACAGTGTGTGAGTGTGAGGAAAAGCACTGTGCAGCACCACGATCGCTAAGTAAATATAGTAGGCAACAACAAAGTGTATGCATGTGAATAAACTTTGGTATGTTAGAAAAATGTGCCAACTATAAGCATTCTCCTGACTAGTAGCTAGTTAGCTTTACATTTACAGTTTAGTCAGATTTGATCTAAACTAGGGATGGGCAGTTATTCAAATGTTCAAATAACAGACATAAAGATTTGCTGAAAGAGTATGTCATAGTTCTGGTCTTTAATCCAGTAAAGTAATTCTACAAACATAAGGATGGAGAACAGACTGGAGACTCGTTATTCAAATGTTCAAATATCCGTACAGACATAAAGATTTGAATACTTGAAAGAGTATTCATGATTTTCATTTTATCATAGGCCAATTTGAACAATGAAAAGGCTTTGTCTCAATGAAATATAATTATCTAAGCAACATTGCTGCACACAAGGATATACCATGACATTTAAAATTCTTAGTTGAGTAAAACAACAAACTTTTTAATGTAGTTTGTATGACGTGTGCCCCATAAAAACACATACCGTATAGCCTACACACGTTTTATGTGTGTAATTTGTTGTTATTATCTGCCAATAAAAGTGGCTCCATGAGTAGCATGATGAAGTTGGAGATCTCTAATAAATGGAATTAAAATGATGTAATTAAGTTAGCTAAATGAGAAGGAATAGATTACAACGAGCAATCGACAGGCAGGATGTTGTTTAATCTGAATGGAGTGGTTCTAGATAAGGACAGAGAGCACAGCAACATAGCCTCAGCTTGTCTAGCTAGCTAGCTACCTGTCCAGCTAACATAGCTAACTGTCTATCTTAGCTAGCTTCTTTACATCGTTTTGATGCAGTAAAGACATGCCAGATGGGATGATAGATAAACTATGGCGTTTGCAAGTTTGCGTAAGTCAATGGCTACTTTTTCTCTCTCTCCCTCCTGTGTCACACACACCAGACCCTGGCCATCCCCTGCAGCAATGTGCACCGTCTCTTCTGAGTCACGCAGGCAGCGCAGTAAGCAATTGTCCAAGTGTCACGCCTTGGTCATTGTATTTTGTGTTTTTGTTATATGTTTGGGTAGGCCAGGGTGTGACATGGGTTTATATGTTGTGTTTCGTATTGGGGTTTGTATTATTTGGGATCGCGGCTGATTAGGGGTGTTGTTAGGCTTGGCTGCCTGAGGTGATTCTCAATTAGAGTCAGGTGCTTATCGTTGTCTCTGATTGGGAACTGTATTTAGGCAGCCTGAGTTTCGCTTTGTATTTCGTGGGTGATTGCACCTGTCTCTGTGTAGTTTCACCAGATAGGCGCGGTCACTTTGGTTTTTCTTTTTTACTTGTTTTGGAAGAAGAGAACGAGCGCCATTCTCCTTGCGGAGATGGTGCTAAATACATCTACACGGTCGTTCCCTGGGATTGGGCTGGCCAACACGATTCGGTTTGCTTGGAAGGAAAAGGAGTTGGATGGAGCCTTTAGGACGGGAATCGTTTGGAAGGATAATATTGATGGGGATTCTAAAGCTGACGGTGAAGGACGTGTTTTGTTTCCAAGGCAACTCGTTGGAGGGAGCATACGACGTGGCGCTATATACAGAGGAAAAACACGATGATATCCTGAGAAGGGCAAGAGCGGTGGGAGGTGAGAGGCCGATGTGCCACTACGAAATAACAAGCCTGCCGAAGAATAACTTTAGGGTTGTAACTGTCAACATTTACAACCCTTATGTTAAGGACGAAGAGGTGAGGGCTTTTCTGGGAGATACATGGATAACGTCTCCTCAGCAAGGCACCTCAAAGACTCCCTCAGGTTTTGGAATGGGAGGAGAGGCTTCCAGGCCCTCCTCAGAGAGGACCCAAGGGGACATGGTGGCTACCTCCATCCTCCTGCTATGTTCTCCCTAGGGGCTGACAGGGGGATGTTGTTTTATGCACGCCAGCCCCCATTTTGCAGGCGCTGTATGGCCTACGGTCACATATTCGCCTCATGCAGTGCAAGAAAATGCAGATTTTGTGCATCTGAGGATCACGAGGCGAGGGATTGTGACAAGCCTAAGACGTGCCATGGGTGTGGCTCGTCAGCACACCTGTGCAGGGGGTGCCCGGCCCGTCAGAGGTCTTATGCGTCTGCGGCTGCGGGGGGAGCAGGAGCGGGTGATGGGGGAAGAAGAGGAGGGGAAGGAAGCACGCCTCATGACCAGAGTTCAGGTCCAGAGGGGAAGGCCACAAGGAAGGAGGAGGAGCCAGAAGCGGCGGATGGAAGAGAGAAGGAAACGGAAGGCACAGGAGTAGGAGAACCAGAAAAAGCGGCGGAAGAAGGCAACCGAGTGGAGGAGCATGAGAGAGAAGAAAGCGAGCGAGGAGTGGTGGAGAAGGAGACGGTGGAAGAGAAAGTGGACTGGGGGGAAAGTGCCCTGGTGGAAGAGATGAGGGGTATGGTGGAGGAGCTGGCAGGGGGAGGGTGGTATCTCTCCACTGCCGCCATCACCAAAGAAGAGTATGAAGAGGAGGGGGCGATTGGCCGACAGTGAGGGGGAAGGGATGGCCAAGAGAGTGATGGGGGCGGGAGAAACCTCTGGGTTGCTGCTGGTTTCCCCAGGCCCTCAACTTCTGTTGGGTGGGGACACACATAACAAGACTCAGGACTGGGTACAAGAGGAGGTGGGGAGTTTTTTTGTTTGGGGACTCAGCCTCCCCAATTTTTTTCCAAACCAGCTGCAACACTGGGGAGGGGGAGGATTGTGGGGGTAGACCCAGGGTGCAGGGCACCCCGGAGCCAAACACTATTCCTGCATCCTGGGATGGTGTGATGGAGGAAGAGGGGGGGATGTCGGGATTACGGATGGTGTTCTCACCGGTAGATATGGAGCAGGGGAGCATCGGGTGAGTCTCCTGCTTGTTTTTTTCTGTCTGGGTTTAGAATTTGAGTGTATTACATGTTTTTATTTTTTTTCATGGAGTCTAATTTTACTTTTGTTAGTTTAAATGTAAGGGGTTTAAGGGATTTTGTTAAGAGGAGGGCGGTTTATAGTTATTTGGAGGGTGTGGGGTTTGATTTTAGTTCTTTTACAGGAGGTTCACCTGAGGGATGGAGGGGATGTTATTAGGTTTAAGAGGGAGTGGGACAAGGGGGAGTCGGTTTGGGATTTTGTGTGGGCACAGGGAGGTAAAAGTGGAGGATTCTTTTGTGGTAATGCAGGGGAGGGTTATAGGGGTGGATGTCACGATAAGGGATTGTAAATTTAGATTAGTGGTGGTGTATGGGCCACAGGTGGTGGCAGACAGGAGGGAGATGGTGGACTGTCTGACGCCCCTGTGTGTCACAAATAGGAAATTAGTGATAGGGGGGATTTTAATACAGATTTAGGAAGAGGGGGGGATAGCAGTGCGGGCGCCATTGCCAGGCTAATGGCTTGCCATGGTCTGGTAGATGGTGGTCTGCACACTACTCCGAAAATGGACGGTCCTACATGGCGCAACTCCAGGGGGGTTGAGCGGAGGCTCGACTATATTTTTGTACCCAGGTCTTTGGGTAAGTTGTCTGGGCGGCTGTTGCCTGTTTTCTTTTCGGATCACGTCGGGGTGCTGCTGCAGGTGGGGTCGCCATTCTGCCTCTTTGGTAGAGGGTACTGGAAGCTAGATCGGGATGTGCTGGAGGAGCAGGCTTTTGTTGACGGGTTTTATGGTTTCTTTTGGAGGCTTGAGGGCCTCCGGTCCATGTGCGAGGGGGTGTTAGAGTGGTGGGAATTAGTTAAGATGAGGATTAGGGCTTTTATAATAGGGTATTGCAAGAGGAAAAAAGGGAGTAGAGGAGGGAGGTGGATCGTATCCAGAGGTTAATTGAACTCGAATACGAGGCAGGCAACCTCGGAGGGTCGTTTGACTGGGAGAGATCCGCAACCCTAAAGGCGCATCTCAGGGAGTTGCAGGAGCGGAAGGCTCGAGCTTTCCTTGAGCGTGCGCATAGTGGCTTTCTAGAACATAATGAGACTTGTTCTGCTATGTTCTTTAAGTTGGTTAGGGCAAGACAGAGTAGGAAGGTAATGCATGGTGTTAGGGAAGAAAATGGTAGTATAGTTAGAGAACCAGAGGATATGGTCAGGGTGACAACTGATCATTTCCAAGGTTTATTTAAGGAAAGGGAAATAGATGTAGAGCAGGGAAATGTGTTTTTAGAACACTTGTCCAGGCGGTTGCCGGAGGACATTAGAGAAGTGATGGAGGCCCAGATCTCACTAGAAGAGGTTCTTAGGAAGCGCTCTTAGGAGGATGGGAAAAGGGAAGGTGCCTGGGATAGATGGGCTGCCGGCTGAGTTTTATCTCAAGTTTTGGGGTATACGTGGTCCAGTGGTCCTCAAAGTCTTGAAGGCCATCCTTGAGACGGGGGTCCCAGGGGGATCAATGGCTGTTGGTGTGCTGTCACTTTTATATAAGAAGGGGGAAGTAACAGACCTTGGCAACTGGCGGCCGTTGACCATGCTGTGTGTAGATTACAAGCTACTTGCAAAGGTTTTAGCAGACCGGTTGCACACAGCCCTTCCCTACGTCGTTCATGAGGATCAGACGTGTGGGGTAGAGGGCCGCTCTATTAGATGGAACCTACAGTTATTCAGGGACTCCATCGCTTGGGTTGAAGATAGAGGTCTTCCTTTAATGGTAGCAGCGCTATATCAGGCGAAAACATTCGATCGCGTGAATAGATCCTTTTTATTCAGAGTGTTAGGATTTGGGGAGAAGTTTATAGGATGGATTCGTACATTATATGTCGGAGCGGGGTGCCGAGTTAGTGTAAATAGTCACTTGGGTGACGTTTTTGACCTCTCGTCTGGGGTCAGGCAGGGGTGCCCACTCTCGGCTCTCCTCTTCGTTCTGTACATGGAGCATCTGGGGGCTGCCATTAGGGCAGACGCAGGGGTGGAAGGCTTGCTGATCCCTGAATGTGGCGGGCTGCGTGTTAAGATGACGCAGTACGCCGATGACACTTCCTTGCTGTTGTGCAAGGACTCGTGCCTGACAAGGTCCTTTGCCATCTTTGGGGATTTCACCCGACCGCCGGGAGCAGTTCTGAACCATGCAAAGTCTTCCGTCAAGTTTTTCGGAAGATGGCGCGGTAGAACGGATGTGCCTGGGGGGTTATCTCTCTGTGAAGGGGCCCTGAGGATTCTCGGGGTCCATTTTGAGACCTCTGGCTCAGCGACGCTAAACTGGAACATGCGTATCGCAGTGGTACAGAGGAAGCTAGCAATGTGGAAGGCTAGGTATTTGTCTTTCATGGGCAAAGTCCTGGTCCTAAAGCTGGATGTGTTGCCGTCTCTTTTGTATTTGGCATACATCTACCCATTGCCGGCTTGTCTGAGGAGGCCTCTAGTGAGGCTTGTGTTTCAGTTTATGTGGAGTGGCAGGTGCGAGTGTGTCGCCAGGGCACGCATGATCTGTCCCATCGGGGAGGGAAGTAGGGGGTTTCTTTCTTGTTAACGGAGCTTGCTCAGCCAGTGATACACCTGTCCGGTTACCTCCTGCGGGTGTTTTTCTCGTATCAGGCGAGAAGCATAATGGTGTGGTCTAACACGGGTCCTTGGGCGGAACAGCTGCCGTGGCACTTTGGTCATGCGGCCAAGTGGCTGCGTGCGCACCCTGAGGTTGAAGTTGCCCGAGTAGGTTTAGATCACAGGCACCTGTACGAGGAGGTCAGAAAGGCAGGGAGTCCGGCGCCTGTAGTGGGCATCTCGCAAGTGGTCTGGGAGGGAGTGCAGGCGCGGGGTCTGGATAACAGGCTCAAGGACCTGAATTGGTTGAGCCTTCATAAGTGTTTGCCGGTACGTTCCATCTTGTACCGGTATAATTTGGTGCAAACCCCCACCTGTCTAAGATCCTCTTGTGGCAGGGAGGAGACTGTGCGCCATGTCTTTTGGGACTGTGCCTTTGCCGGAGTAGTATGGGCTAGGGCACGGGTGTTGTTAGGTTTGGTAAAGGGGGATTTTGTATTGACGTGGGCCAGGTTAGAGAGGGGTGTAGGGAGAGCGAGAGGGACGGATAGGGACAGGTTTCTGCTCTGGCTTCTCATGAGTCTCTTTAAACGGGGGCTGTGGGAAGCAAGGCAGAACATGGTGAAGACAGGGAGAGATTGGGGGGGTGGAAGGGATAGTGAGGAGGGTGGAAGGAGATTTGAGGGGGAGGATGAAGAGGGAGGAGAGGAAGTGGGGGCAGCATGCTGCTCGGGAGAGGTGGAAGGGGGGTTTAGGGCTGGGTGTCATTTAGATTTGTAAGAGGATAGATTAGGGACGGGGAGATAGGGAGAGGTATTTTGTAGGGTAACGGAGAGGGAAGATGCTCCCCTGAGGTTTTGTTTGGGGTTTATGTTTTAGTTTAATTAGTTTATTTAAAATACCATTTTTTGTGTATGTACGTAAATTATGAGTTGTAAAGAATGAATGGTATTGAAGATAATAAATTATTTTTATTAAAAAAAAAAAATGTCTGTAATTAGTTTCACGTTCCGTTCTGTTGTTTTTGTATTTAGTTTCAGTTATTTCATGTACCGCGTTTTTTCATTCATTAAAGTCATGAGTAACCAACACGCTGCATTTCGGTCCAACTCTCGTCTTTCAACAGACGAACGCCGTTACAGAATCACCCACCACTCACGGACCGAGCAGCGTGTAAACTGGCAACGACGTAGACAGCTTCAGGAGCGCAAGGAGGATGTTATGGACGGTAGAGGCATGGATTATACGACGTGGGAAGAAATCGACAGGTGGGCGGCCGACCCAGAGAGAGTGCAGGCGCCCGCCTGGGATTCGCTGCAGCAATGCGAAGAGGGCTATAGGCGAATGGAGTCAATAAAAAAGAGAAGGCGGCGCAGAACGAAAACCGAAAGTCACTCCCAAAAAATTATTGAGGGGGGGGGGGGGGGGGGGGTTATTCAGGGAGAGTTTGGCTGAGTCAGGGTTTAGACCTGAGCCAACTCTCCTTGTTTATCGTGAGGAGACAAGGAGGAGACCAGAACCAGAGCCAGTGTTAGAGGTGAGCGAAGCAGAGACTGTGAAGGAGTTAATGGGGAAAGTGGAGTGGAGAGTAATGAGGGAGTTGCTAGCTTGGTGCTATAGATACAATATTCGTCCGACGGATCGTGTCGGGGATTTGATAGCACCTGAGTTAGCGCTCTATACTCAACCTGAGGTGCGTGTTAGTCGGCTGGTGAAGTTGGTGTCAGCCTCACGCACCAGGCCTCCTGTGCACATCCCTAGACTTGCACGTCCTGTGCCTACACTGCTCTCAAGATCTCCTGTACGCCTTCACGGTCTAGCCCATCCTGTGCCACCTCCACACTCCAGTCCTCCGGTAGCAGCTCCCCGCACCAGGCTTCCTGTGCGTGTCCTCGATCCAGTACCACCAGTTCCAGCACCACGCACCAGGCCTCCTGTGTCACACACACCAGACCCTGGCCATCCCCTGCAGCAATGTGCACCGTCTCTTCTGAGTCACGCAGGCAGCGCAGTAAGCAATTGTCCAGGTGTCACGCCTTGGTCATTGTATTTTGTGTTTTTGTTATATGTTTGGGTAGGCCAGGGTGTGACATGGGTTTATATGTTGTGTTTCGTATTGGGGTTTGTATTATTTGGAATCGCGGCTGATTAGGGGTGTTGTTAGGCTTGGCTGCCTGAGGCGATTCTCAATTAGAGTCAGGTGCTTATCGTTGTCACCAGATAGGCTGTAATTAGTTTCACGTTCCGTTCTGTTGTTTTTGTATTTAGTTTCAGTTATTTCATGTGCCACGTTTTTTCATTCATTAAAGTCATGAGTAACCAACACGCTGCATTTCGGTCCGACTCTCTACTTTCAACAGACGAACACCGTTACACCAAGTTTAAACAAAGTTTTAAAAAAAAAACACATGTACTTTGACTGTCCAGATATCCCCCAAAATGAATGATATTATTTGAATAGTGAAATTATTTAAAATGCTCATCCCTAGTTCTGGATGTGTGAAAAACAGATAGTGAATGTTTTGAAGCAAAGAATACAGGCTAGCTACAGAAGTACTTGCACAATCACAAGCCTCTCTAAGCTCATAGAGTTAATAGACTGATTATCTGTCATAGAGTGAATCAATCT
This sequence comes from Oncorhynchus gorbuscha, assembly GCF_021184085.1. NCBI lineage: Eukaryota > Metazoa > Chordata > Actinopteri > Salmoniformes > Salmonidae > Oncorhynchus > Oncorhynchus gorbuscha. Next base: position 23,143,050 of record NC_060194.1, read on the forward strand.
GAATGATCATATGTTTCAGGAAACTAGGCGTATGTCACGCATCACTACTACACAGGAGAGCCATTTGAACGTGAACTTAAAAATAAAAAAAACAAAATGCGCTTTTTGGCAGAAATGCCTGTTGGAGCATGTAAACTTTCATGTGCCTTAATAACAAACTTGTATGCCATTTGTAAATATGAATAAAATTGTTAAATTACGAGCCTAATTGGTTTAGCCACAGAAAAAAGTAAAGTAACCTTCCTGCTAGCCATGATTGGCTGGGGGTGGACATGCTGAGAGATGAGTTCGGATTGGTCTGCCGTGTAGCACGCTTCTGTCTATAGGTAATCAAGGAGGTAATCAAGGAGGTAATCAAGGAGGTGATGAAGACCAGGTGAGTGTCATGAGGCGCTAGAGCGCTTGATGATGGTGACAGGTGTGCGGGATAATCAGCAGCCTGATGATCTGGAGGCCGGAGAGGGAGTATACGTGACAGCAACACAATGGTCTTATTTATGATGTATGCTTAATACGTGACAAGCAGCTTAAGTCTATAGGGTGTATTGCATGTGTTAACTTTAAAAAACAACAAAAAAACTGCTTTTAACTGTGCATGTTGCTAGTTATTATTACAGTACAATAACTGTACTATATGTTTAAAATATTATGTTAAGTTTCAAACCATACATGTATGTAGAGCAGCAGTAGTAACAACCTGACAGGGAAAGTGAGAGAAATACTAGGAAATTAATCTTACAGTAGCAGAGAAAGAGTAGAAAAAGTTTGTTTAATTGAAAACTTCTACGTTTATTTTATTTTTATTTCACCTTTATTTAACCAGGAAGGCCTGTTGAGAACAAGTGCTCATTAACAACTGCGACCTGGCCAAGATAAAGCAAAGCAGTGTGACACAAACAACACAGAGTTACACATGGGATGAACAAATGTACAGTCAATAATGCAATAAAAACATGTATATACAGTGTGTGCAAATGTAGTAAGATTAGGGAGGTAAGGCAATAAATAGACCATTGTGGCGAAATAATTACAATTGAGCAACTAAACACTGGAGTGATAGATGTGCAGAAGATAAATGTGCAAGTAGAGATAATGGGGTGCAAAGGATCAAAAAAATAAATAACAATATGGAGATAAGATAGTTGGGTGGGCTATTTAAAGATGGGCTGTGTACAGGTGCAATGATTGTTAAGCTGCTCTGACAGCTGATGCGTAAAGTTAGTGAAGGAGATTTAAGACTCCAGCTTCAGTGATTTTTGAAATTTGTTCCAGTCATTGGCAGCAGAGAACTGAAATGATAGGCGGCCAATGGAGGAGTTGGCTTTGGGGATGAACAGTGAAATATACCTGTTGGAGCACGTGCTACGGGTGGGTGTTGCTATGGTGACCAGTGAGCTGAGATAAGGCGGGGCTTTACCTAACAATGACTTATAGATGACCTAGAGCCAGTGGGTTTGGTAACGAATATGAAGCGAGGGCCAGCCAAGGAGAGCATACTGGTCGCAGTGGTGGGAAGTATATGGGGCTTTGCTGACGACGAATGGCACTGTGATAGACAACATCCAATTTGCTGAGTAGAGTGTTGGAGGCTATTTTTTAAATGACATCGCCGAAATCAAGGATCGGCAATGGGTATGTTTGGGGGTATGTTTGGCAGCATGAGTGAAGGATGCTTTGTTGTGAAATAGGAAGCCGATTCTAGATTTAATTTTGGATTGGAGATGCTTAATGTGAGTTTGGAAGGAGAGTTTACAGTCTAACCAGACACCTAAGTATGTGTAGTTGTCCACATATTTTAAGTCAGAACCGTCCAAAGTAGTGATGCTAGACAGGCAGGCTGGTGCGGGCAGCGGTCGGTTGAAGAGCATGCATTTAGTTTTATTTGAATTTAACAGCGGTTGGAGGCCATGGAAGGAGTGTTGTATGGCATTGAAGCTCGTCTGGAGGTTTCCTAGCCTCAGTGCAGTGGGCAGCTGGGAGGAGGTGCTCCTATTCTCCGTGGACTCCAGTGTCCCAGAACGTTTTGGAGTTTGTGCTACAGGAAGCAAATTTCTGTTTGAAAAAGCTAGACTTTGCTTTCCTAACTGCCTGTGTATATTGGTTCCTAACTTCCCTTAAAGGTTGCATATCACGGGGGTTATTTGATGCTAATGCAGTACACCACAGAATGTTTTTGTGCTGGTCAAGGGCAGTCAAGTCTGGAGTGAACCAAGGGCTATATCTGTTCTTAGTTCTACATTTTTTTATTTGCGGAATTGTCATTTAAGATGGTGAGGAAAGCACTTTTAAAGAATAACCAGGCATCATCTCCTGACAAAATGAGGTCCATATCCTTCCAGGATACCCGGGCCAGGTCGATTAAAAAGGCCTGCTAGCTAAAGCGTTTTAGGGAGCATATGACAGTGTTGAGGAGTGGTCATTTGACGGACGCAGGCAATGAGCCAGTGATCGCTGAGATCCTGGTTGAAGACAGCAGAGGTGTATTTAGGGGGCAGGTTGGTCAGGATGGTATCTATGAGGTTGCCCGTATTTACGGATTTAGGGTTGTACCTGGTAGGTTCCTTGATAATTTGTGTGAGATTGAGGGCATCTAGTTTAGATTATAGGATAGCCAGGGTGTTAAGCATATCCCAGTATAGGTCACCTAACAGTACAAACTCTGAAGATAAATGGGGGGCAATCAATTTGCATATGGAGTCCAGGGAACAACTGGGGGCTGAGGGGGGACGATAGCAAGCGGCAACAGTAAGAGACTTATTTCTGGAAAGATGGATTTTTAGAAGTAGAAGCTCGAACTGTTTGGGCACAGACCTGGATAGCATGACAGAACTCTGCAGACTATCTCTGCAGTAGATTGCAACTCCACCCCCTTTGGCTAGTTGGGGATGGAATGTTCTAGTTGGGGATGGAAATTTCAGAATTCTTGGTGGCCTTCCTAAGCCAGGATTCAGACACGGCTGGAACATCAGGGTTGGTGGAGTGTGCTAAAGCAGTGAATAAAACTAACTTAGGGAGGAGGCCTCTGATGTTAACATGCATGAAACCAAGGCTTTTATGGTTACAGAAGTCAACAAATGATAGCGCCTGGGGAATAGGAGTGGAACTGGGGTCTAGAGGGCCTGGGTTAACCTCTACATCACCAGAGGAACAGAGTAGGAGTAGGATAAGGGTATGGCTAAAGGCTATAAGAACTGGTTGTCTAGTGCGTTGGGGACAGTGAAAAAAAGTTGCATATTTCTGGGCGTGGTAGAATAGATTCAGGGCATAATGTACAGACAATGATATGGTAGGATGTGAGTACAGTGGAGGTAATCAAATCCAATTTCAAGTCAAATGTATTTTTAAAAACCTTCTTACATCAGCTGATATCTCAAAGTACTGTACAGAAACCCAGCCTAAAATCCCACACAGCAAGCAATGCAGGTGTAGAAGGACGGTGGCAAGGAAAAACTCCCTAGAAAGGCCAGAACCTAGGAAGAAACCTTCAGAGGAACCAGGCTATGAGGGGTGGCCAGTCCTCTTCTGTCTGTGCCGGGTGGAGATTATAACAGAACATGGCCAAGATGTTTAAATGTTCATAAATGACCAGCAGGGTCAAATAATAATAATCACAGTGGTTGTCGAGGGTGCAACAGGTCAGCAGCTCAGGAGTAAATGTCAGTTGGCTTTTCATAGCCGATCATTCAGAGTATCTCTACCGTTCCTGCTGTCTCTAGAGAGTTGAAAACAGCAGGTCTGGGACAGGTAGCACGACCGGTGAACAGGTCAGGGTTCCATAGCCGCAGGCAAAACAGTTGAAACTGGAGCAGCAGCACGGCCATGTGGACTGGGGACAACAAAGAGTCATCAGGCCAGGTAGTCATGAGGCATGGTCCTAGGGCTCAGGTCCTCAGAGAGAGAGAAAGAAAGAAAGAAAGAAAGAAAGAAAGAAAGAAAGAAAGAAAGGAAGAAAGAGAGAGAATTAGAGAGAGCATACTTAAACTCACACTGGACACCGGATAAGACAGGAGAAATACTCCAGATATAACAGACTGACACTAGCCCCCCCCCGACACATAAACTACTGCAGCATAAAACTGGAGGCTAAGACAACGCCTAACCCTAGGCGTTGAGTGATGATGAGAGAGGTTTCGTCTCTGGAGGCACCAGTTAAGTCAGGTGAGGTCTCGTGTGGTGGGGGTGGGACAGAAGAGCTAAGGCATTTTGAACGGGACTGAGGGCTCTACAGTGAAATAAAACAATAAGAACTAGACAAGACAGTAGGTAGACAAGACATTGTGTTGATCGGGAGAGCTAAGACAACAACGGGTAAATGGTGATGAATGGGCAGAGCGGGTCAGTTAGATACAGGACCTGAGTTCAAGGCTTGGGCTGATATGTAAACAAAATTAGGTACTGTGTTATTGAAACAGTCCAGGAGACATCAGCTGTGTAGCCAAGTGATCATAGGGTCAAAAGAGCAGCTATAGGTGAGTCAGGGTGCCGTTCAGTTAGTCACTACTACACTAGGTGAGCAGGGGACACAGCATTCCAAAAAGCTAGCGGTCCGGGGCTAGTAGATGGATCTTCGATGACATCGTAACAGAATAACCTTTTGAGACCACATCGGGCGGTCACGTCGGCAGTGCAGTCATGATGGATCAGCGGGGCTCTGTGTCAACAATAAAGGGTCCAGTTCAATTGGCAAAGGAGGAATTGTATCCCTAGAATGAGCTGTTATATGGGCCTAACCCGAGGCTAGCTCAAGGTTAGCTGGTGCTTGTTTCGGGACACAAGTGTTAGCTAACAGTAGCCACTCATTTGCAGCTAGCAAGCTGCAATGATCCGGTGTAATAATCCAGAGCGGCAGGAATCCGGTGACGTGGTAGAGAGAAGCAGTCTGACATATTATGGGTTGATATCGCGCTGTGCAGACTGGCAGGTGTTGTCCAAGCTAAGGCTGGATGGTGACTGAGAGAAAGGTGAAGATCGCAAACCGTTGCAAACAAAGACTGGAAGCTAGTTTGCTGGCAAGCTCCTGATGGAAGTTCCAGGTATAAGGAAATAAAATAGCAGACATTCCACATTGGGTGAGGTGGGTTGCAGGAAAGTATATTTAGTTCATAGATAGAAAGTGAGATTAAGATAATAAGAGAAAGGCCGGCTATTTACATGGGATAAGACAAAGACAAACACACACGTCTTACTGCAACGCCATCTTGGATCAGATTAACAGTCACACTGGTATTTAGTACAGTATAGTGTTACTGCTTTCACATAGGATCTACGGTATTTTGGGTAGAAGGGTAGAGCTGCTGCTTTCAAGGAGCGGGACACTAACCCGGAAGGTTATAAGAAAACCCGCTAGGCCCTCAGACAAACCATCAAACAGGCAAAGCGTCAATACAGGACTAAGATCGAATCGTACAACACCGGCTCCGACGCTCATCGGATGTGACAGGGCTTGCATACCATTACAGACTACAAAGGGAAGCAAAGCCGCGAGCTGCCCAGTGACACAAACCTACCAGAAGAGCTAAATTACTTCTATGCTCGCTTCGAGGCGAGTAACACTGAAACATGTATGAAAGCACCAGCTGTTCCGGACAACTGTGTGATCACGCTCTCCATAGCCGATGTGAGTAAGACCTTTAAACAGGTTAACATTCACAAGGCCGCAGGGCCAGACGGATTACCAGGACATGTACTCCGTGCACGTGCTGACCAACTGGCAACTGTCTTCACTGACATGTTCAACCTCTCCCTGTTTGAGTCTGTAATACCAACATGTTTCAAGCAGACAACCATAGTCCCAATGCCCAAGAACATGAAGGTAACTTGTCTAAATGACTTCCGACCCATAGCACTCACATCTGTAGCCATGAAGTGCTTTGAAAGACTGGTCATGGCTCACATCAACACAATTATCCCAGAAACCCTAGACCTACGCCAATTTATACCGCCCCAACAGATCCACAGATGATGCAATCTCTATTGCACTCTGCACTGCTTTTTCGCACCTGGACAAAAGGAACACCTATGTGAGAATGCTTTTCATTGACTACAGCTCAGAGTTCAACACCATAATGCCCTCAAAGCTCATCACTAAGCTATGGACCCTGGGACTAAACACCTCCTTCGCAACTGGTCCCTGGACTTCCTGACAGGTCGCCCCCAGGTGGAAAGGGTAGGTAACAACACATCTGCCACGCTGATCCTCAACACGGGGACCCGTCAGGGGTGCGTGCTCAGTCTCCTCCTGTACTCCCTGTTCACCCACAATGGTGTGGCTCCTGAACAGCGTCTACCCCCAGGCCAAAAGACTGCTGAACACTTAACCAAATGGCTACCCTGACTATTTGCACTGTATTACTATTTCCTTTTATTTATTTGCATTTATCCTTTGTCTTACTTTTTAACTCTGCATTGTTGGGAAAGGGCTTGTAAGAAAGCATTTCACGATAAGGTGACAAATAAAACTTGATTTGATTTAAAAAGGTCCTATTTACCAATATTTCAACAAAGACAAGCGTTGTATGAAATATGTTGAATTTGCAGCTCTGAAACAATGTCAGGTGTTCAACCTTTTATCCATTAAAAAAATATATACTTTTTATTGATTTCTCTACAGCTATTCATTTGGTCTCCCATCCACAGTTTTAACCATGCCCAGCTTGGATATTTGTCACTGACTACTACCAATGTGCTATTGTGAGAACGATTATTGAGAGATGTTTTAATAACTAAATATATTCACTGTTGCTATTGAAGTCATTCCAAAGGGTCGGTTTAACAGAGCAAATGGAACGTAACCATACTTTATACACTTAGTGCACAAAACATTAGGAACACTTTCCACGACATAGACTGACCAGGTGAATCCAGGTTAAAGATATGATCCCTTATTGATGTCACCTGTTTAATCCACTTCAATCAGTGTAGATGATGGGGTGGAGACAGGTTAAAGAAGGATTTTTAATGCTTTAGATTAAAGAGACATTAATTGTGTCTGTGTGCCGTTCAGAGGGTGAATATTCAGAGACTAAATGTTTAAGTGCCTGTGAATGGGGTATGGTAGTAGATGCCAGGCGCACCGGTTTGAGTGCGTCAAGAACTGCAACGCTGCTGGGTTTTTCACACTCAATAGTTTCCCGTGTGTATCAAGAATGGTCCACCACCCAAAGGATATCCAGCCAACTTAACACAACTGTGGAAAGCATTGGAATCAATATGGGCCAACATCCTTGTGGAACGCTTTTGACACCTTGTAGAGTCCATGCCCCAACGAATTGAGGCTGTTCTGAGGGCAAAAGGGGGTGCTCCTAATGTTTTGTACACTGTGTAAATCATATATCATCAATAATACTATTTACGCCTATATAGCATTTGCAAAGTCATCAACAGCTTTTGTTTTTATTCAATCTAGGGTTCAACTAAAGATAGACAATACAATAGACCTAGAGTTTCAATCTTTGGTTGATTTCAAATGTAATCTTCAAGTGAATAATTTATATGTTGAATTTACGTCTCCATCTCAACCAAAAATCAAAGTTATTAAAAAATATGACTAAATTAACTAACTTTATTTAAAGTTTGATTAGATTAGATTTAGTCTTATTCTTAATATAGATTTTTTGTTGTTGAGATGAAGACATGAATCCAACAAATAAATTATGAACTTGTCGTTTACATTTTGAAATCAACCAGAGTTTGAAACCCGATGCCTGTATGTAATTCTCTATTTTTAGTTGAATTCTGGGTTGAAATCAAACAATAATCTCTTGATGACTGCATAACTGCTGTATAGACCTAAATAGCATCGTGGACGATATACTGTACAGTATGATTGATCAAGTGTGGTGGTAACAGTTAATATCCTCTGTTAAACCGACCCTTTAGAATGACTTGGACAGCATCAGTGAATCTATTTAGTTTTGAGGTGGACATCTCTCTATCATAATTCTCACGATAGCACATTGGTACTAGTTAGTGACAACTATCAAAGCTAAGCAAGGCAGGGCTCAGTTAAAACCCTGCATGGGACACTGAAGAGATAGCTGTAGAGAAATCAGTTCTCCAGTAGGAGGTGCTGGTCAGCCTATAGTTTGTTTTTCTGATAGTGGATATAACTTTGAAGGTCTGACGCTATTTCAAAGGCACAAATTCAACCTATTTATACAAGGTTTGTCTATGTTGAAAATTGGTTACCATGATGACATAATCCTGTTTTTGAAATTTCACACTCAAACAACTGCCTAAATCGATGACTTTTTGCAAATCCGATGTATTTTATGTGTAGATTCCACGTCAAAATACGTTGACAAATGACATTGAAACAAGGTAGATTCAACCAGTTTGTGTCCAGAGGGAGGTCTCCAGGAAATGTTAGCACAGGTGAGAGGAGAGAGCATATGGTTCTTGTTATATGCAAAGTTGCTTCATGTTACTTGCTTTTAATATCTTCAGTAAAGATTTTACGTCTGGAAAGCATCATGAATTGCTCCCGTCCTGCCAAAGGGGCCTTCCGTCATGCCACAAGGAACTTCTAATCACTAGACTGGTAGGCCATAAACATCTCAAGATAGAATGGCTCCTGAATAGAGCAGGTGGACAGGTGGTGAGAAATGCAGATACTGGGGGTGTTGTTAAGATAATAGGCCTACATTCAGTGCAATTATTTTTCAGTGACAATGTCCAATGTCCTCGTGTAAGGTGGCCCAACACTTCCATGCCATGTAGGTGTCAATTACACAGACGCCAACATTTCTCCCTGGACAAGTTTATGTTTAGTGCATAGCACCACCTTGTGGGCAAGGCTGCATGGTACTGAATGAAACAGAAAATAAAGCTAAACTCAGACCCTGCTGGTTCACATTCTGAACAGAGAAAAAGTTTTATGAAAAATTACACATTTCTGCAAATATGATATTTGATAGGCATACTACCTTTGCCCAGTCATCCACTGAAGGCACTTTAGGGCATTCAGATTCTTTCTAATCTGTCAAACTCTGGACCCAAGAGAGGATTAAGGTGACCCTTGTTTTCTCAGTTCCCAGAATAACAACTTTCTACTCTGAAAAGGCCATTACGCTGCTCAAAAATCTATGCTTTGCTCTATAAAATGACAAATATAGTGACTGTAGTAACTTTAATTGTTGTTTATTTTGTTCTGTCATAGTCACAGTAACATTCGTAAAGTACATTTACATTACATTTAAGTCATTTAGCAGACGCTCTTATCCAGAGCGACTTACAAATTGGTGCATTCACCTTATGACATCCAGTGGGACAGTCACTTAACAATAGTGCATCTAAAACTTAGGGGGGGTGGGGTGAGAGGGATTACTTATCCTATCCTAGGTATTCCTTAAAGAGGTGGGGTTTCAGGTGTCTCCGGAAGGTGGTGATTGACTCCGCTGTCCTGGCGTCGTGAGGGAGTTTGTTCCACCATTGGGGGGCCAGGGCAGCGAACAGTTTTGACTGGGCTGAGCGGGAGCTGTACTTCCTCAGTGGTAGGGAGGCGAGCAGGCCAGAGGTGGATGAACGCAGTGCCCTTGTTTGGGTGTAGGGCCTGATCAGAGCCTGGAGGTACTGAGGTGCCGTTCCCCTCACAGCTCCGTAGGCAAGCACCATGGTCTTGTAGCGGATGCGAGCTTCAACTGGAAGCCAGTGGAGAGAACGGAGGAGCGGGGTGACGTGAGAGAACTTGGGAAGGTTGAACACCAGACGGGCTGCGGCGTTCTGGATGAGTTGAAGGGGTTTAATGGCACAGGCAGGGAGCCCAGCCAACAGCGAGTTGCAGTAATCCAGACGGGAGATGACAAGTGCCTGGATTTGGAGCGAGTGGTCGCATCTTGACTTTTTCAAGATTTTTTTACATTACAGCCTTGTTCTAAAATGGATTAAAATAGTTATTTCCGTCATAAATTTAGACACAAAACCCCATAATGACAAAGTGAAAACAGTTTTTTAGAAATCAGAAATACCTTATTTACATAAGTATTCAGACCCTTTGCTATGAGACTCGAAATTGAGCTCAAGTGCATCCTGTTTCCATTGATCATCCTTGAGATGTTTCTACAACTTGATTGGTGTCCACTTGTGGTCAATTCAATTGATTAGACATGATTTGGAAAGTCACACACCTGTCTATATAAGGTCCCTCAGTTGACAGTGCATGTCAGAGCAAAAACTAAGCCATGAGGTTGAAGGAGAGCTCAGAAACAGAATTATGTTGAGGCACAGATCTAGGGAAGGGTACCAAAACAGTTCTGCAGCATTGAAGGTCCCCAAGAATACAGTGGCCTCCATCATTCTTAAATGGAAGAAGTTTAGAACCACCAAGACTCTTCATATAACTGGCCGCCTTGCCAAACTGAGCAATCAGGGTGGAAGGGCTTTGGTCAGGGAGGTGACCAAGAACAGAACCCGGTCTGATGGTCACTCTGACAGAGCTCCAGAGGTCCTCTGTGAAGATGGGAGGACATTCCAGAAGGACAACCATCTCTGCAGCAATCCACTAATCAGGCCTTAATTGTACAGTGGCCATATGCAAGTCACTCCTCAGTAAAAGGCACATGACAGCCCGCTTGGAGTTTGCCAAAAGGCACTCTCAGACCGTGAGAAACAAGATTCTCTGGTCTGATGAAACCAAGATTGAACACTTTCGCCTGAATGCCAAGTGTCACGTCTGGAGGAAACCTGGCACCATCCCACCGGTGAAGCATGGTGGTGGCAGCATCATGCTGTAGGGATGTTTTTCAGAGGCAGGGACTGGGAGACTATTCAGGATTCAGGGAAAGATGAACGGAGCAAAGTACAGAGCGATCCTTGATGAAAACCTACTCCAGAGCGTTCAGGACCTCAGACTGGGCCAAAGGTTCACTTTCCATCAGGACAACGACCCTAGACCCACAGCCAAGACAATGCAGGAGTGGCTTCGGGGCAAGTCTCTGAATGTCCTTGAGTGGCCCAGCCAGAGCCTGGACTTGAACCCAATCGAACATCTCTGGAGAGACCTGAAAATATCTGTGCATCAACGCTCCCCATCCAATCTGACAGAGCTTGAAAGGATCTGGGAGAAACTCCACAATACAGGTGTGCCAAGCCTGCAGCATCATACCCAAGAAGCCTTGAGGCTGTAATAGCTGCCAAAGATGCTTCAACAAAGTACTGAGTAAAGAGTCTGAAAACTTATGTAAATGTATTATTTAAGTTTTTAATTTTTAATACATTTGCCAAAAAAAAAACGTTTTTGCTTTGTCAATATGGCCTGTTTTGTGTAGATTGATGGGGGGGAAGAAAACAATGTAATACATTTCAGAATAAAGCTGTAACGTAACAAAATGAGAAAAAAGTCAAGGGGTCTGAATACTTTCCGAATGCACTGCAAGTCAAGATGATCTTGAATAATGATACAGTGTAGAGTTATGTGTAGCATATTTGACAAGTCTGTGTTGAGACGATAAACATGGATAATCACGCATATTCAGTTTTTAGTGATTTCTGTCGGTTAAGGACTTGTGTTTGCCCCTGTTTTTGTGAAGCATGTTGGAGGTGGGGGTTGATGAGAATAGACTAAGCAGTTATTGATTAAGTTGTGTGATTCAGTTCTTGACATGACATCTGTTTGACCAACTGCCAAGTGTGTCAAAGTGGAGCAGTGTTATTGTGAGTAGCCTAAATTACCATGGTTGCTCAGGGAATGTAACCTAGGCCTGCACGTGGGGCCAGGGGTTGAAGAAAATAGTCAATGTCTTAATTTAAGAAAATAGTCTTAAAGTTGGGCTAAGGGCTCTCTGATTCATTCTCGCGGCTTTATTCATTCAGTATTTCAGAGCCATTGTGAAAGACCAAGAAATGACGTGAGAATATGATTGACTAAATGTAAAATAGAACTAATATCTGAAGGCCTACTCTTATATAGAGCAGGTGCTTTCTTGCAGGGTCAAAGTGGTAGCTTTGATCAGATCAGATGATATAGGTGGTTCATGGCCACCAGAGGCTCCAGTTGCTCCATGGTTTGATTGAGAAGAAGCAGGCACAGACATATTTCTGACAGTGCCCAATTCTGAGTGGACAGAAGTTAAGATGAATATAGTGATATTAAATTCTAAACAATTCTTAATCTGAAACGTATTTGGCAAAATAAGCCTAATGTAGGCTATTATATTAAAGACTTACAAAGTTTGTTGCACTTTCTGAATAAGTCTAATCGTTTTTAGTCTGCTATGGCATTTATGGGTTTACAACCATAAAGGCACTTCTTTCATATGATTACTCATTTCCCTGTTGCTGAACCATGTCCATTTTAGAAAACGAAATGTGAGAATGTTGGCTATTTGTTCAGGTTGACATGCAGGCTACATGTTTCAGTGTATAAAAACATAATTTATTGAGGCAACACTATGTTCATCCAAGAAAATATAACAGTCAATTCACATTTGCACATAACGATCATCAACAGTTTTTTTTCTCAAATGTTTAGAAATAAATTATTCACAGATTGTTCACACTATCCTAGACGACTAAATTTGACTGGTTCTTGATAGGAGGAAAACAAGAGAATAAATAAGAATATACATGTATGGCTCCAGTGCCCAAAAGTATTTCCATCTTTAAGAGCATTCATTTGTGTCTTTGAAATGGACAAATAAAAACGACTCAAGTCTCAGCTTTGGGACATTCCTAGAGGATGAAAGGAGTTTATGTCCAGCAGCAATGTCCCTATGTGGTATAGAATGTCTGAGTACCAGTGTATTCCATCTCTCTGACGTATGTCCTCGCGCTTTTTGACTAGATCTGTGAAGGACATCAACGCGTGCCCCAACCGGACTGGCGCAAAGGCCCAGTGCGCCCATTTGTGGTCCTCGATTACCGCGTAACAGCTCGCCAAAACATGGTCAACTATGATGGTCCCTTGTGAGGTTACTGGGGCATAAGATCCCTCGTATTCTTCCACGTAAATCCTTTCCACAGTGACTGCCTTCAGGTGGTCTACGGCCTCATCCACAACAAAAACCTGTTGCCCAGGTTTTACATTACTGGCAAACACTGCAGTCATATCGTCATCCGTAACGTTACTGGTGATGAAGACCAGGTGAGCCGGTGTCAGTCTTAACTTTCGGTTGGGCTTCTCTGTTTCAAAAACATAAAATTCGCGTTTTGACACTGGATCTTTGTCCAAGAACATGAGGAAATCGCTGGACACAATATTTCCTTCTATGTCTGCTGCTAACACCTTGTCGCCCACCTCCAGTTCTTTTACCAGCTTGCTTCGACCATCCTCGAGGAGAACTGAGGCAGATCCAGGGAAGCAGCCACCCGACTTTGCAGCAACTGAATTTTCTGGAGAAGAGCAGACAATAAAAAGTAAATAAATAAATACTTTGGACCAAGTCACTATTGCCATACAATTCTAAATGTAAACTGAATGACCTGGACAAATATAGGGCTTACTGATCTAACAAATGGGATAGGACAGTTGACATTGCAACATGAGTCAAAAGTATTGTCTCTAACTGTGTAATAACAAGGGACTGCACTAGGCCTATCGAACAAAGTCGCTCTGGATAAGAGCGTCTGCTAAATGACTTAAATGTAAATGTAAATGTTTTCTTGACATAGCAACGTGCGTAATAAACAGTGCGTGAACGGTTGAGGAAGTCATTTATACTCTTTTTTTCTACATTTGAAATGTACATAAAAATATATTATTATTATTGTTATTACTAGTAATTGTTCGTTCGTTGTGTTTACCTGCTTTCACAGAACAATGAATATGGGCTTTGGATTCATAATTGACCCAGTCGAATCCTGCCTCCACCGCGAGCCGGGATAACATTCCATATTTGCTCTTATCTCTGTCAGAGGTGGTGATATCCACAGCCCTTCCTTCATAGTGTAAAGATTCTTCGAAATGGTGTCCATCCTCGTCCCAGCCTTCTGTCACGCGCAGCTTCACTCCCGGCCATTGATTCATGACTGAAATAGCCAAAGAGTTCAGTTTGTCCTTACATCTCTGAAAAGCATAAATAGATAATTGAGATGTCAGGAAACACAAGGGGTTAAATTGGAGGGTTACACACACACACACACACACACACACACACACACACACACACACACACACACACACACACACACACACACACACACACACACACACACACACACACACACACACACACACACACACACACACACACACACACATATATATAGCATGCAACTAAAGACATGGCTTTATTGATTGTATATAGACGCATCTGTTCCAATATATGTTTTTATTTATGTACATTTTTCGATTTGAAAAGAAACGAATAAACATTTTAGAAATGTTATAGATGGTTATGGATTATCGAGTGACGCTGCTAATCTACATTAATTAATTATCCCTAGTCGATCTCTCTCTCCCTCTCTCGCTCTCGCTCTCTCTCTCACTCTGCGCTTGTGTGTGTGAAAGAGAGAGATAGAGAAGGATGGGAGGGGGGGGATAGTCCATAATACAAGTTTATCATAGCCTAACATTAACTGTCTAGAACCAGCCCCTTTAATAAGTGGTAGCAGTCGTGCGCATGGCATCCATAACGACTTGTCTTAATTTTCATGCTCTGATAAGCCCAACTGGAGACTCAGGGTAGAACTGTCCATAGACAAAAAGAGTCCGATATGGTGCACAGTTTGTTTGAAATTGTTTCAAATCTATATTATACATAGGTATGCATAGTAACCATAAAGGCAAATCATAAATATTGAACAACTGTCACTTCAAATTGAGCGTCATTCATTGTTCTCGTGCCAAATGATAATTCAGGACCCAAAATATACATCTTCATGCGCTTTCTCACTATAGCCTACCTGTGTCATAAGTCTGTCAGCATTAGTGTTTTCCTCATCTTTGAAAATAATGTCAGGATTGTAGTTTGGTGTCAGGTCTTTAAATCTTTCAGAGTTCCTTGTGATCTTCCCTTCGTATTTGCCACTGGCCCCAAGGGTTTTCTCCGCCACGTTGGGAATGAACTGCTTGTAAGCCAAAGGCTTTAGTTTTTTCGGATGTCTTTGTTTTCCATATCCCTTGCCTGGACCACAGGCCAACCCAGCGGATGCTAGAAACAGGCAGATGAAGCCCACGAGCGCAATTCTTATCAGTATAAGCATCACGTCCATTGGATTAATTGTATTGAGGTCCCTGTTGTGTAGGCTGGCTATATCCTCTCACTTATCTCGCAGTCTCTCACACTCTGCCCTGTATCAGTGTCCTCGTTTTTCTCTCTCTACTCTAGGAGGCTATCAAACGACCGCTACCAAAGCAGGTGCCGTAATGACAGTTTGATGTCGCTGCCCTCAGAGCACATTGGAGCTGTGTTACTGCTGCTGCTTCAGAAAACCAGTCCAGACGCATATGAATGGGTTTCCTCCATTCTGTTCTATACTAGTTCTCTATATTAATGATAGCTCATCAATGTATATCAAATAAAGAATGTGATTGGCTCCACTTGACAAACTGTTTTTTCTCCAGGCTATTCAAATAGCAGGTTTGACAGTGTCAATCAGCCTCTTATTAACAGCAATTCCTGAAACGTTTGCTTACTTTCTTTTTGAGAAATGTATATTTCAATATTTCACATGTGTCTGTATTTTCTTGTAATCATAAGAAGTGGCATGCAGGCTAGTCAAAGAAAACATTTGTTTTAGTGCTGGTCTGGAATAAATGTTTGCATACACTTTAGCTCTGCAGGACCAAGGTTGATGACCATACAATTTAAAACACATGAACTGTAGACATAATGGTCTGGATAGAAATGTCTATGCAGGTTAGTTGCACCAAGATGGTATGCAAGTCACAATACGTTAAGCTAAGGAGGGTGTGAAGTGAGGGAGACAGTAAGAGAATGCGTCCCAAAATGGCACCATATTCCCTATATAGTACACTACTTTTGACCACAGAGCCCTGGTCAAAAGTAGTACATTATATAAGGAATAGGGTACAGCTTTTGACCAGAGTCCTGGTCAAAAGTAGTGCATTATATAGGGAACAGGGTGGCATTTGGGACGTGGACAGAATGTTCCTCAATGGGGATTAACATGTAGGAGAGTTCATTTCTATCTCCTATTCTCTCGTTAGAGAGAAAGTTTTTTCCCCTGCTGCTGGACTACTGTGCCAATCACCACCAGTCTTCATATGGCAAGCATCTGTAGTCTAGGGCCAGCTGAACTCTATGGGTCAGAAACTGCCCTTCCACTAATGATATCTGCTAATTGCAGTGTGACAGTAGAATAAGTGAATGGGATTTCTATGATCATCTCTATGTGGTTGACATTTCAGAAGTGTTCTTGCCCCCCAAGTTGAAGTGTGTGAAATAATAAGCCCCACATCATTTTCTCATATGTAGTGAATTTGTTGAACAGTGTACTTTTTGCCTCTTGTCCCATTGCTGACATTTGCTTGGTCGTGGTTTGCATTGATTGCAGAAAAAATGGCATGAAAGTGAGTAAAAACTCACCCACTTGTCACATTACAGAGCAAGACCCTCACAGGAACTGCACTCAATATACAGAAATGTGTTCATGAGTAGTGCAAAATGTGGTTTAGCAGTGCAAATGAGGAAATGGCTACAAGGTGAATACATTTGGCTGCATGTTAAGGCCATAGAGTAGTACCAGCAGGCCTACATACTTCTGTTAATAAAAAAACTATCCAATAGCAGCAAGGCATTGTATTACTGAAACACATAATATATAACACACTGTAATATCTCAGTATTTCTCAATTACATGGTGTTTATGTTTTTTATTCAAGTGGCAAGGACATAATTTGAGGCAATTAAGAGTCAGAACTCCGGAATGAATTGTTAAAATGTTTGGATTAGAATTAACATTGAGATGCTAATCCTGATCCTCAAACTATGTTAAGAGTCTTAGAAGGACTCAAAATACTCAAACCGTAATATTTTCAAATGGGGACACTCTTTGGTATACTGGTGGTACATAAAAACACATGGGAAGAAGGTCATATAAAATAAATGTAAGAATTGAGTGCAAGGATCTCAAGCATTCTCGGTTGGATTCTGCCTATGGAATCAATAGAATGGTTAGGAACATTTCCCTTATACCATGACATCCTACAGACACATACAGTTCCTTGGTCATTCAAACTCAACTCTACCTTATAAAAGTCTTTTAGCATGAGGTAAGTCATACTACATTCTTGTCGCCACTGTTGGCACTAAAAAAACAGATGAAATCAATCTCGATAAAAGATTAAAGAGGACAGCCTCAATTTGTCGGAGCATGGACTCTACACGGTGTCGAAAGCAGTCCACAGGGATACTGGCCCATGTTGACTCCAATGATTCCCATGGTTGTGTCAAATTGGCTGGATGTCCTTTGGGTGGTGGACCATTCTTGATACACACAGGAAACTGTACCATATCCTGGTCAAAGGCACTTATTTTGTCTAACCCATTCACCCTCTAAAGGGCACACATACACAATCCATGTCTCAAATGTCTCAAGACTTAAAAATCCTTCTTTAACCCATCTCCTTCCCGTAATCCAAACTGATTGAAGTGGATTTAACAAGTGACATCAATAAGGGATCATAGCTTTCACCTGGAGTTTATGTCATGGAGAGAGCAGGTGTTCATAATGTTTTGTACACTCAGTGTATAATCCCTTATGTACATTGCTCTAAAGACTGGATTGCATTTAAATGTAACCATGGGCCCAAAAATGTTAATATGAAAGACTGGGATTGTCATACTGTAGGTCTACTACAGTAGGTTGGTCTGTATCGTAGTTGGTTTGTTGGCAGATGAGACACACAAGACCCATTTAGATGTGGGTTCTCCAAAGCTGCTCCAACTGGGTGAAAATACAATTTAGGAACAGACTACAACCCAAATGGAACTACTACAGATATCAGATTTTAAATTGAGCCAGTTTGATACAGCAGGAAAATAATCCTGCAGCAACACAAAATGTGAAATATGATGTGGATAATAATGGATATTTTGTAGGGTTGATACATTTTTCGTAAGGGAAAATCAAGTCTGAAATATCAAAGTGAAAAGTACAACATCAGAATGCTTTTTAAAACTCAAATAAGTTACTGCATTGCAATAAAGTTATCCTGCAACAAGGTGATCAAATTAAGATCCTACAACCTTATATAATAGTCCAGTCCTTTAAAAAGCATCAACGTGGAATATGCAGCGCTCCTTTCCATTGCTACTGGTCACATGTATCCATCATGGACCAGGATGAAAATGAACACATCCATTTTAACAGAATGAGTGCACACCATGCAACACCACCAACAGAACAATGATGTTTAACAGCCACAGCAAACTGTGAAATTACAAAAGTATCCTTAAAAGATCCTGGCAATTTATCAGTAATCAACCGATCATGTTTTGAAACTACTTCATCCTTTCTTTTAGTTAAGTGTAGAATTCCACAGTGTCTGTAACCCTTATTAACAGGTCAAAAATGTTAAGCTGTTTCCATGTTGTTTTTTCCTTCCTTCACCATAATCCTGTATCCAAATGAATGTGCAAGTGCTTGAATATGCTCAATAACCAAAATACATTCTTCTGCATTGGTAGATTGACACTAGCATCTCCAGCTTCAAACATCTAATTGACAATTTCTCCCTATCTAGTTGACTAATATCTCTAATTTTCACTTCAGTGCTAAATTGCCCACTGGGAGAGAGAAAGGTTAAGCTGCTGCAAACATGTAGTCTTTTTGTTAGGCAATAAAAAAGGCTTAGAGACCATTTGTGTCACCAGGAAATCCGAGTCGTTCTTTTCAATTAGCAGAACAACATGTGAGTGAATGGTCTTCCTGAGGTCAGTCTACATCTGTCCTGGGGTTGAGTACAAAATGGCACCTTATTCCCCAGTAGTGCACTATAAAGGGAATAGGGTGCCATTTGGGATGTAACCCGGGTCACATGTGATGTGGCCCTTGGTGGAAAAACATCCTTCTCTTGTCCATTATTTTACAATCTCATTACTTAGCAGGATAATAAGAATTGTTCCAAATTAATGGTAACCTCTTTGAGTGACACAGCATTGTGCTTTATTTAGGCATTTTTGACTTACAGGTGGGTCATTTGAACATTTCTTTGTATTGTAGTATTTGTAAAGAAATCCTTCTCACTCAGGTCTCAACCCACTGGGCACAGATTCAACATCTATTCCACGTTGGTTCAACTTAATTTCATTGAAATTACGTGGAAACAATGTTAGTTCAACCAGTGTGTGCCCAGTGGCAATAGTCCTGAGTTGTTCTGGATGCATATCAAATGCTTCGAAACCCTTTCTGGCTGTTCCTTTCTCATTTCATCCTCATGTTGTCCTTTTCCAAGCAAATTAATGTTCAGAACCATTCATCCAAGCCAACTGCAATTAAGAGAGGAGACATTGAAGTACTATTTTCATCAATCAGAACTTGGGTCTGTGGTTAGATCGAACAGTCTATTGCTATAGCAACCACTCTTTGCCATGGAGGAAAGTGGCAGGCAATTCCGCAAGGTGAAGGAAAAGACCATTGTGAGGTGGGTAGGATAGACAGAATCAATAAGGCAAAGGATAATGAAGATTAACTGTGACTTCAGCCTTCCTCTGAGAGATGTCTCCACCTGAACCACAGATAAGGCAAATAGAAAGTGTATGTTCAGTTGGCCTTTAGTCTAGGTAAGTTGTTCCCAACCGGGGTACTAGGACACCTAGGGGTACTTGACCCATTCATAGGGGGTACTTCAGAAGACTCATGAGACAATAGACCTACTGGTAAAATGCACATGATGGGGTGCTTCAAGGGTGCTCCGGGAAGAGCGAAATTCAGTTGGTGGTACAGTAACCGAAAAGGTTGGGAACTACTGATCTAGGTGATATGTGAAAATTATGCCAAAGAGCCTATTAAAACAACTAATCCCTTTGAAAACGGCCTATGTGACATCGATAAGAGTCAGAAACACTTATTTTAATGTCAAAATTGACACAAAGTAGTCAGAGTGTAATGTCAAAGTGGGACAAAAATATAAATAATTAAAAAGGGAAAATAAAACACTAATATATCTTGATTAGATAAGTATTCAACTCCTTGAGTCAATACATGTTAGAATTATCTTTGGCACCAAGTCTCTAAGAGCTTTGCACACCGGTATTGTACAATTTTTGGCCATTATTCTTAAACAAATATTAAAGCTCTGTCAAGTTGGTTATTGATCATTGCTAGACAGTCATTTTCAAGTCATGCCATAGATTTTCAAACCGATATAAGTCAAAACTGTAACTAGGGCACTTAGGAACATTCATTGTCGTCTTGGTAAGCCACTCCAGTCTATATTCTACCATCTATTTTAAGTAATTGTCATGCTGAAAGGTGAATTTGTCTCCCAGTGTCTGTTGAAAAGCAGACTGAACCAAGTTTTCATCTAGGATTTTGCCTGTGCTTAGCTTTATTCCTTTTTATCCCAAAAAACTCCCTGGTCCTTGCCGATAACAAGAATACCCATAACGTGATGCAGCCACCACCATGCTTGAAAATATGTGGTACTGAGTGGTACTCAGTGATGTGTTGTGTTGGATTTGCCCCAAACAAAATGCCTTGTATTCAGGACGAAAAGTTAATGTCTTTGTCACATTTATTTCAGTTTTATTTTATTGGCTTATTGCAAACAGGATGCACGTTTTGGAATATTTTTGTTCTGTACAGGCTTCCGTATTTTCACTCTGTCATTTACGTTAGTATTGTGGAGTAACTAAAATGTTGTTGATCCATCCTCAGTTATCTCCTATTACAGCCATTAAACTCTGTAATGGTTTTAAAATCACCATTGTTCTCATGGTGGAATCCCTGCGTGGTTTTCTTTCTCTTCAGGCAAAGTGAGTTAGGAAGAAAAGGGCGCCTGTATCTTTGTGGTGACTGGGTGTATTGATACATCATCCAAAGTGTAATTAATAACTGCACCATGCTCAAAGGGATATTCAATGTCTGCTTTTTTCTACCAACATGCCTTTCTTTGCCAAACATTGGAAAACCTCCCTGGTCTTTGTGGTTGAAGCTGTGCTTGAAATTCACTGCTGACTAAGCTGACCTTACAGAAAATTGTATGTGTGGGGAACAGAGATGAGGTAGTCATTTAAAAATCATGTTAAACACTGTTATTGCACACATAGTGAGTCCATGCAATTTATTATGTGACTTGTTAAGCACATTTTTACTCTGAACTTATTTAGGCTTGCCGTAACAAAAGGGCTGAATACTAATTGCTTTTAAAATTTTATTAATTTGTAACCATTCCTAAAAACATAATTCCACGTTGACATTATAGGGTATTGTATATACACAAAATCTAAATTTAATCCATTTTAAATTCAGGCTGAAACGCAACGAAATGTGGAAAAAGTCAAGGGGTGTGAATACTTCCTGAAATATTAGGATGCTGACATGTAGGCTGTTTCATATGTAAGGATCCTTGCAGACAGCCTACTGTACAAGGCATAATCCTGATTTCTAAGCATCTGGCTGTTACTGGATCTGATCAGCCTGCCAAGAATAACGGATCAGATATGCATCTGCCTATAAAGCACGTTGACAGCTAATCTGCCTACAAGGAGCCTTACCTATAAAACAGCCTACAAGGCAGCACCCTGACTTATCAGCAACTGAGGCTGAAATTGAATCTGATCAGCCTGTCAGTAATGGAGCTCACCCACAGTAAATGTAAATATTATCTACAAAACATGGTGTCCCTTATAATTATACACATTTAAGTTATGCAAGCTAACAAGACTACCCAGCTACCTAGCTAACTCACAAGACTAGCCAAGTTAGCTGCGTTGTTCCTTGCATGTGATTGGCTGTGGTCTTGGGGGCAGCCTGGGAGACAGGGTTGCCTCTCGTGCTTCGTTCAGGGCTTATATGCCCAAGAGTACATTGCAATCAACGCAGCCACAGGGCTCCTTAATGAGGTGGTTATTGTGCAGCTGAACAAATTAATGAAATGTGTGGTACTTTTGATTATCTTGTGATCTCGATAAAACAACTTTTATAATGTCATGATCACGAGAAAATGATCTTGGGATCTCGACAAAATAACTTTTGTTATGCAGTGATCATGAGATAAATAAGTTGTGATCTCAACATAACAAGGGAATTGATTTATTTATTCATATGTCCGTCTGGACCTCCGTACAAACCAACCCAGGGTCACAGATTAACACGTCACAGTTGGTTGCATAGTGTAACGGTGTCATCGGCCTGAATATAATCCAATCTGGAGCCAGTCAGTCTACATCTGTAAAGCCTAGAATTAACTTCCAAATGAGATTACCTTATTTCTCGAGCTATGTTAATAATTGAGGGACGATGACAATTGTTGACCCTGTTTTTCTGTTCGACCAAGTGCACAGTTGGGTGCCAGACTGATCCCCTGATCATGAAGGGATGCCGGGAACTACCAGAAGGAGCAAAGGTGGGCAACATAACATGTCCAGAAATGTGATTGCAATGGTTTAGTGACCTCCAAAAATAATTTTGTTCACTGTTCACTTGCTATTTTCACAGCTTGTCAGACAAGACCTCAGAATAAAAGTGTGTCATGCGACAAGTACAGTTGTGAAAACTCCTCTGTTGTTGCCATTCTCCCTCGACTCCTATGAAAGGACATACCATCATAGGAGTCGAGGGAGACTGGCACCAGTTATCCTTGAGCTAACCACAAGCTAGGCCCATATAACAGCTAATTCTAGGGCTACAATAGCTCTTTTGCCAATTGGCCTGGACCCTTTGTTGTCGATACGGAGAACCGTCGATCCATCACGACTGGTCTGCCGACGTTGTTGCCCGATGTGGTCTCAACGGGCTTCTCCGTTGCGATGTCACCGAAGACCCATCTTCTTGCCCCGGCCTGCTACCTTTCTAAGCGCCGTGTCTCCCACTTGCCTAGCGTAATAGTGACTACTGAACGGCTCCCTGACTCACCTATTGCTGCTCTTTGGACTCTATGACCACTCGGCTACACAGCTGATGCCCCCTGGACTGTTTCAATAACACGGTACCTCATTTTGCTTATCTGTCGTTCCCTTGAATTCAGGTCCTGTATGTACCTAACTGACCCGCTCTGCCCATTCATCACCATTTACCCGTTGTTGACTTAGCTCTCCTGATCAACACCTGTGACTGCTTTATGACTCTCTCTAATGTCAATATGCCTTGTCTGCTGCTGTCTCGGCATGTCCTTATTGTTTTATTTCACTGTAGAGCCCTCAGTCCCGCTCAACATGCCTTAGATAGCTCTTTTGTTCCACCCCCGACACATGTGGAGACCTCACCTGGCTTAACTGTTCCCACCAGAGACGAAACCTCTCTCATTGTCACTCAATGTCTAGGTTTACCTCCACTGTACTCACATCCTACCATACTATTGTCTGTACATTATGCCCAGAAATCTTCTACTTTTATTCTATGTTCCCAACCCGAAAATATTCGAAAACTTCAACAAGCATTTCTCAACGGCTGGCCATGCCTTCCTCCTGGCTACTCCAACCTCGGCCAACAGCCCCCCCCCCCGCAGCTACTTGCCCAAGCCTCCCCAGCTTCTCCTTTACCCAAATCCAGATAGCAGAGGTTCTGAAAGAGCTGCAAAACCTGGATCCGTACAAACCAGCTGGGCTTGACAATCTGGACCCTCTATTTGTGAAGCTATCCACCGCCATTGTCGCAACCCCTATTACCAGCCTGTTCAACCTCTCTTTCATATCGTCTGAGATCTCCAAGGATTGGAAAGCTGCCGCAGTCATCCCCCTCTTCAAAGGGGGAGACACCCTGGACCCATCCTGGACCCATCCTGCCCTGACTATTTAAGGTCTTCGAGAGCCAAGTCAACAAACAGATCACTGACCATCTCGAATCCCACCGTACCTTCTTCGTACCTCCAGACGAGCTTCAATGCCATACAACAATGCTTCTGTGTCCTCCAACTGCTCTTAAATGTGAGTAAAACTAAATGCATGCTTTTCAACCAATGCGCTGGTCCTCGCTTCAAATTCGTCACCAAACCCACTGACTCCAGGTCATCTATAAGTCTTTGCTAGGTAAAGCCCCGCATTATCTTAACTCACTGGTCACCATAGCAACACCCACCCGTAGCATGTGCTCCAGCAGGAGCACACTCCTTCTTTTGCTGCCTTTCCTTCCAGTTGTCTGCTGCCAATGACTGGAACGAATTGCAAAAATCACTGATGCTGGAGACTTATATCTCCCTCACTAACTTTTAGCATCAGCTGTCAGAGCAGCTTACCGATCACTGCACCTGTACACAGGCCATCTGTTAATAGCCCACCTAACTACGTCATCCCCATATAGTCATTTATTTTTCCTCTTTTGCACCCGTTTCTCTACTTGCACATCGTCCTCTGCACATCTATCACTCCAGTGTTTAATTGCTAAATTTTAATTATTTCACCACTATGGCCTATTTATTGCATTACCTCCCTAATCTTACTACATTTGCACACAATATATATATATTTTTTTCTATTGTGTTAGTGACTGTATGTTTGTTTATCCCATGTGTAACTCTGTGTTGTTGCTTTTGTCGCACTGCTTTGCTTTATCTTGGCCAGGTCGCAGTTGTTGTTATGCAGGTGAGTGAGGACCCAAAAGCGATATAACGGAAACAGAGTCTTTTAATGTCCAAACAGGGAAAACATAAATCCTCAATCATTACAGGGGATGTCCAAACAGGGAAAACACAAATCCTCTAGTTTAACAGGAGAGTCCCCCTTCTATTTGTTGAGGAGAGTTGCAGGGCTAGCGGCAACAGACTGCAGGTCCCTTCGGGTAGGCGCGGGCCGTAGAGGATAGAGACACCTGCTCACACGCAGTATCTGATGACGAGGCAGAATACAACTGGACGGTATAAAGGCAAAGCAAACAGCAAACAAGAATCCGTCAAGGACAGAAGCAGAAACAGAGAGAGAAATAGAGACTTAATCAGAGGGCAAAATAGGGGACAGGTGTGAAAGAGTAAACGAGGTCGTTAGGAGAATGAGGAACAGCTGGGAGCAGGAACGGAACGATAGAGAGAGAGAGGAATAGAGAGAGAGAAAGAAACCTAATAAGACCAGCAGGGGGAAACAGAAGAGAAGAGAAAGCACAGGGACAAGACATGACAATACAATACATGACAGTTCCACCGAGCGATACTCCTGGCATTTCGAGGAGGAAACCTGGCGGCAACGGAGGAAATCATCGATCAGCGAACGGTCCAGCACGTCCCGAGATGGAACCCAACTCCTCTCCTCAGGACCGTAACGGGAAACGATGAAGAGGGAATCTAGTGCAATTATTATTATAAAAATGAGACACGGGTAGAGAACTGTAAGAGTTTGAGCAATCAGGACCAAACAGGCCAGGAGAGTAACAACTAGGGACAGACTGAGACACAGCAAGGCTAAGACCAGGAACAGGAGAGAGGCGGTGGCTGAGGACAGACTGAGACACAGCAAGTGCAGGAGCAGGACCAGGAGAGATGCGGTGGCTGGGGACAGACTGAGACACTGCAAGGGCAGGAAAGATGCGGTGGCAGGGGACAGACTGAGACACAGCAAGGGCAGGAGAGATGCGGTGGCTGGGGACAGACTGAGACACAGCAAGGCCAGGAGCAGGACCAGGAGAGATGCGGTGTCTGGGGACAGACTTAGACACAGCAAGGCCAGGAGCAGAAGCAGGAAGAGAGTTACCGGACTTAGTCTGCGCGCAGTCCGAACAAGCAGCCACGAAACGACGCGTGTCACGCTCCTGAGTGGGCCACCAAAAACGCTGGCGAATAGAAGCAAGCGTACCCCGAACGCCGAGGTGGCCGGCTAACTTGGCAGAGTGAGCCCACTGAAGAACGGCCAGACGAGTAGGAACGGGAACGAAAAGAAGGTTCCTAGGACAAGCGCGCGGAGACGGAGTGTGAGTGAGTGCTTGCTTTACCTGCCTCTCAATTCCCCAGACAGTCAACCCGACAACACGCCCCTCAGGGAATCTCCCCTCGGGGTCGGTGGAGGCTACTGAAGAACTGAAGAGACGGGATAAAGCATCAGGCTTGGTGTTCCTTGAGCCCGGACGATAAGAAATAACGAACTCGAAATGAGCGAAATACAGCGCCCAACGAGCCTGACGCGCATTAAGTCATTTGGCAGAACGGATGTACTCAAGGTTCTTATGGTCAGTCCAAACGACAAAAGGAACGGTCGCCCCCCCTCCAACCACTGTCGCCATTCGCCTAGGGCTAAGCGGATGGCGAGCAGTTCGCGGTTAGCCACATCATAGTTACGTTCCGACGGCGACAGGCGATGAGAAAAATACGCGCAAGGGTGGACCTTATCGTCAGAATGGGAGCGCTGGGACAGAATGGCTCCCACGCCCACCTCTGACGCGTCAACCTCGACAATGAACTGTTTAGTGACGTCAGGTGTAACAACGATAGGAGCGGATGCAAAACGCTTCTT
Source organism: Oncorhynchus gorbuscha (assembly GCF_021184085.1). Lineage (NCBI taxonomy): Eukaryota > Metazoa > Chordata > Actinopteri > Salmoniformes > Salmonidae > Oncorhynchus > Oncorhynchus gorbuscha. The sequence goes on from NC_060194.1 coordinate 23,169,545, forward strand.
GAGGAGATCAAAAGCTCCCTGGGCGGAAACGGACCACTTAAAGCATGTCTTGACAGAAGTAAGGGCTGTGAGAGGAGCCGCCATTTGACCGAAATTACGAATGAAACGCCGATAGAAATTTGCGAAACCGAGAAAGCGCTGCAGTTCGACACGTGACTTAGGGACGGGCCAATCGCTGACAGCATGGATCCTAGCGGGATCCATCTGGATGCCTTCAGCGGAAATAACTGAACCGAGAAAAGTGACGGAGGAGACATGAAAAGCGCACTTCTCAGCCTTCACATAAAGACAATTCTCTAAAAGGCGCTGGAGAACACGTCGAACGTGCTGAACATGAATCTGGAGTGACGGTGAAAAAAAATCAGGATATCGTCAAGGTAAACGAAAACAAAGATGTTCAGCATGTCACTCAGTACATAATTCACTAATGCCTGAAAGAAAGCTGGAGCATTAGCGAGACCGAACGGCAGAACCCGGTATTCAAAATGCCCTAACGGAGTGTTAAAAGTTTTCCACTCGTCCCCCTCCCTGATGCGCACGAGTACGAAGGTCCAACTTAGTAAAGAACCTGGCTCCCTGCAGAATCTCGAAAACTGAAGACATAAGGGGAAGCGGATAACGATTCTTAACCGTTATGTCATTCAGCCCTCGATAATCCAGGGGCGCAGGGCCCCGTCCTCTTCCGTAACAAAAAGTACTTCCCGCAGGCGGGAGAGGAGGAAGGGACCACGGTACCGGCGTCGAGAGCTACAGACAAATAATCTTCGAGAGCCTTACGTTCGGTAGCCGACAGAGAGTCTAGTCTACCCCGTGGGGGAGTGGTACCCGGAAGGAGATCAATACAACAATCATACGACCGGTGAGGAGGAAGGGAGGTGGCCCTGGACCGACTGAAGACCGTGCGCAGATCATGATATTCCTCCGGCACCCCTGTCAAATCACCAGGCTCCTCCTGTGAAGAGGGGGCAGAAGAAACAGGAGGGATAGCAGACATTAAACATTTCACATGACAAGAAACGTTCCAGGATAGGATAGAATTACTAGACCAATTAATAGAAGGATTATGACACACTAGCCAGGGATGACCCAAAACAACAGGTGTAAAAGGTGAACGAAAAATCAAAAAAGAAATGGTTTCACTATGGTTACCAGAAACTGTGAGGGTTAAAGGTAGTGTTTCACATAATATACTGGGGAGAGGACTACCATCCAAGGCGAACATGGCCGTGGGCTCCCCTAACTGTCTGAGAGGAATGTCATGTTCCCGAGCCCAGGCTTCGTCCAATAAAACAGCCCTCAGCCCCAGAGTCTATCAAGGCACTGCAGGAAGCTGCCGAACCGGTCCAGCGTAGATGGACCGACAAGGTAGTACAGGAACTTGACGGAGAGACCAGAGTAGTAGCGCTCGCCAGTAGCTCTCCGCTTACTGATGAGCTCTGGCCTTTTACTGGACATGAAATGACAAAATGACGAGCGGAACCGCAATAGAGACAGAGGCGGTTGGTGATTCTCCGTTCCCTCTCCTTAGTCGAGATGCGAATACCCCCCAGCTGCATGGGCTCAACACCTGAGCCAGTGGGGGGAGATGGTAGTGATGCGGAGAGGGGGGACACTGTTAACGCGAGCTCTCTTCCATGAGCTCGGTGACGAAGATCTACCCGTCGTTCTATGCGAATAGCGAGTTCAATCAAAGAATCCACGCTGGAAGGAACCTCCCGGGAGAGAATCTCATCCTTAACCTCAGCGTGGAGACCCTCCAGAAAACGAGCGAGCAACGCCGGCTCGTTCCAGTCACTGGAGGCAGCAAGAGTGCGAAACTCTATAGAGTAATCCGTTATGGATCGATTACCTTGACATAGGGAAGACAGGGCCCAGGAAGCTTCTTTCCCAAAAACAGAACGATCAAAAACCCGTATCATCTCCTCCTTAAAGTTCTGATACTGGTTAGTACACTCAGCCCTTGCCTCCCATATAGCTGTGCCCCACTCACGAGCCCGTCCAGTAAGGAGAGATATGACGTAGGCGATACGAGCAGTACCCCTGGAGTACGTGTTGGGCTGGAGAGAGAACACAATATCACACTGGGTAAGGAACGAGCGACATTCAGTGGGCTCCCCAGAGTAACACGGTGGGTTATTAATTCTGGGCTCCGGAGACCCGGAAGCCCAGGAGGTAACCGGTGGATCGAGGCGGAGATTGTGAATATCCTCCGAGAGGCCGGAGACTTGGGCGGCCAGGGTCTCAACGGCATGTCGAGCAGCAGACAATTCCTGTTCGTGTCTGCCTAGCATCGCTCCCTGGAACTCGACGGCTGAGTAGAGAGAATCCGAAATCGCTGGGTCCATTCTTGGTCGGATTCTTCTGTTATGCAGGTGAGTGAGGACCCAAAAGCGATATAACGGAAACAGTCTTTTAATGTCCAAACAGGGAAAACATAAATCCTCAATCATTACAGGGGAAGTCCAAACAGGGAAAACACAAATCCTCTAGTTTAACAGGAGAGTCCCCCTTCTAGTTGTTGAGGAGAGTTGCAGGGCTAGCGGCAACAGACTGCAGGTCCCTTCGGGTAGGCGCGGGCCGTAGAGGATAGAGACACCTGCTCACACGCAGTATCTGATGACGAGGCAGAATACAACTGGACGGAACAAAGGCAAAGCAAACAGCAAACAAGAATCCGACAAGGACAGAAGCAGAAACAGAGAGAGAAATAGAGACTTAATCAGAGGGAAAAATAGGGGACAGGTGTGAAAGAGTAAACGAGGTCGAGGAGAACGAGGAGAATGAGGAACAGCTGGGAGCAGGAACGGAACGATAGAGAGAGAGAGGAATAGAGAGAAAGAAACCTAATAAGACCAGCAGGGGGAAACGAAGAGAAGAGAAAGCACAGGGACAAGACATGACAATACAATACATGACAGTTGTTGGTTGGTTAAATAAAGGTGAAATCAAATTTGAAATTACAATAAAATCATGACACCTCTGATCTTTACCCGAGTTACTGCCCTGATGACACAGCCCGGTTAATCAACAAAGGCAGGTAATGTATGTTATGTGAAATGTTCCAAGCAGATACATCATTTTGGTTGTGAAGTGCATTAGCCAAAAGCTTTGTGCTTCCTTTTGAACCAAATGGAATTTACCATTTGGTTGTTTATAATTTCACCCTGTCAAAGGCCCTCTTAGAAAACACCACCTCATAAGATGGCCTGCTGCAGTTTTGTATTTGTATTTATTATGGATCCACATTAGCTAAGGCAGCAGCTACTCTTCCTGTCTATGACTAGGATGGCTGGAGTCTTTGACAATTTTTAGGACCTTCCTTGACATCGCCTGGTATAGAGGTCCAGGATGCCAGGAAACTTGGCCCCAGTGATGTACTGGGCCGTACCCACTACCCTCTGTAATGCCTTGCGGTCGGAACTTGAAGCTCTCAACCTGCTCCACTACAGACTCGTCGATCAGAATGAGGGCGTGCTCGGTCCTCCTTTTCCTGTAGTCCACTATCATCTCATTTGTCTTGATCATGTTGAGGGAGAGGTTGTTATACTGGCACCACACGGCCAGGTCTCTGACCGCCTCCCTATAGGCTGTCTCATCGTTGTCAGTGATCAGGCCTACCACTGTTGTGTCATCTGCCAACTTAATGATGATGTTGGAGTCTTGCCTGCCAGTGCTGTCATGGGTGAACAGGGAGTACAGGAGAGTACTGAGCATGCACCCCTGATGGGCTCCCTTTTTGAGGTTCAACGTGGCAGATGTGTTGTTACCTACCCATACCACCTGGGGGCAGCCCGTCAGGAAGTCCCGGATCCAGTTGCAGAGGGAGGCTCCATAGCTAAGTGATGAGCTTGGAGGGCACTATGTTGTTGAACTCTGAGTTGAAGTCAATGGATAGCATTCTCACATAGGTGTTCTTTTGTCCAGGTGGGAAAGGACAGTGTGGAGTGCAATAGATTGCATCATCTGTGAATCTGTTGGAGCGGTATGCAAATTGGAGTGGGTCTAGGGTTTCTGGGATAATGGTGTGGATGTGAGCCATGACCAGCCTTTCAAAGCACTTCCTGGCCACAGACGTGCGTGCTACGGGTCGGAAGTCATTTAGGCAGGTTATCTTTGTGTTCTTGGGCTATGGTGGTCTGCTTGAAACATGTCGGTATTACAGACTCAGTTAGGGAGAGGTTGAAAATGTCAGTAAAGAGTCAAAATGTCAGTAAAGTTGGTCAGCGCATGCTCGGGGTACACGTCCTGGTAATCCGTCTGGCCCTGCAACCTTGTGAATGTTGACCTGTTTAAAGGTCTTACTCACATCGGCTACGGAGAGCGTGATTACACAGTCATCCAGAACAGCTGATGCTCTCATGCATGCTTCAGTGTTATTTAGCTCGTCTGGTAGGCTCGTGTCACTGGGCAGCTTGCGGCTATGCTTGCCTTTGTAGTCTGTAATAGTTTGCAAGCCCTGCCACATCCAACTAGCATCTGAGCCGGTGTAATACGATTCAATCTTAGTCCTGTAATGAGGCTTTGCCTGTTTGATGGTTCGTCTGAGGGCATAATGAGATTTCTTTTAAGCGGCCAGGTTAGAGTCCTACTCCTTGAAAGCGGCAGCTCTACCCTTTAGCTCAGTGCGGATGTTGCTTGTAATCCATGGCTTCTGGTTGGGGTATGTACATATGTTCACTGTGGGCATGATGTCATCGATGCACTTATTGATGAAGCCAGAGACTGATGTGATGTACTCCTCAATGCCATCGGAAGAATCCCAGAGCATATTCCAGTCTGTGCTAGCAAAACAGTCCTGTAGCTTAGTATCTACGTCATCTGACCACTTCTTTATTAATAGACTCACGGGTTCTTCCTGCTTTAGTGTTTGCTTGTAAGCGGGAATCAGGAGGATAGAATTGTGGTCAGATTTGCCAAATGGAAGGCGAGGGAGAGCTTTTTAAATTTCTCTGTGTGTAGAGTAAAGGTGGTCTAGAGATTGTTCCCTCTTGGTTGCGCATTTAACATGCTGGTAGAAATGAGGGAAGACAGATTTAAGTTTCCCTGCATTAAAGTCCCCGGCCACTAGGAGCACCACCTCTGGAGGAGCTTTTTCCTGTTTGCTTATGGCCTTATACAGCTCATTGAGTGCTGACTTAGTGCCTGCATTGGTTTGTGGTGGTAAATAGACAGTTACGAAAAATATAGATGAAAACTCTCTTGGTAATAGTGTGGTCTACAGCTTATCTTGAGATACTCTACCACAGGCGAGCAAAACCTTGAGACTTCCTTAATATTAGATTTCGTGCACCAGCTGTTGTTTACAAATATACACAGACAGCCTCCATTGACTTACCGGAGGCAGTTGTATTTTATCCATGTCGTCGTTCAGCCATGACTCAGTGAAACATAAGATATTACAGTTGTTGATATAAATACAAGTAGTGATGAAGTCAATCTCTTCTTCACTTTGAGCCAGGAGAGAATGACATGCATATTATTAATGTTAGCTCTCTTCTCTGTGCACATCCAAGGGCCAGCCGGGCTGCCCTGTTCTGAGCCAATTGCCATTTTCCCAAGTCCCTTTTTGTGGCACCTGACCACACGACTGAATAGTAGTCCAGGTGCGACAAAAGTAGGGCCGGTAGGACCTGCCTTGTTGATAGTGCTGTTAACAAGGTAGAGCAGCGCTTTATTATGGACAGACTTCTCCCCATCTTAGTTGAAGTTTAGGGTTTAGTGAATGATTTGTCCCAAATACAGTGCTTTTAGTTTTGAAATATTTTGGACTAACTTATACCTTGCCACCCACTCTGAAACTAACTGCAGCTCTTTGTTAAGTGTTGCAGTCATTTCAGTCGCTGTAGTAGCTGACGTGTATGGTGTTGAGTCATCCACATACATAGACATACTGGCTTTACCCAAAGTCAGCGGTATGTTGTTAGTAAAGTGGCCTAGACTGCTGCCATGGGGAATTCCTGATTCTACCTGGATTATGATGGAGAGGCTTCCATTAAATAACACCCTTTTTGTTCTGTTAGACTGACTTGCCTGGTTAAATAAAGGTTCAATTAAAAAAAGACAGGTAACTTTACAGCCCCCCCCCAAAACAGCCCCCACAATATTTTGGGGTCGAGAGATGTCCAGTTTGAAGCCGAACATGCAGCATATAGAAGACCATCAAGGGGGCCCTCATGACAGTCATGCAGACATGCCCTCGCTGTGAGCATTCCTATGAATGGAGCAGTCAGCCACATGTTGGCAACTATCCGGCCAGCAAACTTCACCTGTCGGCAACAGCTTTCACAGGCTCATCATTTATACAAGTACGGAAGGTAACTCACTTCATTAGTTTTATACGTTTGATAACCCAATTGTGAAACATCATTTTTGTAAACCGACCTTATGTGCTGGTTATTTTCTACTTCTTAGATGCATATACTGTCCAAGACGCGTGTGTGTGTGTGTCTATGCGTGTGTGTGACTGACAAGTATTTTTGATGAGGGGCCAGGAGCTGATCTACGCTGCTGTGCCCATCAATGGAGCTCTGGCAAAGACCTCACCTCCAGCCTCACTTCTTGCCTGTGCACCAACAATCTTCATTTTTGGTCTCAATCAAAGGTTCAGGTTAGGTATAAGGTTAGCAGAGTGGTTAGGGTTAGGGTTATGTTTAAAATCACATTATATGATGAATAATTTAAGAAATAAGCATAGTTTATGACTTTGTGGCTGTGGTAATTAGTGACGAATCTCCAAAACGCCCCCTGCCCAAAGCCAGACAACACATGTTCTTGTGTTCATATCTGCTGAACCAAACACGATAACACAGAAAAGGTCATGTCTATGGCTATGTTTTGATGGTCAAGGATTACAATGGTGCCAAGCACAACATCATAAAGTTCAAATTATTATATAACGGTGAACGAGGGTAAGACATAGATTAACAAATCCACTTAAATTGTTGTTTCTGACAATGTACACAATATAATGTTTTTTAAATATTATATTGTTGGAAAGTGAATCTAATGCTGGAAAGTGAATCTCAATTTGGGGGTAATGCCATCAACCATTTTTGAATAAACCATGTTTTATTCTACATCACCAAAAATGTACGGAGTCAGCCATTGACACCAAACTAAAGAAGGAGCAAGCAGGATTCTGAACTTCCCAATTCTCACTTCATAGACTTCAAGGCTTTTGGTAGTATACATGGTGACACTCTCTTGAAGATCTTGAGATCCGATTGAATACAGTTGAAGTCGGAAGTTTACATACACCTTGGCCAAATACATTTAAACTCAGTTTTTTTTTACATTTCCTGACATTTAATCCTAGTAAAAATTCAGTTAGGATCAGCACTTTATTTTAAGAATGTGAAATGTCAGAATTATTTTTATTTAATTTATTTTTATTTCACCTTTATTTAAACAGGTAGGCAAGTTGAGAACAAGTTCTCATATAGAATTGCGTCCTGGCCAAGATAAAGCAAAGCAGTTTGACACATACAACAACACAGAGTTACACATGGAGTAAAACAAACATACAGTCAATAATACAGTAGAAAAATAAGTCTATAGACAATGTGAGCAAATGAGGTGAGATAAGGGAGGTAAAGGCAAAAATAGAACATGGTGGCAAAGTAAATACAATATAGCAAGAATGGTAGATTTGCAGTGGAAGAAAGTGCAAAGTAGAAATAAAAATAATGTGGTGCAAAGGAGCAAAATAAATAAATAAATACAGTAGGGGAAGCGGTAGTTATTTGGGCTAAATTACAGATGGGCTATGTACAGGTGCAGTAATCTGTGAGCTGCTCTGACAGCTGGTGCTTAAAGCTAGTGAGGGAGATAAGTGTTTCCAGTTTCAGAGATTTTTGTAGTTCGTTCCAGTCATTGGCAGCAGAGAACTGTAAGGAGAGGCGGCCAAATGAAGAATTGGTTTTGGGGGTGACCAGAGAGATATACTGTACCTGATGGAGCGCGTGCTACAGGTGGGTGCTGCTATGGTGACCAGCGAGCTGAGATAAGTGGGGACTTTACCTAGCAGGGTCTAGTAGAGAGAACAATTTATTTCAGCTTTTATTTATTTCATCACATTCCCAGTGGGTCAGAAGTTTACATACTTTCAATTAATATTTGGTAGCATTGCCTTTAAATTGTTTAACTTGGGTCAAACGTTTCGGGTAGCCTTCCACAAGCTTCCCACAATAAGTTGGGTGAATTTTGGCCCATTCCTCCTGACAGAGCTGATGTAACTGAGTCAGGTTTGTAGGCCTCCTTGCTCGCACACGCTTTTTCAGTTCTGCCCACACATTTTCTATGGGATTGAGGTCAGGGCTTTGTGATGGCCTCTCCAATACCTTGACTTTGTTATACTTAAGCCATTTTGCCACAACTTTGGAAGTATGCTTGGGGTCATTGTCCATTTGGAAGACCCATTTGCAAACAATCTTTAACTTCCTGACTGATGTCTTGAGATCTTGCTTCAACATATCCATATACTTTTCCTCCCTCATTATGCCATCTATTTTGTGAAGTGCACCAGTCTCTCCTGCAGCAAAGCACCCCCACAACATGATGCTGCCACACTGTGCTTCACGGTTGGGATGGTATTCCTCGACTTACAAGACTCCCCCTTTTTCCTCCAAACATAACGATAGTCATTATAGCCAAACAGTCTATTTTTGTTTCATCAGAACAGAGGACATTTCTCCAAAAAGTATGATCTTTGTCCCCATGTGGAGTTGTAAACCGTTGTCTGGCTTTTTGTGGGGGGTATTGGAGAAATGTCTTCTTCCTTGCTGAGCGGCCTGTCAGGTTATGTCGATATAGGACTCGTTTAACTGTTAATATAGATACTTTGGTACCTGTTTCCTTCAGCATCTTCACAAGGTCCTTTGTTGTTGTTCTGGGATTGATTTGCACTTTTCGCACCAAAGTACATTCATCTCTAGGGGACAGAACGCGTCTCCTTCCTGAGCGGTATGACGGCTGCGTGGTCCCATGGTGTTTATACTTGCGTACTATTGTTTGTACAGATGAACATGGTACCTTCAGGCGTTTGGAAATTGCTCCCAAGGATATACCAGACTTGCGGAGGTCTACAATCTTGGCTGATTTCTTTTGATTTTCCCATGATGTCAAGCAAAGAGGCACTGAGAAAGAAGATGAGCCTTGAAATACAAACACAGGTACACCTCAAATTGACTCAAATGATGTCAATTTGCCTATCAGAAGCTTCTAAAAACCATGACATCATTTTCTGGAACTTTCCAAGCTGTTTAAAGGCACAGTCAACGTAGTGTATGTACACTTCTGACCCACTGGAATTATGATACAGTGAATTATAAGTGAAGCAATCTGTCTGTAAACAATTTTTGGGAAAATGATTTGTGTCAAGCACATAGTAGATGTCCTAACCGACTTGCCAAAACTATAGTTTGTTAACAAGAAATTTGTGGAGTGATTGAAAAACTAGTTTTAATGACTCCAACCTAAGTGTATGTAAACTTCCGATATCAACTTTATACTCAGTTTGTCACTCCAACCTCCTACTCTGTACACCTAAAGAAGGCTCCTTCCATCTTCCCCTTGCCACATAACTGCTGCTTGCTCGTTGGGGTCTGGACCGAGTTGTTGTAAAGCACACTGTGACAATCGTTGTTGTTAAAAGTGCTATATAAATAACATTTGTGTTCATTGATTTTGATGTGATGCATATTGAGCTTGTTCGATGTTATATCGACTTCTCGTGCAATCACGCTATACAAATGTATGAAATGTGTTCAGTGTTTTCACTGTCAACACAAAAATATCAATAGTTCAGATTTACCACCAGTTAGACCTACTTCCACCCCCATCCAAAAGTATACAAAATCATTGAAATGACGCTAGTAAGCTTGACAAGAACCATAATGATGAGCAACCTATTCAAATGTGTCAACGTTGACACAAGTTCCTCACACTCACACACCCAAAACTCACAACCACAGGATTTTTACTCAGCTATAGTATAGCAAGTATTCCACACCTCATTCCTCTGTTGAGTCTTGTTCTAGAGCAGGAAATATAACGCTTCCACCAAAGTAAAACAATTTAGACAGAAAAAACCTTTCAGCAAACCTTTTCTCCTTTCTGACTGACACTTGTGGTCATGGCCCTTCCATGATGTAATGGTATATGTATTGTATGAGAAAACATATTGTGCTAATGACTTTACTGTTGCGGTTCTCTTTAACAAGAGATGTATTATGCTCGGATCCTTGTATTTTAGGAAGAATAGAAATAGGAGGAAAGTGAAGATTGTTATAATAAATAAATCCTCCACACAAAGCTCATTCATGGGGTCATTTTTATTTCCCCTTTACTGTAGATATCTAGTTGAGTCAGTCACATTCTCTAGTGCTGAAGGGGAAAAAAGGTCACCATAGGTTCCAGATTGTTCTCGATAAGCCTTTTGCAACAGTTACAAGGCAACCCGAGGCAATAATTTTGCAAATCCACAACAAGGTTTGTTGTATAATCAGTGTATTTACATTTAAAAAAAATATTTGTCTTCACTGGTAAATGTGATAACCCAGCCCAACAACCACATAAGTTGTTGATCTATTTAGTCTAGATGCTAACATTAAGGAAACATCTGAGTTAACTGTTGGAAATTGGATATCACTAGAAATGTGGTTGAAATTGTGTTTGTGTGGAGTTTTCTAACATGGAGCTGCAGGATAAAATGACTCTCATCCTCTTTTACAATGCAAGCAACTACTAGACAATGTCATTACAAAAAATACAAAAATAACGCAATTTTACAAACATTCAAATCAATTATGTAATCCTGTTTCGGTCAAAACCACTCTCTCATCGTGGGAATTTAGGGCCCTTTAAATGGCCCATTAGAGAGAACAATATGGAGTGTCAGCACTGAACAACTAACAAAAGAGGATTTTATGGGAAATGTGTACAGGAATTAGCAATAATTCTTGCCACTAATCTTTTTCCCAGCCACCACTCAAAGGATCAGCTTATGAACCTCATAACCTTTCACGTTGACATCATCAAACATTCATCAACCAGTGTTAAATCGATCAGTTCTACCAACAAATTGACAATTCAATCATATTTGTATAGATTGACATGCTTTTGTCAATCGTAAGTGGATTCTTGTGTTTATTACAAGTAAGGATATGTGGTGTGAGGTGCCTTTGCTACACTTCAGCAGCGAACATGCCTCACTAGACATGTGCATGATGATTGTTTGGTTTGAAAGTAGCATTTGGCTAGTCTGGCTAACACCTAACTTGTCTGGAATGTCTCTGTGATGTTGTCGGCACAATGCGTTGACAATGATGGGGTTTTTGCTTATGGCTATCTTCTGTATCTTTCTCACTCAAACACCCACAGCCACACACAGCACCGGAGCACCGCCCCCTTCCTTTACAAAGGTTGGATTTTAAAATCTCAACCCCCGAGGAGGAAAAAAAAGAACATTTGAGAGAACCAATCAAACCTATTGCACAATTTCTGAGCGAATTCTGCGTTAACAAATGGCCTCCTTTCCGGACCAGTTTGTCACAGCTATCCCTGCGCTGTGATCACATGGTCCGCATCAGCCAGGCTTGTATTGGGCATCTTTCAGGGCATGAGTGCCATAAGGAACTGTGAAATATCAAACAAAATGGCAGATCGATAACTCCTCAGGCTGTAATAAGCTCTGCCACATATTGTGATATGTGGAGCTTTCTGTCATCTTAACCACATACAGATTTATTGAAAATCCATCTTTAAGACGAGAGTTTGACATAACGTAGCACTTAGTAAATGAAGTAAAACCTAAATGTAGGATTTGTATTTATTTCTGTTTTTTTTTTCTCTAGCTATGTTCCCCTTGAGATAAAAACAAAACAAAACATGGCAACATCATCTCCAAGAATGAATGAAGGGCACTTGAGATCTTCTCACTGAACCAAATGATCTAATTCAGTTTAACATTGAGATCGAGATCCAATCTATTACTGGTAATCACTTTTGCTTTGTTTGTTTACTTTGCAGACTGAATGTGGCACCATGGGAGGCTGTGACTTGTGTGTGATAAAACATAAGAGCGCAATGATATTGAAAAATCTGAGAAGTATGAAAACATATACCTTCTTATTACTGGTGAAACAAAAAGCAAAGGATAATACTTGAATGATATATCCATGACAGTATAAGACCCCATCGAATGGAACAAAGCAGCTGACTCAACTTGACTGCTTTATAATCAAATAAGTGATTGGCACTGAAGGCCCAAGTCTCTCTGTTAGAATAAACTGACTGCACTAATGATAAATCTGCTGAGGTGTACAGAAATTGTGATAAGCAATAACTACATACAGCCTGTAGGGAATACAGCGTAGAACTGAGGGCTCTTATATGACATTGATTTTCCTACAGACAATAGCCATCTATTACAACAACAGGTAAATAATCATGTGTGTTTTGATATGGTTTCCTTTTAGGATACATGGGTATTACAACAAAGTCTTACAATATTGTGATATCGTTTTGTGAATCACTTTTCCTCAATTGTAAAACTCTTTCTCTTAGGAGCCCTTGGTGTCCTTGGTAGACTAAGAAGCTAAGGTCAGCAATTATTTAAATATACATACCGTGACATTTTTTACAACAAAAAAAGACCACTTGGAATAGAGAGCAGCAAGCTACACCTTAAAGTATGAATGGACCTATGGTCTTTCTTGATGTTTTTTTCATTTTAATTGCAAGAGAGAACCAGACATAGAATTTCCATTAAGACATCGTATTTCCTTTTTATGGGTGGTAATGATTACCCACCATAAGCAGCTCAAGGACATCACAGACAACTGACGTGATCTATCTTTCATGTGAAGTACCTCATAACGTTACCCATAGTCGACCATCAAACTCGCACAACCGTGTATGTCTCTCTGCAATTAGCTGCTCTGAGACAGAGGGTCGCTCAACAGTCACCTTGCTATATGACAGGTAATCCAAATGAACTCGTAGGAAAAATAGTCGTTTTAAGAGTGACTATAAATCTGACATGTGCCAGTAGACTATGTTCCCAGTACTGCACCAAGATACCTGTACTATTCAATTGAGACATGTTGAAAAGGAGATGCTATAATCCTTATCTTGACAATTGGAGTTTTTCAGCATTTCAGGTTTTTCCAGATTGCCTTGCTTGATTTACTATTGACAATGGCAAACAACAAGTGTGTGAAGTGTGAAAGCCTGACAGGGTGGTACTGTAGACACAACGTGAGAAGATCATGTAGGCACAACATGAGAAGATCATGTAGGCACAACATGAGAAGATCATGTAGGCACAACGCGAGAAGATCATGTAGGCACAACGTGAGAAGATCATGTAGGCACAACATGAGAAGATCATGTAGGCACAACGCGAGAAGATCATGTAGGCACAACGTGAGAAAATCATGTAGGCACAACGCGACAAGATCATGTAGGCACAACGCGAGAAGATCATGTAGGCACAACATGAGAAGATAATGTAGGCACAACATGAGAAGATCATGTAGGCACAACATGAGAAGATCATGTAGGCACAACATGAGAAAATCATGTAGGCACAACGTGAGAAGATCATGTAGACACAACGTGAGAAGATCATGTAGGCACAACATGAGAAGATCATGTAAACACAACGTAGGAAGATCATGTAGGCACAACGTGAGAAGATAATGTAGGCACAACATGAGAAGATCATGTAGGCACAACATGAGAAGATAATGTAGGCACAACGCGAGAAGATCATGTAGGCACAACGCGAGAAGATCATGTAGGCACAACGTGAGAACATCATGTAGGCACAAGGTAAGGAGATACGTAAGGAAGTGTGCAAGTGTGCCCATGGAGCCATTGGAGTAAACCGAGTAATTGAGTCCACTGTACAGAATTAAAAACAAATGCTTCAGGTTCATACAGGGATTTTAGTCATTCGTCATACATCAGGAATATAGTACCTCACATTCTCCAATGTCAGAAATATATTTCGCTAACATGGAGGAAAATATATGGAAAATCCATTATAAAATGATACAGTGACAAACAACCTTATTTAATTGTAAAATATTGATCTAGGTTTTATGACAAGTTAACCTCCCGTGGATGGGTGTTAATAGATTTTGAAACAGCCATTAATAGCACATAAAACATGTTTGGTTCTAAGCATTTCGTGTTTTCAAATAAATTCTTTCTTTTTTCAATGGCAGAAACTATATTTATTTTTTCATAGGATTAGACAAATACGGTAGCTATTGGCTGCTGTAATGGCAGAAACTATGATTGAATGTCTCAGATACCATGTTCCTTGGAGCTATATTGATTGTTCATTGTCTTGGAGAAGGAACAGGTTCCAGTTTCTATTGCTTTGAGGGAAATGATCATATATTTAACATTTCATTTATATTACTACACTCAGTAAAAATGTTGGTAAAAATTCTGGTTGGTATGCCACACAACACATTCTTTTTCATGTCCTTCAAGCCGAATAGGGATAATTATCATTTTAACATGATACCCCCAGGTAATATCCATGCCTACATTTGATGTAAAATACAGTATGTTAGTGTGATTCCGGAGTGGCTTTTGCAATGGAGCTCAAAGGCAGGAAAAGTCTTTAAGAAGGAAGTGATGTATAGATTTCCCAGCGTATTCATGAGCTGGTGAAAGTTTATGGCCAAATGTGAAAACTTTGTTTGTGTACTCCAGTAGAATGAATACTCAATTCTCTAAAAATATATTTATTTATTTTTCATTTCACCTTTATTTAACCAGGTAGGCCAGTTGAGAACAAGTTCTCACTTACAACTGCGACCTGGCCAAGATAGAACAAAGCAGTGCGACGCAAACAACACAGAGTTACACATGGGATAAACAAACGTACAGTCACTAACACAATAGAAAAATCTATATAAAGTGCGTGCAAATGTAGTAAGATTAGGGAGGTAAGGCAATAAGTGGGAAAATAATTACAATTTAGCAAATAAACACTGGAGTGATAGATGTGCATAAGACGAATATGCAAGTAGAGATACTGGGGTGCAAAGGAGCAAAAAAATAAATAACAATATGGTTATGAGGTAGTTAGATGGGCTATTTACAGATGGGCTGTGTACAGGTGCAAAGATCGTTAAGCTGCTCTGACAGCTGATGCTTAAAGTTAGTGAGGGAGATATAAGACTCGAGCCTCAGTGATTTTTGCAATTCGTTCCAGTCATTGGCAGCAGAGAACTGGAAGGAAAGGTGACCAGAGGAGTTGGCTTTGGGGGTGACCAGTGAAATATACCTGCTGGAGCGCGTGCTTTCGGGTGGGTGCTGCTATGGTAACCAGTGAGCTGAGATAAGGTGGGGTTTTACCTAGAAAATACTTATAGATGACCTGGAGCCAGTGGGTTTGGCGACGAATATGACGCGAGGGCCAGCCAAGGAGAGTATACAGTTCGCAGTGGTGGGTAGTATATGGGGCTTTGTTGACAAAACGCATGGCACTGTGATAGACTGCATCCAATTTGCTGAGTAGAGTGTTGGAGGTGATTTTGTACATGACATCAAGGATTGGTAGGATAGTCAGTTTTACGAGGGTATGTTTGGCAGCATGAGTGAAGGATGCTTTGTTGCAAAATAGGAAGCAGATTCTAGATTTGGATTGAAGATGCTTATTGTGAGTCTGGAGGGAGAGTTTACAGTCTAACCAGACACCTAAGTATTTGTAGATATCCACATATTCTAAGTCAGAACCGTCCAGAGTAGTGATGCTGGATGGGCGTGCAGGTGCTGGTAGCGATCGGTTGAAGAGCATGCATTTAGTTTTGCTTGCGTTTAAGAGCAGTTGGAGGCCATGGAAGGTGTGTTGTATGGCATTGAAGCCCGTCTGGAGGTTTGTTAACACAGAGTCCAAAGAAGGGCTAGACGTATACAGAATGGTGTCGTCTGTGTAGAGGTGGATCAGAGAATCACCAGCATCAAGAGCAACATCATTGATGTATACAGAGAAAAGAGTTGGCCCAAGAACTGAACACTGTGGCACCCCCATAGAGACTGCCAGAGGTCCGGACAACAGGCCCTCCGATTTGACACACTGAACTCCATCTGAGAAGTAGTTGGTGAACCAGGCAGGCAGTCATTTGAGAAACCATAGCTTTTGAGTCTGTCGTTAAGAATGCAGTGATTGACAGAGTTGAAAGCCTTGGTCAGGTCGATGAATACGGCTGGACCTCAATAATTGGACCTCATGCTATTGAAAATACTGTCTAGGTCAACAGTAATGGAGTATTTTGAGAAAAACTCTCATATATGGGAATATAATGTTAATGCCATTGCATCATTCATTGGCACTAGTTTTTCTCTGAAAGTGAACCTGCCAGGCTACCCTGCATGCCCACGCTGTCTGCCTCAGCTGCCAGACAGTGCCCATGTACACAATGCCAGTTTAATTAATGACATCACTAAAAGGTTTAGCCCACTAAAGTTTGCATCTTGTTTAATATCCTAAGTGCCTCTGTACCTCTCGCAATCTCCCAAAGGTACAATATGAAGGAAGTCAATCAATACTAGCTAGGCCTAAAGCGCCATGCCACCACCAACAGCATTAGCAGCAGCTCCTCCCCTCTCCCAAATAAGTTGAAAGCGAATCACCTAGTTCTTACCCAAAATTACAATGCCAGCACCAGCTTGAGAGAATGACAATGTGCATCAATTTGGTTCGGGTTATTCATGAAGTCGCTGATACAATGTTCACGCTTATGATCACCATGCTTCACCATCCTATATCTGGAATATAACTATGTGTGCTAGTGGGCTAAACTCTTTCTACATGGCCTGCAGTGTAATACAATGCAGTGTCACAATGTGAAATTCAGTTTAATCACATTTGCTTTCCCCAGTGCAGTCTGTCAGGCTTAATTGGAAGTACTGTCACAAGACTCTAATCTGACTCCATTGCTCATTGGATGCAATTAATTCAAGGCATTGTCTTTAAAAAGCCTATGACTCTCACTCCAGTCTCATCTTCTCCTTCATGCCCTCTCTCTCTCTCTTCCCAAACCACTGAATGAATAAGGAATTATGAATTAGTTAACACAAACCTTCATTCACAAATTGTTGAATGGGAAAAACACTGACAAATCATTTGTTTTATAATAAACCTACCATTTTCACTTGGTCTATGTAAGATACAGGCCTAGACAATATTTTCAGATAAGTGTGTTGCTGAGTTACTTATATCTCTTTAGAGTCATAGAGGGGTTCTTTCATGTGAACTATTTCTAAGGTGTAATCATCAGACAGGTAATGTGTCTTTGTTTAGTTGCATGCAGCCCAGTGTTTTAGCAAACCAAGGTAATCAGGAGTAGTTATTTTTACAGAAGGTCTAAGAACCTTATTCACACAGCAAATTCATTCTAATCAGTCCCTCTCCTACTAATGCAGCACCAGGCCTGGCTCTATTTATAGGACTGCGAGCGACTGAGGATGGCAGAAACAATTATTCAGACTGACTCTGACTCTACATACTTGTGAGCTGTTATTTAATGACTAGAGATATAAATAGAGATAGAACCTTACTTGAGGAGCTGAGGGAGGGAAGGAAGGGATACACTTTTGAAGGTTGGAGAGGGTTATAATTTGCTTGGTTCATCTATAATTGGTCTTCAAGAAGAAAATTATGCTGAGTGTGGGTAACAAGGAGAGTTATAGAGACAGTAAATATTGGTGAGAAGCAATGATCATTTGCCAGAGGGCAAGGATGTATTTGGGCTGAATGCTTTTCTCGTGGCAAAATACCCCCCCCCCCCCCCATTCTTGTTCACTTCTGTTAATCAGACATGGTAGACAAATAAATACATGTAAATAAAAATAAGGCAAATTAAGGTTGTGCAAATAATTTATATTGGAGTTAAGAATGAACAAATACGCTTTCATCGTCTGTTAATTTACACAGTTATTTCACAGAATTTGCCGTTTTTACATTGGTTATACCCCCAGCTTACTTAAACAAATAGGGGGCGATGTTGCGCCGACTGATGGTCTGGTCGTCGTCCAAAAACACCAAAGAAAAAGAGAATTAGCTAACCGGATCTTACGTAAAACTACAAACAACCCAAGGCTGTTGAATTGTCTGGGGCAAAGCAGCATTTTCTTGAATAACCATAACTGGAAAACGATAATAAATCACTACTGGAAATTTATCAGGCTATAGAAGAAAACTGGGACGGCTGAAGAGCTAGGTAATTTGACCAAGTCTTTGTTTTTACCAGTGACACATTCCTTTGATGCTGGGCTTCATCACAAAAACATTAGCTAGCTAGTTAGCTTGCTAGCCTGTTGGTTGGCATTAGTTAGCTAGCCAGAATGATAATTTTGACAGCAACGCAAGTTACTGCAAAATGTTGATGTTGGCTAAAACACTCAGTATGGTCTTTAGCTTTGGTATGATTCATTTTGAGTTGCTAGGTGATGTGTAATGCTAGGAGGCACAGGACGGCGAACAAAACTGGATATGCTATTGAGTTAGCAATCTTCTAGCTAACGTTAACATAGTGAGCATTATACACGCATTAGCTAGTAGAATGCAGAGTGACATTTCAAAGATATGGCGGAAAGAGAAAAAGATGAGACTCTGCGAAATTGTATACAATTATTTCCAACGGATAAAATCGATAGTTAAACACTAGCTAGCTAACGTTGTATACCTGACTAACGCAGCCGCAGCACAAGGATTAATGTCCCCACTAGTACATGTTAGTTACCTAGATCAGGAGCTTCAACATACGGACAATTGTGGCATTGCCCCTGTGGTTGACCCAGGGTTGTCAATCAGGTCTGGTTATTGTGAAATTGCACCAGGGGGTATGTTCTACACTGAGCCAGAATGTGACCTCTTTGGACGATAAAGCGTTGACCTTTATGGGACGTAAGCCCCCATCCTCCAGATGTCACTCATGCATGCCAATTAGTTACCAGGCAACTGCCAGTCCAGTCTGGGGAGGATAAAGTAATTTAAGACATAGATTATCCCATATTCAAGGTACTGCTGTACTTGCATTTTTTGTTCCCTGAGGCCTGGGAAATAATTGCTAATTTACACAATAGTTTGTATAAGATGTGCACTCCTGCAAATTTTACATTACTGTTTCCTATTCACACAGGTTGGAAAAGTTTATACAAAACCATGGTGGAATATTATCACATTTTAGGAGTCCTAAGAAATGCATCTCAAGAAGACATTAAAAAAGCGTAAGTAGTCTTGTCAAGTTTAGCGTATGTATTCCAATAGATAGACTGGCACTAGATGTAGATGAATGCCTTTTCAGAAGTTTTAAATGGTTGATATACTGAGATAATAAGCTAGGCTTACATTTCCAGTCCCCTTGAGTTGCTGTTTAATGCATTTCTCTGCTTTCAGGTACAGAAAATTGGCACTAAAATGGCATCCTGACAAAAACCCAGAAAATAAGGAAGAAGCAGAGAAAAAGTTCAAAGAACTTTCTGAGGCCTATGAGGTTCTGTCAGATGGTAAGTCATACATTTTGAAAGGCGTTTGAAGCCAAGAGAACACAGTATTTATAATAGATGAACAATAAATAATGCACTGATATCTGCATCCATGACACGTAAAATGCATCTAACCAAAATAAGTTATTTTCAAGGAAGCTGTTTGTTCACATACAATAGCAGCATCCACAACTGTTATGCAATTGTTAAATTGTGTGTTAATGCGATGTGAGTAGTTGGGGTTGCGAAAGATCATATTTGATTCCTTCTGAAATGTGCCTTAATAATCCCATAAAGGCTGTATATGCTGATCTGTATGTACTTACCCAGTGTCATGTCCCTCTGAACCCTTGACAAGCATCCAGTGTATCTCACTTGTTATCATCCTGTTTATCATTTTACTGTTTGTTTTGATGTGAGTTTACGTTTTTATATTCTGTTGTAGCCAACAAGAGGAACATGTATGATCGCTATGGTAAAGCAGGCCTAACAACAAACAGTGGAGGAGGTGGTAAGTCCTTTCCTTATTAGGCTCTTGGCGGATGTCAGAAATGTATGTCAGAAATGTATACAATTATTTTGTGGACGGTTTAATTGTTAGTTACTCTATTCATCTGTAATTAACAATCATAACACTTATTATTATTTCCACTGACCATATTCATCATTTTTGTTTTCATTTAGTTGGACATTACCACAATGGTGATCACTTCAACGAAGGGTTCACGTTCCGCAATCCTGAAGATGTCTTCAGAGAGTTCTTTGGCGGTCGAGATCCTTTTGCGGATTTCTTTGGTGAGCATTTTTTAGCTCAATTGTCCTCAGCTATGTTTAGACTGTTGTTGTTCATGTTTGCTGTGTTCTAGTGTACTATGGAATATATTGCTTTCTTGTTCTTGACACTTCCCAGTCGTATTTAAGGTTAGAACTACAGTTCTAGGCATTCTGATACTTCTAGCTTGGAGTTTACATTTTTGATAACATAGCTACAGTATTTCACTTTGTGTGTATAGTATTGCTTACTAGGTGTGTCCAATCAATTTTGTAACCACTCCCTCTTTAAATTAGGGCTGATTGGAAAAGCTGTTTTAAAAGAGGACATTGTATTATTTCTTTTACTCCCTGACGAAGGCCATGCAGCCGAAATGCGTCAGTTAAAAAAACTTTGTTTATAATGAACATAGAAATAGAAATAAAGGCATTTTAATTAATTATATGAAGAGTGCCTTGGTCCTCCTTTCTTTTTGATGACCAATTCACTCCGTTTACCAAAGAGCACCTTCTGTCTACCAAAATGTACTATTGTGTACCTTGGTACCACTTCCTTTCCTCCTCTTTCTACGAGCATTGGTTTTTGACTATTAGTAATACATTGTCAACAATATATATATTTTAAAGCTTTTACAGAGAGCACTGCAGATGGAAGAGGGGGACAATCAGTAGGAGATAGGAGAGCACAGAGATGAGAGGCAGGCAGAGATGAAATGGGCAACCAGAGAAGAAAAGTCAGTGATGAATGAGGGGGCCCAGTCGTTCTTTATGAGGATCATGTTGGGTTGGTTACAATAGACTTAGTATGCTTATCCCAGAAACTAATAATATAAATCATTTAGCTCATAGCATCTACTAGATTGGAGATATACAGTCAGTAAATTGCATTACATTCACTTTCTGTGCGTAGGTGGCGTAGGTCTATTTATCTGAAAGCATGCAGGCTATTTCTTGTTGTTTATAACTTTAGCTGTCACCCAGAAACTGAACACAGTCTCTCTTCTCTTCACACTGTTTCTTCTCTTCTCCTGCAGGAGGGGATCCGTTTGGGGATGAGTTCTTCGGTGGAGGGAGGAGGCACCACAGGGGAGTGAGCAGGAGTCGAACGGGGGGACCCTTCTTCGGGGGATTTGGTGGCTTCCCACCGTTTGGTGCAGGCTTCACAGCGTTTGACCCAGGTCAGGAAACACAGGTCCCAGATATACAGTACCAGTCAAAAGTTAGGACACACCTACTCATTCAAGGCTTTTTCTTTATTTTTACTATTTTCTACATTGTAGAATTATAGGGAATACATCAAAACAATGAAATAACACATATGGAATCATGTCACCAAAAAAGTGTTAAACAAATTAAAATAGATTTTATATTTCAGGTTCTTCAAAATAGCCACCCTTTGCCTTAATGGCAGATTTGCACACTCTTGGCATTCTCTCAACCATCTTCACCTGGAATGCTTTTCCAACAGTCTTGAAGGAGTTCCCACATATGCTGAGCATATTGGCTGCTTTTCCTTCACTCTGCGGTCCAACTCATCCCAAACCATCTCAATTGGGTTGTCTGGTGATTGTGGAGACCAGGTAATCTGATGCAGCACTCCATCACTCTCCTTGGTCAAATAGCCCTTACATGGCCTGTAGGTGTGTTTTGGGTAATTGTCCTGTTGGAAAAACAAGTGATAGTCCCACTAAGCGCATACCAGATGGGATGGTGTATCGCTGCATATTGCTGTGGTAGCCATTCTGTTTAAGTGTGCCTTGAATTCTAGATAAACCACCTACAGTGTCACCAGCAAAGTACCACCCCTCTTCCTCCATGCTTCACGGTGAGAACCACAGAGATCATCCATTCACCTAATCTGTGTCTCACAAAGACACGGTGGTTGGAACCAAAAATCTAAAATTTGGACTCATCAGACCAAAGAACAGATTTCCACCAGTCTAATGTCCATTTCATGTGTTTCTTGGCCCAAGCAAGTCTCTTCTTCTTACTGGTGTCCTTTTAGTAGTGGTTTCTTTGCAGCAATTCAACCATGATGGCCTGATTTACGTGGTCTCCTCTGAACAGTTGATGTTGAGATGTGTCTGTTACTTGAACTCTGTGAAGCATTCACTTGGGCTGCAATTTCTGAGGTGCAGTTAACTTTAATGACCTTATCTTCTGCAGCAGAGGTAACTATGGGTCTTCCTTTCCTGTGGTGGTCCTCGTGAGAGACATTTTCATCATAGCGCTTGATGGTTTTTGCAACGGCACTTGAATAAACTTTCAAAGTTCTTGAAATGTTCCACATTGACTGACCTTCATGTCTTAAAGTAATGTACAATGTAAAAATAAAGAGAACCCTTGATAGAGGAGGTGTGTCCAAACATTTGACTGGTACTGTTCATGTTTAATCAGTTCACCTTCTAATTTCTTAGAAAACACCTGGTCAGGTCTGTACTGTCAAATAAAGTGTAAAGCTATCAATCCAGAATCACTTTTCCTTAAAGCAGTTAGAGGATGTAATTGTTAATGCGTTTAGAGATGGGATTGTTATGGATCTATAAGTGAATGTCATCTCTCTGTTCCCTGACAGGCTTTACCTCTTTCGGACACATGGGTCACATGGGCCATATGAGTCCTATGGGCCATATGAGTCACATGGGTCATCTGGGAGGAGGAGGAGGAGGCCATGGTGGCTTCACTGCCTTCTCCTCCACCTCTTTTGGCGGCGGGGGTGGAGGTGGAGGAGGCGGGATGGGCAACTTCCGCTCCGTATCAACCTCCACGAAATTCATCAACGGCAGGAAAATCACAACAAAAAGGTAGATTAGTAGTAGCTCTCTAACCACACAGTGAAGTTGATATGGTTTTGTTTAGTCTTTCATTGTTATGCTGTCAAGCAGAATATGCAACTAGTTAACTACTTTTATATTAGGCCAGATAGCCTCTGATGATAGTGTATCCTTTAACATTGGTTCTTATTGAAGTGCATTGATTTAGAAAATGATTTGAATCCCCCTCCATACTTTAGAATTGTGGAGAATGGACAGGAACGCGTAGAGGTGGAAGAAGACGGACAGTTAAGATCACTAACCGTCAATGGTAAGGAACAACTACTGCGACTGGATAACAAGTAATCTCCTGGAGCATTACCAGCACAAACTTGAGCTCAAAAAACAATGTTATGTCATTGTTTGGATGTTTGTACTTATGTTTGGTTTTCCCTTGTTAGAGTTTGTAGGTCAGTGTCCATTGAGTAAATTCAATTTTCTATGCATTTTGTTAATGTATTTATGAATTCGAGCTGTCAACAATTTGGCTCAGGATGGAGTGTTATACTTGCGTTTGGGACCATGGTGTAAGTAAGTTAGGATCAGAGAACTTCTGTTTGTACTGTCTTTCTGTATGCACTTCTTCGCTCTATTGCAGTCTCTCTCTGATAGTGTTTTGGACAAGGAACACTTTGTGCATTTGGATAAAGCATGACTTTGCTTTTTCATCTGGATATTAATATGAGTGTTAACTGGAAAACGTAACCCTGGCTTTAAAACCCTGTTTACGACCTGATTGCTTATCTAACATTTGTTAGTAACATTTCTTTTATAAATGCTGGTAGAAAGTGTTAATATGCTATTTTATTTGTTCTAATACAAGTGTTTTTAGTTGTTTTGTTCATTTCAGCATGTATGCCAATAAATGTTGTTCAGTCTTAATGTTATGATTGCATAACCATGCACAAATTAACGATTCATTATATAAATGATACATGAATATACAAGGAATTTTGTGTACTTTGTAAAACAATTTAAAATCAATAAATATGAATTTCATCCTTTTTTGGGGATTGGACGGACAGTCTTGAGTGGCGTGGTGTGCTGTTTCTTCTAGCAGAACAAGCAGTTCATCGTTCTAAACTGCTGCTTTGCTTAGAGGATTGATCCCTTTGTGTGAGTGCATGCTACTGTACTAACTGCACGAACAGGCTTTCTATCTCCTAGATATCTTTCTATGTGCATTCTATTGTCCTATTTTGCATCTTTCTATCTCCTAGATATCTTTCTATCTGCATTCTATTGTCCTATTTTGCATGACATTTCTGTCTTGTCATTGACTATGTTTTCATGGTGTGAAAGCATATTCAATGGAGGATATTCTTGCCATGTACATGATGTCAGCTGAGTCCATAATAAAGTAGCATGGGAGCTACTTTTACCATAAGAATCACTTTATTGTAGTGTTAGGTATAGTTGACTTGACAAAGTTGCATGCATCTTGATTAGCCTCATTCACATTTATCTCTGCTCATCTACAGTGTATTTGAAAAGTATTCAGACCACTTGAATTTCCCCCCACATTTTGTTATGTTACAGCCTTGTTCAAAAATGTATTACATTTTTCCCACCCCCATCAATCTACACACAATACCCCATAATGACAAACCCAAAATTGTTTTTTAAAATTTTTTTATGGGTGTATTAATATATATATATTTTTAAACATATCATTTACATAGGTATTCAGACCATTTTACTCAGTACATTGTTAAATCACCTTTGGCAGCGATTACAGCCTTGAGTCTTCTTGTGCATGACGCTACAAGCTTGGCACACCTGTATTTGGGGAGTTTCTCCCATTCTTCTATGCAGATCTTCTCAAGCTCTGTCAGGTTGGATGGGGAGCACCGCTGCAGACATGTTCGATTGGGTTCTAGTCCGTCATCTGGCTTGGCCACTCTAGGACATTCAGAGACTTCTCCCGAAGCAACTGTCTGTTTAAGGTCATTGTCCTGTTGGAAGATTAACCTTCGCCCCAGTCTGAGGTCTTGAGTGCTCGAGCAGGTTTTCATCAAGGTTCTCTCTGTACTTTGCTCCGTTCCTCTTTCCCTTAATCCTAACTAGTCTCCCAGTCCCTGAAAAAAATCCCTACAGTATGATGCTGCCACCACAATCCATCACCGTAGGGATGGTGCCAGGTTTCCTCCAAACGTTACGCTTGGCATTCAGGTCAAAGAATCTTGGTTTCATCAGACCAGAGAATCTTATAGAAACATCTCAAGGATGATCAATGGAAACAGGATGCACCTGAGCTCAATGTTTTGTAGTCTCATAGCAATGGGTCTGAATACTAATGTAAATATGGTATTTCTGATGGATGAGGGAAGAAAATCATTTAATACATTTTAGAGTAAAGTTGTATATCAAAATGTGGAAAAAGTCAAGGGGCTTGAATACTTTTCAAATGCACTGTATGTGAGATGATTAAATCCTCATTTTCTATGTTTCACTCCACGCCACCTCTTTACTGGAAAATGTTTAGAGTTATTACAGATAGAAAGATGCGATATAGAACAGACTGTTCCCTCTCTCACACGCCCACTGTCTCACTCCTTTGTTTATATGACCCAAAATAATACACCCTATTGAAAAAGCATCAACTTTCACTCATAATATGGCATTTTTGAGATTTCACAGCATTTTCCCTTTGTCCCTTTTATGTATTTAGCAATTAACTGTTCAGTTCAACATGATCCATCTGATGGTTGCACCTGTTTAGGTTCAGTCATTTACCTACTGTACGTCTGTTCTGATCCATGCATGGAAATCCAATGGAGCGTTTCCTATTGAAGACCGTATGTATTGTAAGGGGTAACTGGTGTCACCCCTCTCTTCTTACAACACCGCATTCCTCTCCCCAGGGGTAAAGCCTATTGCCACAGTTCAAGCAGTCCAACAGGAGGAGTGCAGACAAACTGTTACTGCACACTCTTCCAGTGCACATGCCTCCCGGTCCTCTGTTCCCCGTCCTCCTTGTCATCATGTAAAGACTTCCCCCCACAGGCCCACTCCAGACAGAGAGGAGGGAAGGAGCCCAGCTTCAGGTTAGAACCACTTTCAATACATGACCCCTAACATTCCCATAATAGTACAGTGGGCAATATTCTTAAAACATTTTTATAAGGTACTTGGAAACATCATGGAGAAGGTGTGCAGGGATTCAATTCTCAATCAAAGTGGAATAATGCGTTTTTTGTTTTCATACTGTAGTTTTGGGCCTATCAAAAGAGTAGGAGTTGTGATCTAGTATCAATTTAGCCGTTTAAATCATAATGAATAAGACAAGGAGCGATCTCATCCTAGATCAGGTTTCCTGCTCTGAGACGCAATGTGAATATGGGCCCTGGACTCATTGGATCCACAATCAAATAAGCTGTCTTTTTCTTATGCATCTCTCTCCAGTACACAGTGAAAACAAGAGGAAGAAACCCATGCCTGAGCCCACAGAGGATGCCAAAAAGAGAAAAACATGATCCAGTACACACAGATCCTTGTCCTCCTAGTCAGCTACAGAAACAATATGTTATTGATACACCTCTAACAATGAATATTGTTTTAAAGGACACTTAAATATGGGGTCCTCAAAGCGCTTTAGCACGAATGCACAGATACTGTAAATGTATAATCCTGACTCGTTTTCTATTATATATCCTATTTTACGCCCATAGGAAAATGTGGGGTGCATCCGACTAAATGATTCAGAGAACCATGCAAAATACAATTGAAATGAGTTTAAATCATGACACTTGTCTTCCCTTACATCTAGTAATATACATTACTAAAGGAACACTGTCGATTAGTTTAGCTGAAATATTGAATGGGTGATGTGCAGGGGTTGACTTGTCAGTCCATTATAATATATGTGGTGGATGTTACTTCCTAGCTCCCAGTGCCCTCAGCAGAGGGTTCCATTTGCTCTGGGAGGGGAGGGACTTGTCCCTGTAGCCCTGGAACAGCTGAGGACCATCATGCTCCTCCTCCACCTCTGAACTGATCTCCATCTTCTGAACGATCAGCTTCAGCAGGTTGTGCTGCTTCTCGATAACATTAGACATCTCCTTCAGCCTGGGTAAATAATAGATCATCTATTTTAATAGTCTAAAAATGTGTGTAGTATTGAAGCGCTTAAAACAAAATTGATAGAATGCACTTTAAATACTGATAAACTAAATACTGATAAACAATATCATGTTAATACTTTGCATTGCTCTGCTGTTGTATTTGAATAAGGTCAAAGAAACCACTGGTGGGAACTAAGTCCTCACCTGTACTTCTGTTTACGGATTTCCTGTTCCATAGGTGTAGATGGAGGGGAAGTGGGGCTGAGACGGGTTCTCTCATGCCCCATACCCAGCATTGCATAGAACACTTCTCTCTGTTAAAGGAGATTCAGACTATTCATTATTACTATGTTGTTTACCAAACATCTATACCAAAAACTAACAGTGTCCTGTGGTGGGCTTGTACAACCTCCATGTCTCTAATTATTTCCATGCAGAGTATTAGTTGATTAAACAATCCTTTAAACTAACTGATTCTCAATTTGTATAGATCAATAGATAAACTGAAGAAAGTACTTTATTCAACGCCTTCGAAAGGATCTCAAAATATTTGTTCTGTTTTTCAATTTGAAAGCCCTTCCATTTTACGCAAACATTCAAAGGGCAGTTAACATATTATTTTCAATACGACCACTTATAGAAAGGACACACCTTTCTGCCGTAGGCTCTGTTAGGGTACTCAGTGAGAGAGGCCTGGTCAACCCTCTTCATTAACCAGTACGGCATCTTCTCCTCTAGACTAGTGTGAAGCTCAATCTGTAGAATAATGGTTTATAATACATGCAGATTAATTTTTTTATCCTGGCCGTCAAACACTAGTAAAGAGTTTGAAAAAGCATGACAAAGAAATCAAAACACACCTGCATTCCCATTTGCTTCAGCACAGCATTCGCCTGTACTTCTGCTATGTCACCAACAGCCAAGCCAATCTATGTCACACAAAAGGTAGTCATGTAGATGCAATGAAGCATCCGTAGTTGATAATGGGAGTATAAGAAAATTGCTTCCTGTAGGATTTTAGGACTTACCATTAGGTTCATGAGGAGAATGGGCACAGCGAAGGTGAACATAACAAAAATGGCATAGGTCAAAGAAGGGAATGGCAGAATCCCGTTCAGAAATGGCTTCAGGATATTTTCTTGGTAGTTGAGTTCTCCAACCATCATGAAAAATACTTGCATGATTGCTAGCAGCATGCTTGATCCACTGTCAACAACGTTCTGGGAACAACGATGCATGAAGTCATATACAGTGAACTCCAAAGGTGTTGGGACAGTGACACATTAGTTTGTTGTTGCTTTGCCTCTGTACTCCAGCACTTTGGATTTGAAGTGCAGACGGTCAGCTTTAATTTGAGGGTATTTTCATTTTCATATCGGGTGAACCATTAAGAAATTACAGCACTTTATGCGCATAATCCCCCCATTTTAGGGAACCAAAAGTATTGGAACAAATTCACTTACAGTTGAAGTCGGAAGTTTACATGCAACTTAGCAAAATACATTTCAACTCAGTTTTTCACAATTCCTGGCATTTAGAATGTGAAATGTCAGAATAATAGTAGAGAGAATTATTTATTTCAGCCTTTATTAATTTCATCACATTTCCAGTGAGTCAGAAGTTTACATACACTCAATTAGTATTTGGTAGCATTGCCTTTAAATTATTTAACTTGGGTCAAACGTTTCAGGAAGTCTTCCACAAGCTTCCCATAATAAGTTGGGTGGTTTTGGCCCATTCCTCCTGACAGAGCTGGTGTAACTGAGTCAGGTTTGTAGGCCTCTTTGCTCACACACTCTTTTTCAGTTCTACCCACACATTTTCTATGGGATTGAGGTCAGGGCTTTGTGATGGTCACTCCAACACCTTGACTTTGTTGTCCTTAAGCCATTTTGCAGCAACTTTGGAAGTATGCTTGGGGTCATTGTCCATTTGGAAGACCCATTTGCGACCAAGCTTCCTGAGTGATGTCTTGAGATGTTGCTTCAATATATCTACATAATTTTCCTGCCTCATGATGCCATCTATTTGGTGAAGAGCACCAGTCCCTCCTGCAGCAAAGCATCCCCACAACATGAATGCTGCCACCCCCGGGCTTCATGGTTGGGATGGTGTTCTTCAGCTTGCAAGCCTCCCCCTTTTTCCTCCAAACATAACGATGGTCACAATGGTCAAACAGTTATATTTTTGTTCATCAGACCAGAGGACATTTCTCCAAAAAGTATGATCTTTGTCCCCATGTGCAGTTGCAAAACGGCGGTTTTGGAGCAGTGGCTTCTTCCTTGCAGGTTATGTCGATATAGGACTTGTTTTACTGTGAATATAGATACTTTTGTACCTGTTTCCTCCAGCATCTTCACAAGGTCCTTTGCTGTTGTTCTGGGATTGATTTGCACTTTTCACACCAAAGTACGTTCATCTCTAGGAGACAGAACGCGTCTCCTTCCTGAGCGGTATGACGGCTGCGTGGTCCCATGGTGTTTATTCTTGCATACTATTGTTTGTACAGATGAATGTGGTACCTTCAGGTGTTTGGAAATTGCTCCCAAGGATGAACCAGATTTGTGGAGGTCTACAATATTTTTTCTGAGGTCTTGTCTGTTTTATTGAGATTTTCCCATGATGTCAAGCAAAGAGACACTGAGTTTGAAGGAAGGCATTGAAATACATCCACAGGAACACCTCCAATTGAGTTAAATGATGTAAATTTGCCTATCGGAAGCTTCTAAAGCCATGACATCATTTTCTGGAATTTTCCAAGCTGTTTAAAGTTACAGTCAATTTAGTGAATGTAAACTTCTGCCCCACTGGAATTGTGATACAGTGAATTATAAGTGAAATAATCTGTCTGTAAACAATTGTTGGAAAAATGACTTGTGTCATGCACAAAGTAGATGTCCTAACCGTCTTGCCAAAACTATAGTTTGTTTACAAGAAATTTGTGGAGGGGTTGAAAAACGAGTTTGAATGACTCCAACCTAAGTGTATGTAAACTTCTGACTTGAACTGTTTATGTGTATTAAAGAAGTCAAAAGTTAAGTATTTGGTTCCATATTCCTAGCACGCAATGATTACATCCAGTTTGCGACTCTACACATTTGTTGGATGCATTTGCTGTTTGTTTTGGTTACGTTTCAGATTATTTTGTACCCAATAGAAATGAATGGTAAATAATGTGTTGTGTCATTTTGGAGTCACTATTTTTACCATGATTATGGATAACCCTGAATAAATTGTGAATTATGGTGAGTGAGAAAGTTAGACACACAAATATCACCCCCCCAAAAAATGCTATCCTCTCCTATTATTGTAATGGTGAAAGGTTAGCATGTCTTGGGGGTGTAACATTTGTGCGTTTTGTAACTTTCTCACTCATCATTATTCACAATTCATTCAGGATTATCCATAATCATGATAGCATCCTCATTAATGTAGTAGTGTTAGAAAGATATTATATTCTTATTTACAATAAAAGAGACTCCAAAATGACACAATATATTTTTTACCATTATTTTCTAATGAGCACAAAATAATCTGAAACCACCAAAAATGTATCCAACACATTTGTAGAGTCACACGCTTGCTGTAGTCATTGCGTGCTATGAATATGGGACCAAATACTTCACTTTTGACTACCTTAAAATACATTAGTTCATTTGTCCCAGTATTTTTGGTCCCCTAGAATGGGAGGACTACAGTATGTACAAAAAGTGCTGTAATTTCTAAACGGTTCACCCCATATGAATGAAAATACCCTCAGATTAAAGCTGACACTCTGCACTTTAACCCCATAGTCATTGCATCATTTCAAATCCAAAGTGCTGGATCATAAAGCCAAAACAACAACAAATGTGTCCCTCTCACCAAAGCTTTCAGAGCTCACTGTAACTGTGGAAATGCATTATACAAATACAGGTAGGTACAAGTTATTGGTCATTTCTAACAGATGTTCACAGACAAAACATTCAGCTACATACATTACACAATACAATGTTCTTCACATAGAGATAAAACATTGTTAAATCTCTATGGTCCTGTAAACATACCTGGTCTTGTATCAGGGCATAGAAAGCCAATGCAAATGCAAGCAGCAAGTAGAAGAACAGTACAATGATGCTTAAAAGAGTTTTTGCAATCTCTAAAAACATCACCACGTAGATCCCAACACGTTCAAACCTGTGGACCAATAGTGATTTCATTTCTTAAAATTGCTATTGTCGATACAAATACATTTGATCAGTTAGTATAAATACACGTTTCTTCAAAGAGGAATCTCAGTAAACCTACACTATTTTATGTTAAAAAAAAACACAAAAAAACATTCAGTCTCCATACCGTTGGAAATAGAGGAGAAAGTTGATCCAGGATAGAAGAACTGCCACTACCCCAGCCTCCCAATGCCATGTCTCCTTGAAGTCCATCAGTAAAGGGATCACAAACAACAGAGAACTGATGGCAGCACCCCAGTCTAATGCATTGGTCACATCACGGAAGTACTTTGAACCCTTGAATAGAAACACATCAAATTAACGTCTATTTCAAAATTGTAACCAATTCGGGAGGTAGCCCCGAATGGGTCTCGAACCCGGGTTCAGCGACTGTCAACCAACCAACCTTAAACTTTATACCAAGTTATCCAAACTCTTTGACAAGGTTGCTAGGTGTTGGGTTAACTTCGCTACAATATATTTAACATGATCAAATCACACTACCAGATAAATCACATACCATGGATTGAGGCTATAGTAGTTAGAACAGATGTATATTTCCATGATTACCTGCTGAACCATCTGCACCAGCTCCTTGCCAACTGTGTACAGATTCATGGCAAGAATCAGGAACATGCAGGTGGTGATAAGATAGCATTGCTGTGAAGATGGAGGAGTTGTTATTGAATTGGGTTTCTGGGACAAACAAATACGCTAGGAAAGAAGTCTAATGTCTTGCTGTGGATGTAATCGGATCTCATACGGCACCTTGTCAAGGGAGGTGGTCACCATGCGTACTGATGATGATGGTGATGTAGTATGGGTGACATTGGTGTTGAGGATGGGCTTCAGAGTATGAATGATGTGTGTCAGAGGCCCCAGACCAAGTGAGTAGACAGCCAGATTGAGCAGATGCACTTTGATACCATAGGCGTTCCTAAATAGATATAAGAAACCATTTGTTGAGTATTCACAGGTGACTGTTCACTAATATATTTTGTATGTAGCTTACTATATACTGTAGTTTGGCATGACTTTTAATCTGATGTTGTCAATATTTACAGTGTTGGAGACAGTAGTATCATGTTGATATTTACAGTGTTGGAGACAGTAGTATCATGTTAATATTTACAGTGTTGGAGACAGTAGTATCATGTTGATATTTACAGTGTTGGAGACAGTAGTATCATGTTAATATTTACAGGGTTGGAGACAGTAGTATCATGTTAATATTTACAGGGTTGGAGACAGTAGTATCATGTTAATATTTACAGGGTTGGAGACAGTAGTATCATGTTAATATTCACAGTGTTGGAGACAGTAGTATCATGTTGATATTTACAGTGTTGGAGACAGTAGTATCATGTTGATATGTACAGTGTTGGAGACAGTAGTATCATGTTAATATTTACAGGGTTGGAGACAGTAGTATCATGTTAATATTTACAGTGTTGGAGACAGTAGTATCATGTTGATATTTACAGTGTTGGAGACAGTAGTATCATGTTAATATTTACAGGGTTGGAGACAGTAGTATCATGTTGATATTTACAGTGTTGGAGACAGTAGTATCATGTTAATATTTACAGTGTTGGAGACAGTAGTATCATGTTAATATTTACAGTGTTGGAGACAGTAGTATCATGTTGATATTTACAGTGTTGAAGACAGTAGTATGATGTTGATATTTACAGGGTTGGAGACAGTAGTATCATGTTGATATTTACAGTGTTGGAGACAGTAGTATCATGTTAATATTTACAGTGTTGAAGACAGTAGTATCATGTTAATATTTACAGTGTTGGAGACAGTAGTATCATGTTAATATTTACAGTGTTGGAGACAGTAGTATCATGTTAATATTTACAGTGTTGGAGACAGTAGTATGACGATAACGTATTATGATAAAGGTCATGCAGTGTCACTCACCATTTCATTTCTAGATACTTCTTGCAGACAGGATGGGTCAGAAGCTCTATGCAATTAAATTGCACCATGCACTAGTAAAAAAATAACAATGTAAACTCTTTGAATATATATCAGATAATTATGTTTTCCTTTTCACTATCCAACAATGTTGTGTTGTCGGAATGACAAATACAGTGCCTTGCGAAAGTATTCGGACCCCTTGAACTTTGCGACCTTTTGCCACATTTCAGGCTTCAAACATAAAGATATAAAATTGTATTTTTTTTGTGAAGAATCAACAACAAGTGGGACACAATCATGAAGTGGAACGACATTTATTGGATATTTCAAACTTTTTTAACATATCAAAAACTGAAAAATTGGGCGTGCAAAATTATTGTTGTTGATTCTTCACAAAAAAATACAGTTTTATATCTTTATGTTTGAAGCCTGAAATGTGGCAAAAGGTTGCAAAGTTCAAGGGGGCCGAATACTTTCGCAAGGCACTGTGCATGCAGTGCCTTCAGAAAGTATTCCGACCTCTTGATTTTTTCCACATTTTGTTACGTTACAGCTTCATTCTAAAATGAATTAAATATTTTTTTTCCCTCGTCAATGTACCCAAAATACTCCATAATTACAAAGCAAAAACAGGTTTTTAGAAATGTTTGCTAATTTAAAAAAATTCAAAAAATGAAATTATAAATATTCAGACCCTTTAAGCAATACATTGTTGAAGCACCTTTGGCAGCAATTACAGCCTTAAGTATTCTTGGGTATAATGCTACAAGCTTGGCACACCTGTATTTGGGGAGTTTCTCCCATTCTTCTCTGCAGATCCTCTCAAGCTCTGTCAAGTTGGATGGGGAGCGTCGATGCACAGCTATTTTCAGGTCTCTCCAGAGATGTTCGATCGGGTTCAAGTCCGGGCTCTGGCTGGGCCACTCAAGGACATTCAGAGACTTGTCCGGGAGCCACTCCTGTGTTGTCTTGGCTGTGTGTTTAGGTTCACCTTCCTTTTTCACCCCAGTCTGAGGTCCTGAGCTCTCTGGAGCAGGTTTTCATCAAGGATCTCTCTATACTTTGCTCCGTTCATCTTACCCTCAATCCTGACTAGTCTACCCGTCCCTGCCTCTGAAAAACATCCCCACAGCATGAAGCTGCCACCACCATGCTTCACCGTAGGGATGGTGCCAGGTTTTCTCCAG
Organism: Oncorhynchus gorbuscha; assembly: GCF_021184085.1. Lineage (NCBI taxonomy): Eukaryota > Metazoa > Chordata > Actinopteri > Salmoniformes > Salmonidae > Oncorhynchus > Oncorhynchus gorbuscha. The sequence goes on from NC_060194.1 coordinate 23,204,029, forward strand.
ACGTGACACTTGGCATTCAGGCCAAAGAGTTCAATCTTGGTTTCATCAGACCAGAGAATCTTGTTTCTCATGGCTATGTCATGGCTATGTGCTTAGGGTCGAATTCCTGTTGGAAGGTCTTGTTTCTCATGGTCTGAGAGTCTTTAGGTGCCTTTTTGGCAAACTCCAAGTAGGCCGTCATGTGCCTTTTACTGAGGAGTGGCTTCCGTCTGGCCACTCTACCATAAGGGCCTTATTGGTGGAGTGCTGCAGAGATGATTGTTCTTTTGGAAGGTTCTCCCATCTCCACAGAGGAACTCTGGAGCTCTGTCAGAGTGATTGCTCAGATTGCTCAGTTTGGTGGTCTTGGTGGTTCCAAACTTCTTCCATTTAAGAATGATGGATGCCACTGTGTTTTTTGGGGAACTTCAATGCTGCAGACATTGTTTGGTACCCTTCCCCAGATCTGTGCCTCGACACAATCTTGTCTCGGAGCTCTACGGACAATTCCTTCGACCTCATGGCTTGGTTTTTACTCTGACATACACTGTCAACTGTGGGACCTTATCTATACAGGCGTGTGCCTTTCCAATCATGTCCAATCAATTGAATTTACCACAGGTGGACTCCAATCAAGTTGTAGAAACATCTCAAGGATTATCAATGGAAACAGGATGCACCTGAGCTCAATTTTGATTATGTAAGAATATTCAAAAGTAAATACACAACGCAGAGGACTAAAGGTCAAGAGGGGAACTGAAGATGAATGGTTTAGGGACACGGGAGGAATTTCAGTCCAGGACTCATAGCTACATGTGGCAAGTTCTCATTGGTCCAAATTGTCTATACATTGAGCCTGAAACGGGATACTTGTTATTTGGCCATTGGCCCAATTTTGCTGCAAGGAATTCTAACTGGTCAACCGCAGGCTAAGGTTGGGGTATAAACTACATCCTGTCTCTTTGTTCAGTGGAGAAATCAATTGAGGACAGGGTAGAATGAACATCTGTCATCTACTTTCCAGCATAACAACTATGATTTGTTCTCTTTGTATAAATATATTTTTCTCCCCCTGATTTGCTTTGGGGTCTGTGTTATTAAAGAATAACATCAACTGCTCACAATTCTCATAGCAAAGGGTCTGAATACTTATGTAAATTTGGTGTTTCTGTTTTTATATTTAATACATTTGCAGAAATGTCTAGAAACCTGTTTTCAATTTGTCATTATGGGATATTGTGTGTAGATTGCTGGAATAGGAAAAAAATAAATTTAAGAATAATATTGTAATGTAACAAAATGTGGGAAAAGTCAAGGGGTCAAATTACATTCCGAAGTCACTGTATATGACCTGTTTCTGATATTGCTTTAAAGTGTCAGGCCCTTAACCCTAGAGAAGAATTCCATGTTTGAAAACAGTGCAGTTCAGTTTACAGTAGTGTTTCACAACCCTGGTCCTCCAGTACCCTCAACAGTACACATGTTCTTTGTAGCCCTGGACAAACACACCTCATTCAACTCATTGAGTGCTTGATGATTAGTTGACAAGTTGAATCAGGTGTGCTTGTCCAGGGTTACAATAAAAAGATGTACTGTTGGGGTACTGGAGGACCAGAGTTGGGAAACACTGCTCTACAGTATTGCAGTGGGTACTAACATTTAGAGCAGTGAGAGGCTGGAAGTAGTAGCTTTTGTCTGTTTTTGCAAGCTTAATGATATGAATGGGAGCTTGGAGCCATTTGAAAGTGTACTCGATCTGTTGATAAAAGACATATTAGTTTACAACACGCCCTCACTGGAATGCTTTTTGTGAATTTGATTAAGCAATAATGAATCTGAGTTTTAAGAAGGTAATACCAAATACAGAATAGAGAGAACAGACGTACAGAGTAGTTGTAACTATTTACGTCATCATCTGACTCCTTCACACAAGTGTCCAAGAGATGCTGTGGAGAAACACTGCACCATTAATGTTTTCTAATATGCTGACTGAGAAATGGGAGATTTGTATCAATTTCCTTTATTATAGTTTCCTTTATGCATAGTTAAAATAAAATAAAAACGAACTTTGAATGACTCAGGCAGGAACTCTATCATGTCCATGACAACACATCCCTTAGTTGACTTCACTTCGAACAATAGCATAGCCTCATCACATCTGAAACAAACAGGTTATATTGTACATGTCAATATGGCATTGTCATGCAATCCAACTGAATACCAATAATCAAACACATCACTGTACTGTCAAAGCATCGTAACAGCACATAGATAAAGTATCCACTGTATCTTGCAACAGTGGCCCAACCTCTCATTGTGGATGACAGCGAAGGCAACGTCTTTCCTGCCGTTGAGAACAGCTTCGTGGAGGAAGGAGGCATCACTCTTGTTGAGCGTCATCTGGGCCCCTCTGCCCAGGAGCAGTGTCACTGCAGCCGCATGGCCCTCCCTGGCAGCCAGATGTAACGCTGTGTTCTGGACCAAAAGTAAAACATAGCACTTTGAAATTAGAACAGAGGATTGTATATAACGGCAACAATAACCTTTGGATTTCCTTTTTCAGAAAGAGGAATGATGTCTATTTGTGGAAGACTTTCTCAGTATTTCAACATAGACATCTTACTCCCTCAAGCTAAACAGAAAGGAAACAGATAAGATGAGCCCACCGCAGGGTAAGGGAATGTGAAGATGAGCCCACCGCAGGGTAAGGGAATGTGAAGATGAGCCCACCTCAGGGTAAGGGAATGTGAAGATGAGCCCACCTCAGGGTAAGGGAATGTGAAGATGAGCCCACCTCAGGGTAAGGGAATGTGAAGATGAGCCCACCGCAGGGTAAGGGAATGTGAAGATGAGCCCACCGCAGGGTAAGGGAATGTGAAGATGAGCCCACCTCAGGGTAAGGGAATGTAAAGATGAGCCCATCTGAGGGTAAGGGAATGTGAAGATGAGCCCACCTGAGGGTAAGGGAATGTGAAGATGAGCCCACCTCAGGGTAAGGGAATGTGAAGATGAGCCCACCGCAGGGTAAGGGAATGTGAAGATGAGCCCACCGCAGGGTAAGGGAATGTGAAGATGAGCCCACCTCAGGGTAAGGGAATGTGAAGATGAGCCCACCTCAGGGTAAGGGAATGTGAAGATGAGCCCACCGCAGGGTAAGGGAATGTGAAGATGAGCCCACCTCAGGGTAAGGAAATGTGAAGATGAGCCCACCTGAGGGTAAGGAAATGTGAAGATGAGCCCACCTCAGGGTAAGGGAATGTGAAGATGAGCCCACCTCAGGGTAAGGGAATGTGAAGATGAGCCCACCTGAGGGTAAGGGAATGTGAAGATGAGCCCACCTCAGGGTAAGGGAATGTGAAGATGAGCCCACCTCAGGGTAAGGGAATGTGAAGATGAGCCCACCTGAGGGTAAGGGAATGTGGAAAAAGAGAGGACCCAAACCATGTCTTCATCTGTTTTGTCCAGCAGTTTGATATTTGATTGCAGGAGTATGATCATGGTCTGGGTATATCCCTCTGCTGCAGCGTGATGTAGACAGGTCCAACCTTTAGAGTCACTGCAATGGCATATAGTAAACATTCATTAGTACTGCAGCTGATTCAAAATGGAAAATCTAGTAAAAATATAGACATTGTTTTCCACTGGTTTGGGCAATAATGGTTCACCTCACTTGGGTTAACATCGAGTTTGAGTGAGTGTGTGCGTAGCAGGTCTGAAATACTGTCAGTGGTGTAAAGTAATTAAGTAAAAATACTTGAAAGTACTACTTAAGTAGTGTTTTTGGGTATCTGTACTTTTGCTTCAGTACATTCCTAAAGAAAATGATGTACTTTTTACTCCATACATTTTCCCTGACACCCAAAAGTACTCGTTACATTTTGAATACTTAGCAAGACAGGAAATGTGTCTAATTCACACACTTATCAAGAGAACATCACTACGGCCTCTGATCTGGCAGACTCACTAAACACATGCTTTGAATGTAAATTATGTCTGAGTGTTGGAGCATGCCTCTGTCTATCCGTAAAAAAAACAAAGAAAGAAAATGATGCCATCTGATTAGCTTTATATAAGGAATAAAAATTATTTATACTTTTACTTGTTATAATTAAGTATATTTTAGCAATGACATTTTCCTTTAATTTAAATTTTATTTTTTTATTTCACCTTTATTTAACCAGGTAGGCAAGTTGAGAACAAGTTCTCATTTACAATTGCGACCTGGCCAAGATAAAGCAAAGCAGTTCGACACATACAACGACACAGAGTTACACATGGAGTAAAACAAACATACAGTCAATAATACAGTATAAACAAGTCTATATACGATGTGAGCAAATAAGGTGAGATAAGGGAGGTAAAGGCAAAAAAAGGCCATGGTGGCAAAGTAAATACAATATAGCAAGTAAAACACTGGAATGGTAGATTTGCAGTGGAAGAATGTGCAAAGTAGAAATAAAAATAATGGGGTGCAAAGGAGCTAAATAAATAAATAAAATACAGTAGGGAAAGAGGTAGTCGTTTGGGCTAAATTATAGGTGGGCTTTGTACAGGTGCAGTAATCTGTGAGCTACCGCTTAATACTTAATGTTATTTAAAACCAAATACTTTTGGACTTTTACTCAAGTAGTATTGTCACGACTTCCGCCGAAGTCGGTCCCTCCCCTTGTCCCTCTCCTTATTCGGGCGGCGTTCGGTGGTCGACGTCACCGGCTTTCTAGCCACCACCGATCCACTTTTCATTTTCCATTTGTTCTGTCTTTGTCTCATCACACCTGGCTTTACTTCATCAATTACTTGCTTGTTATTTAACCCCCTGTTCTACATGTTGTATGTGTGAGTGATTGTTGGTTGTATTGTGTGTATATTACGTGTTATGTTTGAATTTTTGAGTAAAGTATTTTATTACTCATATCTGCTGTCCTGCGCCTGACTCATCTCACCAGCTACACACAGACGCCTTTACAAGTATTTTACTGGGTGAATTTCACTTTTACTTTAGTCATTTTCTATTAAGGTATCTTTGCTTTTACTCAAGTATGAAAATGTGGGTACTTTTCCACCACTGAGTACTGTACCTGTGGAACAGAGCTCCTTTCCGCAGCAGTAGCTCCAGCACTTTAATATGGCCGCCTCGGGATGCCAGGTGGAGGGGAGTCATCCCACTCTCATCTCCCTCGTTCAGCAGCCTGGTGCAGGTCATCCACTCCAGGAGTCTGTGGCAGGTGTTTATCCTCCCATACCTGGAATAGAAAAGATTGATCATAAAAAGTAAGTTATCAAATACAACTAATGCTAAACTGAAAACCAGCCTAAATAGCAAACAGTGAAATTGTTCATGTTTATGGGGTATAATGAGTCTACTGACAACTCAATGAGTCAATAATGTAGAGATTTATTCAGAATTATAAACTGGGTGGGTCGAGCCCTGAATGCTGATTGGCTGACAGCTGTGGTATATCAGACCTTATACACTGGGTATGACACAACTTTTACTGCACTAATTACGTTGGTAAGCAGTTTATAATAGCAATAAGGCACCTTGGGGGTAAGTGATATATGGCCAATATACCACGGCTACGGGCTGTGTCCGCATTACGTCATGCCTAAGAACAGCCCTTAGCCGTGGTATATTGGCCATATACCACGTCTTACTCCTTAAGTTACTCACTCGGCCGCGAAATGCAGTGCAGATTTCTTCTGCTTAGACTTCTGTTCTAGTGAGACGTTGAGTCCGAGCATGTCCGTCACTGACTCTGGGATTCCCAGTCTGCAGGCGTAATGCAGGGGAGTACAACCCTCATTGTCCTCTGCACCCAGGAGCTCTCTGACATTGCCGCACTGTGTGGCAAGAGACAATATGATAACATTGGGGTCTCAAGAGGCAAAATAAGTGTTTACTGCAAACTTTATTCAAAATTATTGCACATGTCAATCCTACTGAGACAGTCACAAGAAGATATATGGGTTTAATAATGAACCTTGTTTAATACAAAGGCTAACACTTCTGATCCTGTGATCCTACTTCTTCGCGTGTTGGATTTGCTTCAAGTTCTCAACGCTAGGTGGCAGTAATGCACTATGTGTTCGTTCTTACAAGATCCCCCCCACTAGAGCTCATTAAAACATACTGTATGAGCTCATTGCAATATTTAGAACTTATGACGTTGCCTTAAAATTTGAAAATGGATCTCAGCGTAATTTTGGAAGCTTCATCATTGCTATTGAAACTTCTAGCAGGTACGTTCATTATAGAATATTACCTGTAAGACTTCTGGAGGAAGGTTTTTCAGACCTTTAGGCTGCAAGATGGCAAGGTGAAGGAAATTGCAGTCATATTTGTCTTTTATTTTCAAATTAGCCCCTAAAATAGGAGAGGATGAACAGGATCATGACAAACCATACAATAGTGTAAACTACATGTGAGACATATGCATCTCTTTGAGAAACTTACCATGTGTAAGAAGAAGGCCCACTGTTTTCCATGCACTACAGCTTGTTGCCAGAAGCAGTGGCGTATGACCCTTACAGTCAATGGAATTAATGTCTGCACCCTGTCAAAGAATAAATAAGAATATGATAAGATCGTGAAACACTGGAAATATTCATATTTTTCTCTTGGTACTTTTCTTGTTTTGTGTTCACCTTTGAAATGAGGTACTCAGCCAATCCAACATGGTCAAACATTGTTGCCCTGTTGGTGAAAAATGTGATAAAAGAGTAAGAGAGTAGGATATCATTTTTACCTAAATGTCTTGTCCAATGAAAATGCATACAGTAAACAGTGTACTACTTATGCAGTGGAGTTTGGCTAGCTCCATCTGGGATATTGATGACATCACAGACTCTATCATGTGCCGATAGCATGAGTTTGACGGCCTCGGATGCTCCCTGGGTGCAGGCAAAGTGGAGGGCTGTGGATTTGTCACACTGTAAAGAGAAGCACAAAGACATGACAGAGGTCACAATGACAGACCCGTTTGAAATGAGGTCAGGATATGACAGACACTGGTCCGTTCCCCTTGATTAGATTTAGAGTGGATTTGGTTCTTCCGATGTCTTCCGATGTCTCTTGGGTGTAACATGAACTGACAATGTACCCATTATGAGTGGATGCATAGTAACCCATTGTTGCTTACTGTAACACATTGTAAAAACCTCAGTTCTAAGAACCTTTCAGATGAATGCCTGTAACGGGAACTGTTTTATATTAGAAGAAAAGGATCGTTAAGGTTCATAATTGGTATTTCCTATTAGTCAGAAGCCTTCTAAATATATGTCCTTTTGTTTATGGTTCTGAGAAAGAATCAAAGTTATTTTTGTGTTAGATTTTGAAATCCATATACGTGAATATACGGTATATGATATTTGTAGGTGCAGTTTGAATGATTATTTACATATCCACAGAAAAAGCTTCTTAGCGTCATCATCACCAGCTGACATACCTGTTTTTGGTCAATTTTTGCACCCTGTTCTATACAGAGTTTGATCGCCTCCAGGTTTCCTCCATGGACGGCCAGATGAAGAGGAGTGCTGAATGATTTGTCCACGTAGTTGATGTGCGTTTCAGTTGAGAAACCCATCTCCTCACCTTCAGCAGAGAAAATTAGTGAGTAAGAATTGTTTGAGTACCAAAATGAGTATTTGATTACTGTAATAGGAAAGCAAATGTTTCTTATTTACTTACCTTTCTGAAGAACCACCAGCATTGATTTTTTAGCCCCCGCAAACGCTGCTGCGTGAATTGGATAATGCCCCAGCTTGTTCTGTTGACATAGTCTGGCTCTGTATTTAAACTGAGAACAGCAGGTGAAATTAGTGTAGTTACATTACAAAAACCTCATAGGACATCACTGACGATCAATGAATCACACACGTCTCCTTGTTCAAACATCAAGAACACACAATTTGACAATTATACAGTGGCCATATAATTAATATTCACACACAAGTAGACGAACAGCTTCATGGTTATCAACCGAGCAGGCCAACATTAGAGGTGTGTTCCCCTGCCCTCCCATCAGGTTGGCATCCGTGTTGCTGTGAGACAGTAACAGCTGTGGAAAAACATAATTATTTATCATATCATACTGAATGATATCATATCTTATTATATCATATATCATCATATAATGTCGTAGTATATCATATAATATAAACTCAGCACAAAAAAGAAACGTCCCTTTTTCAGGACCGTGTATTTCAAAGATAATTTGTAAAAAGCCAAATAACTTCACAGATCTTCATTGTAAAGGGTTTAAACACCGTTTTCCATGCTTGTTCAATGAACCTTAAACAATGAATGAACATATACCCGTGGAACGGTCGTTAAGACACTAACAGCTTACAGATGGTATGCAATTAAGGTCACAGTTATGAAAACTTAGGACACTAAAGAGGCCTTTTTACTGCGTCTGAAAACACACAAAAAAAAGATGCCCAGGGTTCCTGCACATCTGCGTGAATGTGCCTCAGGCATGCTGCAAGGAGGCATGAGGACTGCAGATGTGCCAGGGAAATAAATTGCAATGTTCTTACTGTGAGATGCCTAAGACAGCGCTACAGGTAGACAGGGCGGACAGCTGATCGTCCTCGCAGTGGCAGACCACGTGTAACAACACATGCACAGGATTGGCACATCCGAACATCACACCTGCGGGACAGGTACAGGATGGCAACAACAACTGCCCGAGTTACACCAGGAACGCACAATCCCTCCATCAGTGCTCAGACTGTCCACAATAGGCTGAGAGAGGCTGGGCTGCTTGTAAGCCTGTTGTAAGGCAGTTCCTCACCAGATATCACCAGCAACAACGTCGTCTATGGGCACAAACCCGTCATCGCTGGACCAGTTTATCGTCTAAGGAATGAGCATTACACCGAGGCCTGTACTCTGGAGCGGGATCAATTTGGAGGTGGAGGTTCCGCCATGGTCTGGGGCGGTGTGTCATAGCATCATCGGACTGAGCTTGTTGTCATTGCAGGCAATCTCAACACTGTGCGTTATAGGGAAGACATCCTCCTCCCTCATGTGGTACCCGTCCTGCAGGCTCACCCTGACATGACCCTCCAGCATGACAATGCCACCAGCCATACTGCTCATTCTGTGTGTGATCTCCTGCAAGACAGGAATGTCAGTGTTCTGCCATGGCCAGCGAAGAGCCCGGATCTCAATCCCATTGAGCACGTCTGGGACCTGTTGGATAAGAGGGTGAGGACTAGGGCCATTCCCCCCAGAAATATCCGGGAACTTGCAGGTGCCTTGGTGGAAGAGTGGGGTGACATCTCACAGCAAGAACTGGTGCAGTCAATGAGGAGGAGATGCACTGCAGTTCCAGATACTGACTTTGGATTACTTTGGATTTTGACCCCCCCCCCCCCCCCTTCTTTGTTCAGGGACACATTATTCCATTTCTGTTAGTCACACACATTTGGAACTTGTTCAGTTTATGTCTCAGTTGTTGAATCTTATGTTGATACAAATATTTACGCATGTTAAGTTTACTGAAAATAAACGCAGTTGACAGTGAGAGGACGTTTCTTTTTCTGCTGAGTTTATGTTATTAGACTGAATGAATAATAATACATGGAGGTGCACTAAGCTAGAAGTGTAGAAGTATAATACAGGTGTATTAGACCAGGGTTTCTCAAACTTAGTCCTGGGTGCATGTTTTGCGAGAGAGAGAGACGAGAGACCGCAACCAACCAAGCCATCTCGCACTATAGCAAACTAATAGCTGCCATAGCTAGGTTCTTTATCATGGAGCTCTACCCCACAGGGGAGCTCTGCTCCTAGTGGTTTACCCCGCTACCTAGGCAGCGAATAGCCTGAGAGAAAAATATGCACACACCTGCAGCCAATGGGAGTACAGGTGTCCCTAAAGAAGGGGATTCTTCCCCTCAATCAGTCTCCCATTATCTTCAGTGACTGGACTGGACTGACTGGCCAAGTAGAGAAGAGAGAAGATAAGTCTCAGGACGAACCAGCTGTCGATCTCCAAGTCTCGACGTTGTCCTTATAAAATGAGCACGTTTTTTCCACCCAATCCAAAAGCTCTTTTAAGAGCTCAGTGTCGCTGCTCCACCATGGCGTGGACTCACATAACCTATGTTTCGTGTGCTTAGGATCACAGCACACTAGGGGAGGCCTAGTGTGTGACCTAGCTGCGCACTCTTTTCATTAAAGGCGAGGAAGCAGCGGTGGGCATTTTTCAGGGAGGAGATCCCTCTAGCAGACGCCATGTCTGTGCTAGCCTCAGGTTCTGAGGCGTCATATGATGATGCCACCTCTAGAGAAGACGAGGATATTGGGAAGTTTGTGAATTTTTCTTCGCAACGATCCACTCCATAGACTGAGGTTGAACCCCCCCCCAGGCTCTGAGTTCTCTGCAGTCCCCTCCTACGCAACGGCCTCTCTGCCCTCTGATTTTCCAGGGCTCATTGAGCGGGCTGCGAGCCGGCTGTATATCACGCTGCCCTCCACTCCCTCCAACCCGGAAGTGGATATGATGGTGGACGACCCATACTATAAACCAAGAAAGACGGCTCTGCCATTGGCACCAGCCATGCCCTCGCTCGGTAAGTTTGTGGAGGGTGAATGGGGGTCGCCTTTAACGGCCAGAGAGCCGGCAAAGGCGTACACCCCATTCAGCAGAGTGGACGACAGAAGGCCCCAGGAAATCCCCAGGCTCTCGGACGCCTTGGTTGCATACCTCGTCCCGGGTTTGAGCTCCTGGCCGTCGTCCAGAAAACCCACTCTACCTACGACCAATGACAAGCTCACAGCTCAGCTGATAGAGAAGTCCTTTGCTCTGGGTGTCCAGGCTGTAGCAGCAGCAAATAATATTGCCCTTCTAGCAGCCTCTCTTTCCCGTCTCACCACGGATAGGACTGAGCTGTCAGGAGAGTAGATAGAGGAGGCGTGGAGGATTCCCAGCGCCATACTCCATCTCACACAGGCGTAGGCCATGTCCATGGCCACTTCAGTGGTCGCGGATCGACACCTCTGGCTGTCTTTGATGGCCAAAAAGGAGACCTATAAAGCCGCACTGTTAAACACCCCCATCTCTGACAGTGGTCTCTTTGGAGCCGCCATCAAAAATGCGACGGAGCGTTTTGGGAAGCTCGAGGAGGAGAGAAAGCAGCTATCTAGGCAACTGCCTTTAGCAGGAGGGGCTAGAGCATCTTCCAGAGAGCCTCCCAGCTTCACCTTCTCTAGTAGACCTGGGTCCACTCCACCGATGAGAGAGGTGGTCGTGACGTCACCCTGGCGACACCCTAGGGGCGGCCAGAAGAGACGGCGACCATGATGGAACGAGGGGGAGAGGACGGGAGAGAGCGCAGCGCCTTGTGCCATGACGCCCACTGTTCCCCCCCCAACCCCCGGCCTTTTCATTAAGTGGGATATGTTAGGCTCTGCCTTAAACCACTAGGAGCAGAGCTCCCCTATGGGGCGGAGCTCCACAATATAGTTACCAGAGTTGTAACTCCAGTTCTATGAGTGGAGTGGAGCCCCATAGGACTTAAGGCCCTGCCAGTCTACAGGATCAGTGAAAACCTCTCGTTGCAACAGAATACCATCATGGATACCATTTTTATGTCTGCATCCAGTATGAAGTTAGAGGTAGTTTCACGAGCCAAAGCTCGCCGGCGTTAGTACAATGACTCGAAGTCTACAAGAACATATACCATGCTAGCTGTTCCTGTTCATCAGACTCTGGGAAAGTAGATACATACCTTCATTGCTAAAATGTCTCAACTTAGATAGAGGAAATTCAAGTCATTGGAGCTAATTACAGTTTTTTTCTGTATAGAAAATTATTGTGGTAAATTCAAGAATATGGACATTCAAGGCACATGCCCATTGATATTATTAAAATGTTTTTAGCAGAGAAACAGAGCATTACCTCTGCAAAATGCATAGAAATGCAGGAAATTAGCTTGAAAACTGCAAAATTGTCTCTCAGCTCCATGCCAAAATATGTACAATTGCTGGAAATTAGCTTGAAAAATTTAGAAATCTCTCAGCTCAATGGAAAAATTGCAGAATATTTGCTTTACAACAGCAACATTTTCTCTATGACACCAAGATTCCTTTCTAGCTAATTGACTATGTTAGTGTACACTTCCTCTTCCAATGAACTGTTGGGAGGTCTATATAATGAAACTGTCCACCAAATCTATTACATTTCAAATGTTGATTACTGTACTTGCTATTATCATTCACCTGATCATAAGACAAGACATTACTTTTTTGTTTGTTAACCTATGATGGGGCAGGGGTCCTTGGGCAAGAAACATGTGAAAACCCCTGTACTAGAGTAGAGCTGAATGGGGGGTCAGGTAGGGGACGGACCTCAACGAGAGGGTTGTGTCCGAGGCTGACAGCCAGGTGTAGGGGAGACATGAGGCGGAGGTTGAGGATGTTCGAGTCTGCCCCCAGGTCCAGCAGGCAAGCACAGCTCTCTCTCTGGGTCCTCTGCACAGCCCAGTGCAATGGAGTGTTGCCCTCCTCATCACAGGCATTCAGTTCTTCACAAAGGTCACAGATAGAGATGTTTGTTTTCTCAATACATTTAAATATATACATAAATATCACATGACTGATAAAAAAAAATATATAATTTTGGCGACAATATAAAATGCCAAACAATAACAATGTTTCAAGGAAGATATACAGTATTTTCCACCATAATTTGCAAATAAATTCAGTAAAAATCCTACAATGTGATTTTCTGGATTTTTTTCTTCTCATTTTGTCTGTCATAGTTGAAGTGTACCTATGATGAAAATTACAGGCCTCTCTCATCTTTTTAAGTGGGAGAACTTGCACAATTGGTGGCTGACTAAATACTTTTTTGCCCCACTGTATACCACAGCATACAGTAAATAAATACCTAAGTAAATACGGCTTACCATCTGGACCAGTTAACTGCACAATGAGCTGTATGGTGCTGATGTGTCCGTGTGAGGTGGCGTAATGCAGAGGGCTGGCATTGGCTTGGTCACGGACTCCCAGCAGGGCTGAGTGCTCTCCCAACGCCACAGAGTCACCTTGCAGAGCCCACTATTATCATAGTGTGGAAAGACCATATCAATCCTGCATTATGTCCTGGTTTACAGTAACACATCTGTTCAAAAGACTATTATTTTACATACTGGATTCTGTTACTGTTCAGTTGACAGCAAAACATATTAACTAAAACCACAGAAAAATGGCCAAAGACTCCAGCCACCCAAGCCATAGACTGTTCACTCTGCTACCGTCTGGCAAACGCTACCGGAGCATCGGCTCTCGGACCAACAGGCTCCGAGACAGCTTCTACCCCCAAGCCATAAGACTGTTAAATAGCCAGACTGCTAAATAGTAAATGAATGGTACTCCAACTATTTGCATGGACCCTACGCACCCTCACTAGACTATATACATGTATACACACCATACACACCCTACATTGACACTCCAACACATAACGCTCACACATAACACACACACGGATATCGACACCACACAAACACACATACATACACATTACACACACAAGCACACATACACACACACTTTTACACTCATCATTTGCTGCTGATACTCAGTTCTTTATTTGACTTATTATTATCTATTCTGATGCCTAGTCACTTTACCTGCCTTCATTGAGATTGTTTTGTTGTCACTGGCCTACACACAATACCCCATAATGTCAAAGTGGAATTATGTTTTACACATTTTTTACAAATGAATTCAAAAGGAAAAGCTGAAATGTATTCAACCACTCTGGCAAGCCTAAATAAGTTCACGAGTAAAAATTTGCCAAACATGAATCCTGTTTGCAACAAGGCACTAAAGTAATACTGCAAATAATGTGTCAAAGCAATTGACTTTTTGTCCTGAATACAGTGTTATGTTTGGTGCAAATGCAATACAACACATTACTGAGTACCACTCTCTAGATAGTGGTGGCTGCATCATGTTATGTGTATGCTTCTAATTGTTAAGGACTGGGGAGTTTTTCAAGATGAAAAGAAACGGGATGGAGCTAAGCATAGGCAAATTCCTAGAGGAAACCTGGTTCAGTCTGCTTTCCACCAGACACTGGGAGATTAATTCACCCTTGAGCAGGACAATAACCAAAAACACAAGGTCAAATCTACACTGGAGTTGCTTACCAAGAAGACAGTGACTGGTCCTGAGTGGCCAAGTTACAGTTACATTTCAATAAAAAACAATGTATGGGCATCCAGGGCACATGCCCATTCATTTTATTTTAATGTTTGAGCAGAGGAAGACAACATTAGCCATGGCAAAATTAATAGAATTGCAGGAGATGAGCTTTAATACTGCCAAATTGTCTCTCAGCTCCATGCCAAAACATGTACAATTGCTGGAAATTGGCTTTAAAACTGCAACTGCATTTTGTCATTATGGGGTATTGTGTGTAGATGAGTGGGAGAGAAAATATATTTGAACCATTTTGAATTCAGGCTGTAACACAACAATTGAGGAATAAGTCAAGGGGTATGAATACTTTCTGTAGCTCCATTTTTGTGTATTTGATTTTATTCCTCTTGTGTTGCTATTTTTAGTTGTATGATTATTTTTAAACTCTCCATCATTGGGAAGGACTCGTGAGCAAGAATTTCACGGTTGTATTCGGCGCTTGTGACCAGTGTATTTTTTACTAATCACAAAATCATATTAAAATAGTTGATCATATTTGCTAATAATACGTAAGGATTGAGAAGTAAAAAACTGTACATGCAATAATAACATTAAAAAAGGAATTGAATATCTGCAAGATCTGTTTTCCACATGACTTACCTCAAATATTTGGGCAGAAATCTCTGTAGCATGACCTCCATGAATCATAGACAGATGGTATGTCTTGTTCTGCATCAGGTCGGTCTTTGAAGAGCTCATCACGCTTGTCGGTTCATGTCGACATTTCCACAAGGACTTAAACGTTTCATGTGGTTTGGTTTGTGACCGAATGTGTAGATTAGTAGTATGTTCTACAATAGGTAAGAACCGAGAAGTTACATTTCAACATACATTCATATCTATATTAAACAGCTGTCAATGTATAATCACTAAGTGTACATAAAAAACATACAGTATTGAAAGCAAAGACATCCAGTAGGCTGCATAACTGGCTGTAAATTATTATAATGTCAACCAATGAGTCTAACCAGTAAGATGTAATACATCATCTTACCTTAATGTTTTCTGGGTGTGAGATGAGCTTTCTAGTGTCTTCTGGTGTTAGCGAGAGAGGGGGGTTATATAGAGATTTGCCATTTGCCAAACAGATCGAATTACATTGCATCTTGGTTGGTCAGACTTTGGACTGACAGTGGAGAGGCTTAATATCCTAATGTAAATGCATCGGGTCCATTGCCAAAGACCAGAAAAGTTAATTGGACAAACAGTCCTTCCTGAAAAACAACATTAGCTGAAACTGAGGGGTAACTTTGTGGTTTAGAGTAAACCTATGAGATTCACAGGCTCATTACTGCACTATGGTTCTCTGATTTTCCAGTCGTAAACTAAAATCAATAATTCTCTCTTTGTTCTGAATTATGTAATGACCACAACGGAATGGACCTATTCACTTATGTGTCGTATGTAACATACAGCTGAGGATCATTTCCAATCATCTTATAAAACATCCCATTACAATAAGCAATTATTAAAACCAGGAAATTACATTATTTCTGTCATGGCTGATATTCAATTTACATGCTTTGTCTTAAATTTGCCAATTAAACTCTGTGATCGTAGTTGTTCCAAAACTTTACATTTAGAGTAAAATACCACATTCGCAATGCTCACTCTCCTCTGTTAAAAAAATACACCTCCTTTATGCACAAATCTTTTGTCATTTATTGACTAAAGCGTTCAGCCCTTTTATTCTATTATTTTAGGAGTCGACTTTCACAAGGCATTCAGGTTTTGTGTTGATAACAATGCTCTGTGGGAGCCTGAGCAATGAACCCTTTATATGGTCAAGAATATTTCCAATAAAGATAGGGACCTCCATTGTTGAGTCGAACCAGAGCCAATATGTGTTTGGTTAGCATTAGAGGGGCAAACATGGTGTCATATTTCATAATGCTCCTTTGCCATCATCTGATAAGCATCTGGTTTATTGTTGTATTTTGAATTAAAGTATAGTGTTCATACCCCTTGACTTATTTCACATTTCGTTGTGCTACAGCCTGAATAAAACATGGATTACATAGAATTATTTTCTCACCCGTCTACACACAAAGCCCCATAACGACAAAAGTGAAAACGTGTTTTTAGAATGTTCTGCTAATTTATTGAAAATGAAATACAGAATATATCATTGACATAAGTGGTCACACCCCCGAGTCAATACTTTGTAGAAGCATCTTTGGCAGTGATTACAGCTGTGAGTCTTTTTGGGTAAGTCTCTAAGCGCTTTACATCGGGATTGAACAATATTTGCCCATCTTTTTTTTTTTTATTTTTTTATTTTTTTTTACAATTCTTCAAGCTCTGTCAAGTTGATTGTTGATCATTGCTAGGCAGCCATTTTCAAGTTTTGCCATAGATCTTTAAGCCTGATTTGAGTAAAAACTGTAACTTGGCCACTCAGGAGCATTCAATGTCATCTTGGTAAGAAACTCCAGAGTTTTGGGTTATTGTCCTGCTAAAAGGAGAATTAGTCTCCCAGTGTCGGTTTGAAAGCAGACTGAACCAGGTTTTCCACTAGGATTTTGCCTGTGTTTATAGCTGTATTCCGTTTATTTTTATCAGAAAAAATTCCCTAGTCCTTGCCGATGACAAGCATACCCATAACATCATGCAGCCATCACCATGCTTGAAAATATGAATAGTGGTACTCAGTGATGTGTTGTGTTGGATTTGCCCCAAACATAAGGTTTTGTATTCAGGACAAAAAGTGTATTTCTTTGTGACATTTTTTTGCAGTATTACATAAATGTCTTGTTGTATTGTTGCAAACAGGCTGCATGTTTTGGAATATTTATATTCTGTATAGGCATCCTTCTTTCACTGTCATTTGGGTTAGTATTGGGGAAGTAACTACAATATAACTACAATAACTGTAACTACAATGTTGTTGGTCCATCCTCAGCTTTCTCATATTACAACCATCATGGGGTACTGTGTGTAGGCACTAAATATCAATGTATTTTTATTTTTTATTAAGGCTGTAACACAACAAAATGTGAGAAAAGTAAAGTGGTGTGAATACCTTCTGAAGGCCCTGTATGTTAATATGTTTGATATACAGGGCATTTGGAAAGTATTCAGACATCTTGACTTTTTCCACATTTTGTTACGTTACAGCCTTATTCTAAAATGGATTAAATAAACAATTTTCCTCATCAATCTACAAACAATACCACATAATGACAAAGCAAAAAAAGGTTTTATTGGCATATTTATAAAAAAAAAAAAAAAGAGAAATAACTTATTTACATAAGTATTCAGACCCTTTGCTATGAGACTATAAATTGAGCTCAGGTGCATCTTGTTTCCATTGATCATCCTTGAGATGTTTCTACAACTTGATTGGAGTCCGCCTGTGGTATATTCAAATGATTGGACATGATTTGGAAAGGCACACACCTGTAAGGTGTTGTTGACAGTGCATGTCAGAGCAAAAACCAAGCCATGAGATCGAAGGAATTGTCCGTAGAGCTCCGAGACCAGGATTGTGTCGAGGCACAGATCTGGGGAAGGGTACCAAAACATTTCTGCAGCATTGAAGGTCCACAAGAACACAGTGGCATCCATCATTCTTAAATGGAAGAAGATTTGAACCACCAAGACTCTTCCTAGAGCTGGCTGCCAGGCCAAACTGAGCAATCAGGGGAGACGGGTCCTTATCAGGGAGGTGACTAAGAACCCAATGGTCACTCTGACAGAGCTCCAGAGTTCCTCTGTGGAGATGGGAGAACCTTCCAGAAGGACAACCATCTCTGCAGCACTCCACCAATCAGACCTTTATTGTAGAGTGGCCAGACGGAAGCCACTCCTCAGTAAAAGGCACAATGCAGCCCGTTTGGAGTTTGCCAAAAGGCACTTAAACAACTCTCAGACCATGAGAAACAAGATTCTCTTGTCTGATGAAACCAAGATTGAACTACTCTTTGGCCTGAATGCAAAGCTTCACGTCTGGAGGAAACCTGGCACCATCCCTACGGTGGAGCATGGTGGTGGCAGCATCTTGCTGTGGGGATGTTTTTCAGCTGCAGGGACTGGGAGACTAGTCAGGATTGAGGGAAAGATTAACAGAGCAAAGTACAGAGAAATCCTTGATGAAAACAGCTCAGGACCTCAAATTGGGGCAAAGGTTCACCTTCCAACAGGACTACGACCCTAAACACACAGCCAAGACAACGAAGGAGTGGCTTCAGGACAAGTCTCTGAATGTCCTTGAGTGGCCCAGCCAGAGCCCCGGACTTGAACCCAATCGAACATCTCTGGAGAGACCTGAAAATAGTTGTGCAGCGACACTCCATCCAACAGAGCTTGAGAAGATCTGCAGAGAAGAATGGGAGAAACTCCGCAAATACAAGTGTCCCAAGCTGGTAGAGTTATACCCAAGAAGACTCAAGGCTGTAATCGGTGCTGAAGGTGCTTCAGCAAAGTACTGAGTAAAGGGTCTGAATACTTCTGTAAATGTAATAACCATATACATTTTTTTGGAATACATTTGCAAAAATGTATGAAAATCAGTTTTTGCTCTGTCATTATGACGTATTGTGTGTAGATTTATGAGGAAGAAAACAATTTAATACATTTTAGAAAAGGCTGTTACATAACTAAATGTGGAAAAAGTCAAGTGGTCTGAATACTTTCCAAATGTACTGCAGTTAAGCTATAAAATGTCCCAACACATATAGAGATATTAGTAATAACTGTCATGAAATATTGCTTTTAAATTTATGAAATAATAACATACAGTACAAATAATAATGTAAGGGCCTTTTTAATTGAGAGGAATTTTCCTCTCTCATTTAATATTTTACTGGTGCAATGCAAGAGTCAATGCTGTTTCAATGGATAACTGACTGATTTCTTTAGTAGTAATGTAAGTAGTCCACTGGATTCAATGTCAAACTTTGTAATTGCAAAAGAATGTTCTTACAGAAAGCAGTATTATTTTATACTGTATGCTTTTGTGGAACACCTTTTATACTATGAATGAGCAACCGATCCCCTCTTGTGGTCACTTTTGATACAGAAATGTATTTTACCCATGATGAAGTCATATACTGTATGTCCCCATCTCGGGAAAACAAGATCTTTAAAAAGAACACATACAATGCATTCGGAAAGCATGGGATCATGGCATCTGTGCTTTAAATGGTAGAACCTCAACAAAAGCATTCGGCAAATAATAAAAAATTACAATGTCCCCAGAGCGTACGGCAAGTAACCGAAAGGTAGCTGGTTCAAATCCCTGAGCCAACTAAGTGAAAAATCTACTGATGTATCCTTGAGCAAGGCACCTAACCTTAATTGCTCCTGTAAGTTGCTCTGGATAAGAGCGTCTGTTAAATGACTAAAATGTACAAGTGTAAATCCCCAGTTTGTTCCCAAAAACAGGCTTTCCCTTTGTAGCTTGGAATGTGTAGTGAATAATAATACAGCATAAATAACTACTTTCTCTGCCAGAGATGACCATTATCAGCAGTGGCAGCTAAATATCTCATGCTAGAGGTTTATTCTGTAGGCTATTTCTTGGTGAGCAGCCAGATGCTATCTGCTTCTGCCAACTCCAGCCAAGGGGAGAGGGTCCTTGCTGTGCTTATTCCTACAGTTCAGGAGCCCCCATGATGTACTCTTTGCCACCTGGCAGGGCCCTTGTCTTTAGGGAGGGTTCGAGGTGTGGATTTTTTCTTTGTTTTGTTTTAATTTGTGTTATGTTTTCTTAAATTACCAAATTGGATATAGGCATCCAGTGTTATCTTGACTCTGTAGCAGGTTGCTGGCAAGTTAATCTAACAATTCCACAACTACCTAATACACACAAATCTAAAGGGTTGGAATAAGAATATGCATATATAAATATATTGATGAGCGATGACCCAGGGGCATAGGCAAGATGCAATAGATGGTATAAAATACAGTGTATATATACAGTATGAGATGAGTAATGGAAGATATGTAAACATTATTAAAGTGGCATTATTTAAAGTGACTAGTGATCCATTTTTTAAAGTGGCCAATGATTAGAGTCTGTATGTAGGCAGCAGCCTCTCTGTTTTATTGATAGCTGTATCATGACGTTTGCCTGGGGGTAGGTTTATGACCGTCATAAATACCTCTTTTATGTGAACTATATTCTGGTAATCCGACCAATTGAACATATCCGGTGGTACTTAATGAATATGATGTCAGTTTGGTTGTCATCTGAGACATTCTCATCAATGATAAGATGACATAAACTCTACAGTGGAAAGTATACACATCAGAGTCGGATTCACATGGAATTGTTGTTCAATTTAAATGTTTGAATATGAAATTATTTGTGATGGGAGTTATGATATCATTTAGGACCTTGAGCGTGGCTGAGGTGCACCCATTACCAGCTCGGAAACCAGATTGCATAGCGGAGAAGGTGCGGTGGGATTCGAAATGGTTGGTGATCTGTTTGTTAACTTGGCTTTCGAAGAACTTAGAAAGGCAGGGTAGGATAGATATAGGTCAGTAGAAGTTTACTTCTACTGAGTGTTCTACTGAGTGTTTGAAGAGTGTTTGAAGAGGGGGATGACCACGGCAGCTTTCCAATCTTTGAGGATCTCAGATGATATGAAAGAGAGGCTGAACAAGCTAGGAATAGGGGTTGCAACAATTTCGGCAGATCATTTTAGAAAGAGATGGTCCAGATTGTCTAGCCCAGCTGATTTGTAGTGGTCCAGATGTCGCAGCTCTTTCAGAACATCGGCTATCTGGATTTGGGTGAAGGAGAAATGGGGAGGCTTGGGCGAGTTGCTGTGGGAGCTGCAGGGCAGTTGACCGGGGTTGGGGTAGCCAGGTGGAAAGCATGGCCAGCCGTAGAAAAATGCTCTTTGAAATTCTCAATTATCGTGGATTTATCGGTGGTGACAGTGTTTCCTAGCCTCAGTGCAGTGGGCAGCTGGGAGGTGGTGCTCATTTTCTCCATGGACTTTACAGTGTCTGTCACGCCCTGACCTTAGATTGCTTTGTATGTTTCTATTTTTTTAGGTTGGTCAGGGTGTGATGTGGTTGGGTATTCTATGTTTTGTTCTATGTTTGTATTTCTATGTGTTTGGCCTGGTATGGTTCCCAATCAGAGGCAGCTGTCAATCGCTGTCTCTGATTGAGAACCATACTTAGGTAGCCTGTTCCCACCTGGTGTTTGTGGGTAGTTGTTTTCTGTCTTTGTGTGTCTGCACCAGACAGAACTGTTTCGTTTGTTCCGCTTTGTTGTTTTTTTGTTCTAGTGTTCAGTTTCTTTATTGAATTTACCATGAACACGTACCATGCTTAACCTTGGTCCTCTTCACCTTCTTCCACCTACGACAACCGTTACAGTGTCCCAGAACATTTTTTAGTTTGTGGTACAGGATGCAAATTTCTGTTTGAAAAAGCTATCCTTAGCTTTCCTAACTGCCTGTGTATATTGGTTCCTAACTTCCCTGAACAGTTGTATATCACGGGGGCTATTTGATGCTAATGCAGTATGCCACAGGATGTTTTGGTGCTGGTCAAGGGCAGTCAGGTCTAGAGTGAACCAAAGGCTATATCTGTTCCTGGTTCTAAATTTGTTGAATGGGGCATCCTTATTTAAGATGGTGGGGAAGACACTTTTAAAGAATAACCAGGTATACTCTACTGACAGGATGAGGTCAATATCCTTCCAGGATACCCGGGCAAGGTCGATTGGAAAGGCCTGCTCGCTGAAGTGTTTTAGGGAGCGTTTGAGAGTGATGAGGGGTGGTCGTTTGACCGCAGACCCATTACGGATGCAGGCAATGGGGCAGTGATCGGAATGAAGACAGTGTATTTGGAGGGCAAGTTGGTTCAGATGATATCTATGAGGGTGCCCGTGTTTACGGATTTGGGGTTGTACCTGGTAGGTTCATTGATAGTTGTGTGGGATTGAGGGCATCAAGTTTAGATTGATGGCCGGGGTGTTACGCATGTCCCTGTTTAGGTCACCTAGCAGCATGAGCTCTGAAGATAGATGGGGCCAATCAATTCACATATGGTGTCCATGGCACAGCTGGGGGCAGAGGGTGGTCCATATCAAGCGGCAACGGTGAGAGACTTGTTTCTGGAAAGGAGGATTTTTAGAAGTAGAATTGTTTGCAGGTTATCTCTGTAGGCTATCTCTGCGGTAGATTGCCACTCCGCCCCCTTTGGCAGTTCTATCTTGTCGAAAATGTTCATAGTTAGGGATGGAAATTTCAGGGGTTTTGGTGATCTTCCTGAGCCAGGATTCAGACACGGCTAGGACATCCGGGTTGGCAGAGTGTGCTAAAGCAGTGAATAAAACAAACTTCGGGAGGAGGCTTCTAATGTTAATATGCATGAAACCAAGGCTTTTTAGGTTACAGAAGTCAACAAATGAAAGCGCCTGGGGAATGGGAGTGGAGCTAGGCACTGCAAGGCCTGGATTAACCTCTACATCACCAGAGGAACAGAAGAGGAGTAGGATAAGGGTATGGCTAAAGGCTATAAGAACTGGTTGTCTAGTACGTTCAGAACAGAGAGTAGAAGGAGCAGGTTTCTGGGCACGATAGATTAGATTCAAGGCATAATGTACAGACAAAGTTATGGTAGGATGTGACTACAGTGGAGGTAAACCTAGGCATAGAGTGACGATGAGAGAGATAATTGTCCCACTAAGCACAAACTAGATGGGATGGTGTATCGCTGCAGAATGCTGTGGTATCCATGCTGGTTAAGTGTGCCTTGAATACGAAATAGACAGTGTAACCAGCAAAGCACCCCACACCACCAAAGCACCCCCACACATCACACCTCCTCCTCCTCCATGCTTCACGGTGGGAATTACACAGGCGGAGATCATCCGTTCACCTACTCTGCATCTCACAAAGACACTGCAGTTGGAACCAAAAATCTCTAATTTGGACTCATCAGACCAAAGGACAGATGTCCACGTGTCTAATGTCCATTGCTCATGTTTCTTGGCCCAAACAAGCATCTTCTTCTTGTTGCTGTCCTTTAGTAGTGATATATTTGCAGCAATTTGAGCATGAATACCTGATTCATGCAGTCTCCTCTGAACAGTTGATGTTGAGATGTGTCTGTTATTTGAACTCTGTAAAGCATTTATTTGGGCTGAATTCTGAGGTTAACTCTAATGCACTTATCCTCTGCTGCAGAGGTAACTCTGGGTCTTCCTTTCCTGTGGTGGTCCTCATGAGAACCCGTTTCATCATCACTTGATGGTTTTTGCGACTGCACTTGAAGAAACTTTTCAGTTCTGGACATTTTCCGGATTGACTGATCTTCATGTCTTAAAGTAATGATGGACTGTTGTTTCTCATTGCTTATTTGAGCTGATCTTGCCATAATATGGATTTGGTCTTTTACCAAATAGCGCTATCTCTTGTATACCACCCCTACCTTGTCACAGCATAACTGATTGGCTCAAACACATTAAGGAAAGACATTCCACATATTAACTTTTAACATGGCACACCTGTTAATTGAAATGCATTCCAGGTGACTACCTCATGAAGCTGGTTGAGAGAATGCCAAGAGTGTGAAAAGCTGTCAAGGCAAAGGGTGTTTACCACTTTTTTTCTTACTACATGATTCCATATGTGTTATTTCATAGTTATGATGTATTCACTATTATCCTACAATACAAAAAATAGTACAAATAAAGAAACACCCTGGAATGAGTAGGTGTGTCCAAACTTTTGACTGGTGCTGTATATTTTTTCTGATTTATCAATAGCCTAATACTTGATACTTTATTTGTGTCTTGACCCCTGGTGGAGTCAGCGTGTACACTGCTAGGTAAATAGCTTAAAACAATGGCATAATGTACTTAAGTAGATATACTTTAAAGTACTACTTAAGTAGTTTTTTGGGGTATCTGTACTTTACTATACTATTTATATTTGTGACAACTTTTACTTCACTACATTTTCAACAAAAAAAATGTACTTTTTACTCCCTATATTTTCCTTGACACCCAAAAGTACTCGCTCATTACATTTGGAAGGCTTTGCAGGACAGGAAAATGGTCGGACTCACTAAACACAAATGCATCGTTTGTAAAATTAGATCTAAGTGTTGGAGTGTGCCCCATTGTCACGTTCTGACCTTAGTTCTTTTATTTATGTCTTTGTTTTAGTATGGTCAGGGCGTGAGTTGGGTGGGTTGTCTATGTTCGTTTTTCTATGTTGTGTTTTGAGTTTGGCCTGGTATGGTTCTCAATCAGAGGCAGGTGTCATTAGTTGTCTGATTGAGAATCATACTTAGGTCGCCTTTTTCCACCTGTGTTTCGTGGGTGTTTATTTTCCTGTTTAGTGTTTTTTTTGTCATTCACCTTACGGGACTGTTCGTTGATCGTTTATTGTTTTGTTCAAGTGTTCTATTACTTAATTAAAAGATATGAACATTTACCACGCTGCGCATTGGTCCTCCGATCCTTCTTTTACTACTCCTCCTCGTCAGAAGAGGAGGACGAGAATCGTTACACCCATGCTAATCCATACATTTTAAAAACAAGAAAATTGTGCAGTCTGCTTTGCTTAATATAAGAACTTTGAAATGATTTATACTTTTACTTTTGATACTTAAGTATATTTATAACCAACTACTTTTACTCAAGTATTTTACTGGGTAACTTTTACTTTTGTAACTTTCTATTAAAGTATCTATACTTATACTGAAGTATGGCAATCGGGTACTTTTTCCACCACTGTTTTAAAATTGCTATAAGGCAACCTCCGGGGTTTGTGGTATATTACCAATATACCAAGGCTAAGGGCTGTATCTAGGCACGAAACACCAGGCACTCCCAAGTTGCGTCGTCGTCGTGCACAAGAACAGCCGTTAGCATTGGTATTGTATTATTGGCCATATACCAGACCTCCTCGACCCGTATTGCTTAATTAACTACGTGGGGAACGGAAATATATTATTTTATGTTGCATTCTATTCAAAAAGTCGACATTTCTAACACAGACACACATATTTTCATTCAATCACAAATGTTATTTTATTTTTTCTTATCGAAGTCTTTTCAGAAAAACGTTGCATGCTTGACTAGCAGATGTGACTTGACACTAGACTAGAGCATTACAACATGCAGTCTTCCTCGTTGACAAATGTCGCGCACTGAGTAGAGTTCGTAGAGGGCTTGTTCTCGTTGATCTGGAGCTGTCCTTGGTGATGTACAACTCAATCCAATTAGCTTTCACCTCTGGGCTGTGTTGCAGCCAGCGGGTGGAAAGAACGCTCAACCCTTTTAGTCGATCATGTGTGTCTTGCTATGCAGATAGCCCCATGGTGCGCTCATCCGTTTATTTCTACATGTTCGATATCCGAGGATAGGTTGCCTCTTTTACCATATCCCCATGGAGTGTGTGACCTGTAGTTTTACTACTGGTAGTAGTATTTCCTCTCCTCGAGGACGATATTTCTCTGTTTATTTCAAAAATTGATCAAGATATGTGGAAGACCAGTTACAGACGGCTTGCGGTACTAGTCTGATGGGAGGGTAGCCTAATCACGAATAACCTGCCTCTTCAATTATTTTCGGGGGAGAGGAGTTTGGTTTGAAAGGTAAAGTGATACAAAAAGGTAGGAGACGGATTGTTATTAGCCTATATTATACTGTTTGAAAAAAATCTGAAATGTTCACCTTTCACGTTTTTCTGAAGGGCTAAAATATGATATATTATTTTTAAACATATCTACAGATCTATTATTTAATGATAGGTTGTGTAAAATCAAAAGAAAACATGTTAATAATAGCCTAAATGTGAAATAGATTGCTTGATTACAGTGAAATACAGGATCAGTCAGGATGTGATTATTGATGAGATGCTTGAAAAGTTAAGCTTACTTAATTAATATGGTATATTGTGTAATATAACCAATCATATATTGGTTCCATTTGATCTTCAAAGCAGTGTATTACATAAGTAACCTTGGGGTGATAAAGTACAATTATGTGACCTCTATCAGGATTTACCCTAGGCTATGATCATCAATCACAACCACAGCCTTATCAAGACCTACAGTATCACGATGAGGTTGGGTACCATTTGCCCTCCATGTGATACATCTACGATCAGGATAATGCATCCAGGTGCACATGTGTCATCAACTAATGGGTAAATTAGTGTTTCTGTTGTTTTTTCTTCAGTAGAAGCCATGGGGCAACCGGTTTGAAGTTGATCTCACATTCAAAGTTGGTGTGTCCATTCCTCACTGAGGGGTCAGTGGATTTGACCTGACCTCCTCCTGACCTATCAGAACACCTGAACTGTGACCATCATGGCGGAGAGAGCTGGCTTTGGGATCCCCAAAAGCAACTTACGTCCTGTAGGCTCACTCCCACCAGAGCCTATCGATATCATCCGTACCAAGGCCCGATCCAGAAGAGTCCGCATCAATGTTGGGGGTCTTGTCCACGAGGTCCTATGGAGGACACTGGACCGTCTCCCCAGGACCAGGCTGGGTAAACTCAGAGACTGCAATACCCACGAAACCTTAATGGAGATCTGCGATGATTACAGCTTGACTGACAACGAGTACTTCTTCGATAGGCACCCAGGAGCGTTCTCCTCCATTCTGAACTTTTACAGAACAGGGAAGCTGCACATGATGGAGGAGATGTGCGCCCTGTCCTTCGGCCAGGAGCTTGACTACTGGGGTATAGATGAGATCTACCTGGAGTCCTGCTGCCAGGCCAGGTACCACCAGAAGAAGGAGCAAATGAACGAGGAGTTGAGGAGGGAGGCTGAGTCGCTCAGAGAAAAGGATGGGGAGGAGCCGGAAGAAGGCTGCTGTCCAGACAAGAGACAGAAGCTGTGGGACCTCCTTGAGAAGCCTAGCTCTTCTCTTGCTGCTAAGGTAAGACCAAAGCAATGACCTGGGTTAAGTTTAGGCCTACTGATTGTGGGTCAGTCCAAATCCATCCCATCCCATGGTGTCATAGCTGATGCAGGAATTTCTCTAATTTATCGATTTAAACATAATTTATGATCTTGGATTTGCCTCATGGCAAACATCCTAAAGTGGCTACTGTGAAGTAGTTGAGTACTATAGAGCCTATGCTCTTAACCCCTTTTCAACTCCAGCTCAGCTGCTGGAAAAACTCTGAATGAAGTAGATCTCAATATATCAGGGATTTGATATATGGAATTTGATCAGTTAGTTTTATTCACAGATCTTGTGTTCCACATTGAGTTTTTCTTTACATACCTCCTTCCTTCCAACTCAGGAGGAGAGTATTGGGCCCCCAGCAGCTTAATCCTCCTTTAACCTATGAAGTAATCAGATAAGAAAGAACCCAGAAGATTATGGTGCATGTGTGATTAGTGCATACTGCTCTGTGTATTGTACAGATTATATGATACACTTAAAAATATATATTAATAATATCACACATATTGATACATAGTATTTTTCATCCTTAAATACATTTAGTTAATTTCAGTATAGGGTGATCAGTTGCTTAATAAGGGGTGAATATGAACTAGGGCACTAAATGCCTAGTGTTAGGTTAGGTATTATGGTTTGGTATTCATGTTCAAGTTAAATCAAATAACTATGTCTCCAGGACTAGGCTCTTATATGAATCTGTCGAATGTGAAATATTATTTTGCAGACAGCAACTTAATTCCTTGTCTTGCGTACACACTCCCAATGGTATACCATGTGTACTGGGCTTCCCAGAATTCAGGCCAAGGAAAGTAGTCAACCCATTAGTAACAGCTTTAATGTGCATGCTTTTATCTTCTTTTTTTTCTCGAGTGTGGAAGTGTAATGCATTGTATTCCCACAATTGCACATTTGTCCTCTCTATGGGCAGAATCTAAAACATCTAATGGTTCACACAGATGCTAACCTCAAATGGTATATACAGTACAGGAGGTTTTCTGAAGGACCATGCTGGAGTTTTATGGAGAGTAGTTGGGAGGGATAAGCAGAACATTTAGTTTTGTTAAAAAACACAAGTGATACCGTCAAGAGCAGTGTGCAAGTTTTTAATTGATTCAATAACATTTAGTCACCTAATTCTGGAGGAGGTGCAGAGAGTGTCTTATAGGAGTAGGCCTGGTAGGAAAGCGTTTTAGGAGGAGGTAGTGAAGGTAAGAGGACAGATGGTCAGGGGAACCCACTGTTGGCTCACACAAGTACTGGTCAGTCCCCATTATCCTGCCTCACTAAACTGGCAGGACACTCAACAGACTGCCAATTGGGCAATCCTTTTGATTTCACTTTGTCCCTGTGCAATACTTGAGCCACTATGAACATCATGTAATTCAAGCTGATGGGCTCCAAACCCTGAAACATGTCCTCCTTCACATACCTGTACTATATTTACATTGAAACCTGACTATCCAGAGATGGGTATAGTAGCACCAAACCAAATGTGTTTGTTAATTAGCTTGGTGATTTGTATTGATAGAGTGAACAGTGAAGTATGAAAGGGCATCTTTACACCCCCCCCCCCCCCCTTGATGGGCACTTGGCTTGCAGAAGGAAGCATGGGGGTAGCATTAGCTAGCACATGGGGATTAGGGAGTGCTTAAAAGCACAGAGGTGATCCCAGGGTGTGCTGCCCCCTTTGACCTGAGAAAGACATGGAGAAGCAAAAGGCACAGGGAAGGACAGTGGCTGTGTGCACCGCCATCTCCTCCTAGGTGTGATATACTGGAGGAGCGGCAATGGGTTGTACCTGGCCTGTCACAACAGTGCAGTATGTTATGTTTGGCTCCCAGTCAATCATATTTTGTGAGTCAGCACAATGACACAGTATCCACTCAAGCGCTTGTCATTACATCACGCACAACTGCTGACAGGAATGGAAAGGGGCCTTGCATTGACCATATCAAATTACCTCACGGACTACTCTAGAAGTCATCATTTTGTGAGGCGTCAATGGATGTTCATTAGTGTCAAATGTTATTCCAGTTTATGACTTATATTACAGTATTTGATTTGGTATATTTATCAAATCTACATTTGTATTATGAAATTATTGGAAACAACTTCACCACGGGTGTCAAAAATGTATTGTGTGATTTTCAATGATTACAACCAAACATTCGAAACTTTTGTGAATATGAGTAACTTCTTGACACAGAACATGTGAAACTTCCATGTGAGTGCTTACAGCTTGCTGTGTCCCGGGCATACTGGTCATCAACTCCTTCATTCTACACACCGTTCTTAAATATCTGTCAGTTTTAACATACTTTTATATGCTATAAAAGCCATCAGGAAATCATACAGGTAGGCCTACTACATAATGGTATGTGTCCCTAGTTTTGCTGAGGCCTGGTTGTGCGGCTCAGTACTGTAGGGAGTGATGCAAGTGAGACTTAATCTTCTTTGGGGGTTTTACCCTGGCTGCTTCTGCAAATAGACTGTTGCGAAGGCTGCACACCGTCTGGCTCACAGTGAGCTAGGTTTGCAATATGCCGGTCGGCCCGGGCAGGGGTCACGTGTGCGGTAGAGCTGTTAATCAATTACTGGAGTTGGGTTTGCTGCTGCTATAAGATTAACAAATGAAGTACAGGTAGTCTCCTTCTCGCTTCATGATGAGTTCCTTCAGTACTTGTTGAGTAGATACAGGTTGAGGGTCCCCTGGTGAATTTGAGTTAATGACTGTGAGATTGTGCAGATGGCAGAAGCCTGTTTCCTTAGCACACTCAATTTACTCTTGAAGAATGCTTAAAAAGCTTGAGTTAGTTAAATTTGTCAATTTGGCAGGTTAGACAGAATGCTTGGATTGCATAATTGTTTTTCCCAATTGTGTTGTTGAATGCGTATCCTTTTTAAAATTATTTCACCCATTTACATCGATTGACCTTCAATTGGAGCTGATAATGTAATATGGGTCATAGAGCATTGTTCTCAAAGAAAAGTACAGGTTTTTCACTAGCCCATGTGGCTCAATTGCTGTGGTCTGGAACATGCACTATAGTAGTACAGGGATATCTTAGCCTTGGCTAGATTGGAATTTTGTGCATGGTAAAACTGTATTCCAACGTTTTAGCTTTTTTGAGAGATGTCTTTCAGTCCAACTCAATTTACCCACTGGATAGAAAGGTCACAATTTTGACATGGGGACCTGATCAACTCAGAGCATTTAATTAAGCACTCTTTATATATTCAGCAGCCATGGGAGTATATTCACACAGGCAAAGTTGAATCATTATTATACAAAGGATGTTATCCTATTATTGATATATGGGATGAGGGATTTTGAGTCTTGGCAAGTAAAACTGCACCTCTCAGCATAATCCATTTTGCCTTCAGTTCATATAAGCATGGCAGTTCAGTTCGTATAAGCATGGCAGTTCAGTTCGTATAAGCATGGCAGTTCAGTTCGTATAAGCTTGGCAGTTCAGTTCGTATAAGCATGGCAGTTCAGTTCGTATAAGCTTGGCAGTTCAGTTCGTATAAGCATGGCAGTTCAGTTCGTATAAGCTTGGCAGTTCAGTTCGTATAAGCATGGCAGTTCAGTTCATATAAGCATGGCAGTTCAGTTAATATAAGCATGGCTGTTCAGTTAATATAAGCATGGCAGTTCAGTTCGTATAAGCATAGCAGTTCAGTTCGTATAAGCATAGCAGTTCAGTTCGTATAAGCTTGGCAGTTCAGTTCGTATAAGCTTGGCAGTTCAGTTCGTATAAGCATGGCAGTTCAGTTCATATAAGCATGGCAGTTCAGTTCATATAAGCATGGCAGTTCAGTTCGTATAAGCATAGCAGTTCAGTTCGTATAAGCATGGCAGTTCAGTTCGTATAAGCTTGGCAGTTCAGTTCGTATAAGCTTGGCAGTTCAGTTCGTATAAGCATGGCAGTTCAGTTCATATAAGCATGGCAGTTCAGTTTGTATAAGCATGGCAGTGCGAGGCGCAGGAAAATGTCAATTGCATCTGTGTGGTAATGTGCCACCCTTTATATAACTACTTGTCTCATCCCTCCTCCCCTCTCCTCTATCTGCAACTACCTAAATATTAAAAGCTATAAACAGGAAAAAATAAGCCCATCAATTCTCATCCTGTGTCACTTTATACAGGCACATGCACAGATCGGGCTCTACCTGTGCAGAGCACAGCACCTTTTCCCTTCCTGTCTCTGAAGTGTCCTTTTGTTGCTGTTGTTCTGATCCCACTAACTGCAAGTTGTCGTAAATATGTGTGTTAAATATATGACATTTAATTAACCATTAAGATATGGCCATCTATTGCTTTTATGTAACTTAATGATGAAAGTCATAACTGCCCCACAAGCCTTAAACATTATTAAACAAATGTTGCACCTGCCCCCCAAAAGATCTTTCCCCAGCCCTGACTTCATATATGCATTGTGTTGCTAAGTCATTTAATTTAAAATGACCTTCACATTCCACTATAGTAGCCAGTTGTTAAAATTCAAAGCATGAGCCCTCTTTTTACTTTTTAGAAACTGCTGGTTAAACCTGTCAAATAATTACTCCCATTTTTTATCTTAGATTTATATCAACATTGAGAGAATTTCCTTCCATTATGGCAGAGGGTCCACCTGGACCTTTTGTAGAGCTAGACTTAATCATCAGCGACACTGACGCTGGTCAATATTACCCAGTTGCCAAACAGTGCCTTCTCTCTCAGGTTAGTCTTAAAGATGAAATGTTTGTAGTTTTGTTTTTCCTCATTTTTGGAGGTGTACAGATTGAATGAGTCTGCTGATCCTCGCCAATAAACACTTGAAAGTCAAGATCACGCGATCGATAAACGTACTTTACATGTATTCTTTTTTGCTTATTTGTCATTCTTATTTGAGAAATCATACAATTGATTGCGTGGCTTGAGGGTGGTGAGTGTGATATGATTTATTTGACTGCAGTTGGCAGGTTGTAGGCCTACATCACAATGGCACATGAAAGGAACTGGGCACTCTACTATAGTTGGAAATCATTGCTCTGAGTTGAGTAGTCTATTTATGGAGTGGGTGGCAATCGAATACCAATACCTATTAATATGCAAATGAGTTCTGCATTAGCAGATGACCTACGCATGTTGTTTTTTTGTTGTGATGTATAAGTATGCTGTGGTAGTCTGCTCTTCTCCATTCAATGCAATACTGTGCGGTGAGCACGTGGCCATTGCAACATCCAATGTTTGTCCCTAAAACAGAATAAATATCAGTTCAGTTTACATGCTGTGTTGAAGTACAGGTTGCCAATCATCACGTCGTCTGAATCTATGTCACATGTTCATGTCACCTAAATAACCAAGCTTTTGGTTGGCCTGTATATCGTGATGACCAATCAGGCACACGTATTTGACTAATTACTATAATCGTGGCCTCCTCCCTTCTCCCCTTACACAAAGAGACACCATCACACCCTCACCAACAAACTGAACTCAATCCAGTGGGTTTTGGTCTACATAGATCACAGCCAGGGACCATCGCCTGAGCCAACATGGTCTAAATAAAACCTATTTTGTGGGGTAATAGCATGGTGTCTTTGACCATAGTAATGAACTGTGAAATCTATGCAAATTCCCTTCATACTGCAATGTTATATTGATACATTTTTGAGAGTCTATATGCATTTTCACTGTATATTGATAATTGAGTCATTGCATTGCTAAGAAACACTGATATATTTGGTTTCCAATCCAGTGGTACATCCCTCATCAATAGTGAATATGTACACACACATATATACACAAACACACAAGGCTTGATATTGGTTAAGTTCTGGTCTTATGTAGGCTATATAACCATTTTCCAGTTGCTATTGTTGTACTATGTCCTGAAATGCCACTCCTCCGCTGTGCCCTTTACTCTGCAGAATCTCCGTGACAAATGGGGTGGGTTGGCTCCAGCTACATCTCACCTATAAAAACACTGCTAATCCAATATATCCTACATCACTTTCCCATAAATACCCCCTGACATTGATCAATATGTTCTTGAGTTTCCGTGCTCAGTTTGTTTCCCCTCCGAGACATTTGTCAGAGGAAATCTAACCTTCAGTCCTTACATCCTATGCATTGAGATGGTATGGGGGGGGGGGGTTAAAGCATGTTGTTTGTCTTGCTGCTTTTTGTCTTGTTGTCCATCAGATTTATAAACTGTGAGCTCTTTGCTGTATGACAAGTATACCCCAGAGGAAGTAGGCTCTGTAGGTCAGCCATTTTGTTATTGGCTCAGAATATATACTTTATATACTGTAGGATTCATTTTTGCTGGCTGTATACTGGCATACATTTTACAGGCATACTTTCATATCAATTAATTATTTTTAGTAAATTACATTTTGCCTTTGGCAGTTATGATCACAATATTGCTACTGGACTTGAGGTGAAGTCAGTTTGAGGTGAATGTGGAACTGTAATACTGTTTGACTGATGGATTTAAGGTTATTTGCACATTTTTACATGAAATGTTACAAGTGGTGTTTCTCTTTTATGTCATAACCATAACAATTGTGATACAGTCATTATTTTGATGAAGATTCCCCTCTCACAGCTGTGTTAAGCCACAGTTCTCTGCCTTCCACACGTCTTAATTTCCTCTCCGATGTCGCTGTAAATCCAAACTCCTGTCACAGATTATAGCTGGAACAAATCCCTGTGTTCTGCCAGATTGAACCTCTATAAACAATCTTCCCGGGACAATGTTTTGTGCATTTCCTGGGAGCCTTTGTTTTAAGTTTAGCAGCAACCCAAGAGCTAAACGTAACTGAGTGGGAGGAAGGCACTGGCCAGGGCTTAATGAGGGAAATCCAGATCTTTCAATTAATCTGCTTACCTCTCAGTAGCCAGATGTTCTCAAGGACTGCACCATGCCGGTCCAGGTCACACATGCATGCAGCCTGGTGGGGACAGAGAGAAACACAGCTGAGGCAGCTCAGCCAGCATACTAGTCCCATTGTCCAGCGGTCCCACCTCTCACGTACTGTATTGGATATCTCCGCCACTCATAACCATAGAGCATCATGCTCAGGGTTATGTTTTGAGGGATTTCTGTGTATGAATAAAGGGCTTTATTGTCAAAGCATATTATAATGAAAATGTGGATTAGCAGGGTATAATACTCAAAGCTCTTAGACTGGGTCTCCCGAATGGATTCCCTTGTTGGATTTTAAAATCGCCAAAGGGCATTTTCTAAATACAGAACATACCTATATCTACAATACCAGTCAAAAGTTTGTACACACCTACTCATTCAAGGGTTTTTCTTTATTTTTACTATTTTCGACAACGTAGAATAATAGTGAAGACATCAAAAGTATGAAATAACACATATGGAATCATTTAGTAACCAAAAAAGTGTTAAACAAATCAAAAATATTTTTTTTTGATTCTTCAAAGTAACCACCCTTTGCCTTGATGACAACTTTGCACACTCTTGGCATTCTCTCAACCAACTTCACCTGGAATACTTTCCAACAGTCTTGAAGGAGTTCCCACATATGCTGAGCACTTTTTGGCTGCTTTTCCTTCACTCCACGGTCCAACTCATCCCAAACTAGCTCAATTGGGTTGAGGTCGGGTGATTGTGGAGGCCAGGTCATCTGATGCAGCCCTCCATCACTCTCCTTCTTGGTTAAATAGCCCTTACACAGCCTGGAGGAGTGTTGGGTCATTTTCCTGTTGAAAAATAAATTATAGTCCCACTAAGCGCAAACCAGATGGGATGGTGTATCGCTGCAAAATGCTGTGGAGCCATGCTGGTTAAGTGTGCCTTGAATTCTAAATAAATCAGACAGTGTCACCAGCAAAGCACCCCCACACCTCCTCCATGCTTCATGGTGGGAACCACATATACAGAGATAATCTGTTCACTCTGCGTCTCACAAAGACACGGTGGTTGGAACCAAAAATCTCAAATTTGTACTCATCAGACTGCACAGGAAGAAAGAGTCAAAGTTCTTGACATTTTCCGCATTGATTGACCATCATGTCTTAAAGTAAGGATGGACTATCCTTTCTCTTTGCTTATTTGAGCTGTTCTTGCCATAATATGGACTTTGTCTTTTACCAAATAGGTCTAGGAGGGAACTTATTTTTTTAAATCTGTAGTTTATATGAAAATATATGTGATATATATGGAAAATAGTCAATTGTTATTGCTGTGAAAAATATATTTCCTGTAGACTACAGATGAATCCTGAAATACTCTACAATAACTCTTGTAGATACCCATAGCGATATCCGTGTTGAGAAAGTAATGAAGGTGACATACTGTACATTGTCTATTGATTCACCTTATTATTTCCTTTTTACATATTCAATAAAAATACAACATATGTGCCTCAATGGTAATTGCTCCACTCCACTGAGAGCTCCATGGCCAAAGAGAAAACTCTGTCATTTGCATTTATTTAATTAATGAGAGCTTTGTCAGTCTGTGCTCTTTTAGTGGGTAAAGATTGTCTGTCAGGACTGCTGGGGGATAAAACCACCCAGAATGTTTTGCAGGAGAAGAACAATACGGGTGTTTTATGACTATTACACAGCGTATCAAAGAAGACTCTTACACCTTAGCCATGAAGGTGCATTCTTGTGGCTGAGTATCTGATGATCCGTTGGCTTTCCCTCCCTGTGTGTACACACGCATGCCCTGCCCTGGAATGATCTCAAGACGTAGGCTAGCTATTTCTCTGTATCCAGATCACTGTTCATGTAATTAAGTTGGTGCAGATCTAAAGATAAGGTCAGGAGGAAGCTAATCCTGCTCATTCCACCCCCACACCCTCACCAGTGATGTCTGTCTACCTGGACTATATCTATATGCACCACACGCGCACAAGGCCCGTGAGTGAATTACTCTGTATTAAGTGCTTGGGTAGTATATCACACAGCAATGTGAGGGTAGAATCTATAGAGTGTTTGCTGAACAAGGCACAGTGGTCTCAATGAATGGTGTAAATGCCATGTGGTGTCATAGACAAGATAAATACACATGGTAGTGGCCCACTAGTGTGGTTTTCACAGAAAAGTTGTGTAAGTGTATAATGTTGAATACTGACTTCAGTGTCCTGCCTGTGAAAAAGTCAAACTTTTCAGCGTAGTCTTTGCTATTGTGTTGTTTCTTTATGTACAGAGCAACTGAAGTCACTCAAAGCTATCACTAATTTCCCTGTGAAATTTCTACGTGAAGCAGCATGAATTTAGATTAGACCAAAGTGGAAAGATGCAAAGGTAAAACCATTTGGCAACTATTACGCAACTTTAGTGGATGTTGCACTTGCACTTTGATCCACCTGGTGGGTGATAATTCAGGTCACAGTTGACCAATGAGACCTCAAGAAGCTCTGCCATCACACCCAATAGGCATAATGCAGGATGACCATTGACTTGACCTCAGCAACCATGACTGTAGCCTGATGGGTTGTTCATCCTGACATGCCCGAGACAATCCCTGCGTCACGCAATTCCTACAGCCAAGGCTTTTCAGAGGCTTTGTCTTATCCCTCCCTACACTCTTAGAATAAAAGGTGCTATATAGAACCGTGCCCTTTCCTGCAGTCAAATGACCAAATCTCCCTCTAGTGGCCTCATGGGTGGAATGTTATTAACCCTTGGATGCGTATGGTCACATATTTGTGTCTTCACAACTCTATTCCTCAATTTCACCATTTATTGTAAAAGATAAATGCAAACATCATCCAAGCATCATACGGAACACATCCACAGCCAAACTCATTCCATAAACCAATCTAAATAACAGTTGCGTTGATAAAAATACAAAACTTAAGTTAGCGACCTAACAGTTAGACTTGTTAACAATGTACCACATATCTGGTGAGCACAAGGGAGAAATGTAATATTGTTTAGAAAAGAGACACGTATCAGCGAAGCTAACAGTAGCTAAATTCTTTATGATGGCAGCCATGTTTGACAAGAGAAAACTCCCTAATCCCAGAATGTCATTCGCTATAAGATCCAAATAAACTAAGTCAAAGTCAAAGATGGCTTCACCCATTGCCCGAAATATAGGAACTTAGTTTGGCCACTTTTTGAACGGTCATCCAACTCAGAATTCCAACTCGGGAACTCTGGCCTCTTTCTAGAGCTCTGACATTCTTACCTGAAAATCACTGACGTCATGATTTGACCTCATATTCTTCAGACTTCCCAGTTGTCTTGAAAGCACCATAAGTCAGTCAATTGAACCATCTCTTCACCTTGTTGTGTTATAACATCTTTGGTCTGACAGACACGTTGTATGATGTCAAAAACATGGTTCTACACATAGCTACGTTTCGGGTAGCCTCTGACAATAAAATTGATGTACAGAAATACGCTGACTCGGTGAGCGAGTTTATAAGGAAGTGTATAGGATATGTTGTATCCACTGTGACTATTAAAACCTTCCTTAACCAGAAACTGTGGATTGATGGCCGCATTCGCGCAAAACTGAAAGCACTCACCACCGATTTAATCATGCCAAGGCGACTGGAAACATGCCCAAATACAAACAGTGTAGTTATTCCCTCCGTATGGCAATCAAACAAGCAAAGCGTCAGTATAGAGATAAAGTGGAGTCGCAATTCAATGGCTCAAACACGAGACATATATGGCAGGGTCTACAGACAAACATCGATTACAAAAAGAAAACCAGCCACGTTGCGGACACTGACGTCTTGCTCCTAGACAAATTAAACAACTTCTTTGCGCGCTTTGAGGACATTACAATACCATCTACATGGCCCACTGCCAAAGACTGTGGGCTCTCCTTCTCCGTGGCCGACGTGAGTAAAACATTTATAACCCCGGCAAGGCTGATGGCCCAGACGGCATCCCTTGCCACGTCCTCAGAGCATGCGCAGACCAGCTGGCTAGTGTGTTTACGGGCATATTCAATCAGTCCCTATCCCAGTCTGCTGTCCCCACATGCTTCAGGATGGCCACCATTGTTCCTGTTCCCAAGAAAGCTAAAGTAACTGACGTAAATGACTATCGCCCTGTAGCACTCACTTCTGTCAACATGAAGTGCTTTGAGAGACTAGTCAAGGATCATATCACCTCCACCCTACCTGTCACCCTAGACCCACTACCAAATTGCTTACCGCCCCAATAGGTCCACAGACGATGCACCCTGTGCAAATGGTTCCTGGACTTCCTGAGGGGCCGCCCCCAGGTGGTAGGCAACAACATCTCCACTCCGCTGATCCTCAACACTGGGGCCCTACAAGGGTGCGTTCTCAGCCCTCTCCTGTACTCCCTGTTCACACACGACTACGTGTTCATGCACGCCTCCAACTCAATCATCAAGTTTGCAAACGACACTACAGTGGTAGGCTTGATTACCAACAACGACGAGACAGCATACAGGGAGGAGATGAGGGCTCTCGGAGTGTGGTGTCAGGAAAATAACCACTCACTCAATGTCAGCAAAACGAAAGAGATTGTAGACTTCAGGAAACAGCAAAGGGAGCTGTTGCACCCTATCCACATCGACGGGATAGCAGTGGAAAATGTGGAAAGTTTTAAGTTCCTCTATGTACATATCACCGACAAACTGAAATGGTCCATGCATACAAATAGTGTGGTGAAGAAGGTGCAACAGCGCCTCTTTTTTGTTTTGACCTGGAAGACGGTCAATGTTATTTCATCAGCCAACACATTATGTAGCACCAAAACTTTATATAAGTGAATATATAAGTGAATAAGGTGCAACAGCGCCTCTTCAATCTCAGGAGGCTAAAAAACGTTGGCTTGTCACCGAAAACCCTCACTAACTTTTACAGGTACACAATTGAGAGCATCCTGACGGTCTGTATCACAGCTTGGTACGGCAACTGCACCGCCCACAACCGCAGGGCTCTCCAGAGGGTGGTGCGGTCTGTACAACGCATCATCGGGGGCAAACTACCTGGCCTCCGGGACACCTACAACACCTGATGTCACAGGAAGGAAAAAAAGAAAAACAGCTTCGATCTCAAGGCCATCAGATTGTTTAACAGCCATCACTAACACAGAGAGGCTGCCGCCTACATACATACTCAAATCATTGGCCACTTTAAAAAATGGATCGCTAGTCACTTTAAATAATGCCACTTTAATAATGTTTACATAGCTCGCATTGCTCATCTTATATGTATATACTGTACACTTCACTATCTATTCTTTACCATCTATTGCATCTTAGCCACTCTGTCACTGCTCATCCATATATTTTATACTTATATATTCTCATTCCATACCTTTACTATATTGTGTGTATTAGGTTAGGTTGTGGAATTGTTAGATATTACATGTTAGATACTGCTGCACTGTTAGATCTAGAAGCATAAGCATTTCGCGACACTCGCAATAACATCTGCTATCCATGTGTATGTGACCAATAAAATTTGATTTGAGCTGGCAAATAGCTTAGCAGTAGCTCATCATAATCAGTACAACTTTCATAAAAATATTTTACCCACACCATTACAATCTATGCAAGAATTAGAATACATGATCTGTCACCATTACTTGAAAACATGAGTAAAACAGTAAATACATTATGCTCCATTCATACATGTGGTATGCTGCAGTAGAAACAACAAAACAATTTACAGAAAATAAGGCACTTACTTTGATAGGAACACACGCATGTCCAAAGTTATTATTTGTAACGGAAAACAAGAATGAAGGCAATGCGGGCACCAGCCAGAAAATGTGCCAGGGGGGAAAAGTTTGTAAGGCCTGTTCTGACTACAGATGCGCAAATGTCTGCATACTTGATATCGGGAAACACGAGAGAAGTACTTGGGCACTCTTTGAAGAGAGAAGTTTGTCCGGCTCAGTAAAGCCTCAAACATAAATAGTCCGCAACAGTGACATGGGTGACTCCTCATTCATTCTTATGTGAATTAATGAGGAGGCTGAACACACCTCAATTCAAACTGTTGTTGCAAAATAAAACCTGTTAGAAAATAATTTGAAATTGACTAATTGAAACAGCCTATAGATAATTAGCAAGCAGCGTGCCTTGGTTAGAGGGCAGCGCGGGTTAACTGTCCTGTTGCTTAACGATCACATTTTGAAACAGTGAGTGGATTCTGACATCACCTGCATTAAAAAAAAAACTCATGCTAGGGCGACCATTACATGTTGACAACATCGGGCACGCGCGTATCCGCGTGGGCTTCTTGATTTTGTCCATCCACACAGATGCGATCAGGACACGCAGGTTGAAATATTAAAAAGAACTCTCAGCCAACTGATTAATTTGGGGACAGGTCGAAAGACATTTGAAACATTCATGGACATTTAGCTCTACTCCGACAATTAATCCACAATTAAATCTAATAATCTGTCCTAGTTCAATCTTCTTCTGTGAATTTCATATGACGTTGGCAACCAACTTTAAGATGCATTACTGCAACCAACTGGAATGGAGTGTGGACCTCCATCTTTCAATCACCCACGTGGGTATGTGCTCCTAAAAACCAATGAGGAGATGGGAGAGGCAGGACTTCCAGCGCGTCAAACATCTAGGATAGAACCAAGTTCTATTTTAGCGCATGGCTATGCAGATGCTCATGAGCAGTTTGGTTGAAATGATTGAATAACATGTATGTGTACATTTATTTTTCAATGCTCGCGCACGCAACACTGCCGGTGTGGTCAGCATGTTAGAGATATTTGGAATTCACACGTGAAAAGGTTAATATAGTATTTGTCATAAATTCCTAATTAATACACTTTTTTTATAAACGCTGAAAATTCAATGTTTCTATGTCAAACAGTTTTGTTATTTTTCAGTCTTCTGTGATATTTATATGTATATAAAGTGTAATATTGGGATGCAAACTCAAAATTGAATACATTTAAACTCTATATCTGACATGTTACAGGTGCCTTCTTTTTCTTAAACCCAAAACCATGTGTATACTTTAGTTTCAAAGTAGATTTGTTTAAGACTACCAAGAAACACTCTGTGTGACCCTGATTTAGCCGACTGCAGTCAAATTGAAAGGTTATTTGCCTGTCCCCATAGGAAAACCCCTTGAAGAAGCCTTTTTGGTTACAGGTTTTTAATTGCAGGGTTCCATTTAGAACCGTCTCTACAGAGGGTTCTACATGGAACCCAAAAGGGTTCTACCTGGAACCAAAAAGGGTTCTCCTATGGGGACAGCCAAAGAACCCTTATGGAATCCTTTTTTCTAAGAGTGTACCACTGCATCACATAATGACAGACTCTCTCTACGTCTCTCTCTGTAAAGCTCTATAGCAAGTCACCTTTCTTTAACGTGTTCTCAGTTGAACATTTGTATATATTTTTTAAAGTTTTGAAATGTTCTTACATCTGATATCTTTCCAATGATTTGGGTTATTTGGGATTTACTTATGTAGTAACATAGTTGTTACATTGTTCTGGCATATGAACTTTTTCCACCTTATTAATATTAAAACCAAGTACAAATATCATTGATAGTAATTGTAGGTAGCTACTGATTGTGTTGAATTATACATTATTTTCATTAAGTAAACACCTGGAAGAATAGCAGGCCAACCCATTTTTACTTACCACATAATTTCGTAGTAAGAATCTGTCAAATACCATCTAAAACAGCACTGTAAAATAAAAATAAACATTACCAATACTTGTATGGATCATGGTACTTTATAAGTGGAACCAACATATTATGTTTTACCACCAGTTGTGGCTCATTTATTTTTTGCCTCGTCTTGGCAGGAGGCTTTCTCAGAAGTAGCTGGCAGCAGATGCAGGCGGTTGTCAGCAACTCACGTGGCTTCGACAGGCTGTCACAGCTATGGCCACTCTCCACTGTAAATCACCTTATGTGCTCTCCTGGACATGTTTTATTTTTATTATATATTTTTTATCACTTTATATGTAGATGCAGGTATAATAAGTCAATATAACACCCCCTGTCCTCCAGAGGGCCATAAGTATAGGAGCTTCTGCATGTGCTTGCGTTGTCTTGTCTCTGTGAGGAGGACATTTCAGGATAATTATAATAGGATTTGGTGGCTATCTATAGTAAGGATAGAGAGAGGTTAGAAATGGTTACTCATTCTTTCCTCAACAGGAAGAATCAACCAATAATCTGATACTTCTTCTTCAGTCAACGTTGTAATTCTAAACACCCCCATGGAAACTTTCATTGAAAAATGCCAGCCAGACAATATATTGTGTATAGAAAAGTGATTGTGTATAATAATTGATTAATGAAACTCATTGTGATCCATACAGTATGGTTGTATGGCTATGGGCTGTGAGTAGAGACTCAAAGTTAGCATGTATTAGCCTATACATATAATATTTATGTTTCAAATGAGAAAGATGAGGGAAACCCCTCCAGAAAGGGATTTTTCTGTGTAACCATCTCTCACAAGGCCAAGAGTCCCATCGTTAGCTCTCCAAGCCAGTCAATAGCTCTCCCCACAAAATCTTTCTGTGCTAAATACTACAGTATGGCCTGGCCTGTTTGGGATATACCAATATACACTGACCATACAAAACATTAAGAACATTAATCTCTTTCCATGACATCGACTGACCAGGTGAATCCAGGTGAAAGCTATGATCCCTTATTGATGGCACTTGTTAAATCCACTTCAATCAGTGTAGATGAAGGGGAGGAGACCGGTTAGAAATACATTTTTAAGCCTTGAGACAATTGAGACATGGATTGTGTTTGTGTGCTATTCAGAGGGTGAATGGGCAAGACAAAAGAGTGCCTTTGAACAGGGTAGTAGGTGTCAGGCACAGGTGCACCGGTTTGTGTCAAGAACTGCAATGCTGCTGGGTTTTTCACGCTCAACAGTTTCCCGTGTGCATCAACAATGGTCCACCACCCAAAGGACATTCAGCCAACTTGACACAACTGTGGGAAGCATTCGAGTCAACATGGGCCAGTATCCCTATAGAAATTATTTTGACACCTTGAGGGAAAAAAAGGGGGGGGGGTGTTCTGCTAGGAAATGTTACTGCTAACTCCTAACTGCATTATCTACAATGAGGGATCTGTCTTTTTACGTCATTAGTTCTCCCATTCAAACACCTGTGCATCTTTTAGATGAGTTGAAATTAAATTGGCAACTGTCTGTGTGACTGAATCTCCAACAGACTATACTGTATTTAGGGTTGCAAAGCTCCTGTAATTTACCAAAGTTACTGGAAGTAAGTATCTTCAGTATTTTTGGTAATTAACAGAAAATCTATGGCAATCTATCGTAATTTTGGTAGTTTATACTTGAATAACTTGTAAAAAGATGTATTCATATATAGTATATAAAAATATGTCTGTGTCTATGAGTTTCTAGTATATAGACCATATGGTTTAAGAGAAAATAGCATCTAATCAATAATGGTATTATTTTCTATTAACTCTGCAACTATTGACTTTTCTTCTCAACTGCCACCAGTTTGACACCAAAACAATGAGAACAAATACATATTGACATTGTGAAATATATACAGTGCCATTGTAAAAGTAGTCACACTCTTGAATGTATCCACATTTTGTTGAGTTACAGCCTGAATTTAAAATGGATTAAATTAAGATATGGTGTCACTGATCTACACACAATAGTCCATAATGTCAAAGTAGAATTTTGTTTGTAGAATTAATAAAACATGAAAAGCTGAAATGTCTTGAGTCAATAAGTATACAACCCCTTTGTTATGTCATGACTAAATACATTCAGGAGTAAAAATGTGCTTAATAAATCGTATAAGTTGCATGGACTCATTCCATGTTATATAATAGTGGTTAGAATAATTTTTGAATGACTACCCCATATCTTTACCCCCACACATACAATTAAGGTCCCTCAATCGAGTA
Organism: Oncorhynchus gorbuscha; assembly: GCF_021184085.1. Lineage (NCBI taxonomy): Eukaryota > Metazoa > Chordata > Actinopteri > Salmoniformes > Salmonidae > Oncorhynchus > Oncorhynchus gorbuscha. The sequence continues at coordinate 23,248,001 of NC_060194.1, forward strand.
GTGACTTTCAAGCAGAGATTGAACCACAAAGACCAGGAAGGTTTTTCAATGCCTTGCAAAGAAGGGCAGCGATTGGTAGATGTGTAAAAAAAAAAAAAAAAAAAAGCAGACACAGAATATCCCTTTGAACATGGTGAAGTTATTAATTTGGCTTTGGATGGTGTATCAAAACACCCAGTCACTCCACAATGCTAACCTAAATGAAAATAAGGAAGCCTCTACAGAATACAAATACTCCAAAACATGCATACTATTTGCATGAAGGCACTTAAGTATTACTGCACAAAATGTGTCCTGAATACAAAGCGTTATGTTTGGGCCAAATCCAACACAAAATATCAGTACCACTCTTCATATTTCAAGCATGCTGGTGGCTGCATCATGTTATGGGTATGCTTGTCATCGGCAAGGACTATGGAGTTTTTTGGGGGGGGTAAAAATAAACTGAATACAGCTATAAGCACAGGCAAAATCCTAGAGGAGAACCTGCTTCAGTCGGCTTTAAAACAGACACTGGAAGACGAATTCACCTTTCAGCAGGACAATAACCTAAAACACAGGGCCAAATCTACACTGGAGATGCTTACCAAGAAAACATTGAATGCTCCTGAATGGCCTAGTTACATTTTTTTAACTTAAATTGGCCTGAAAATCTATGGCAAGACTTGAAAATGGATGAATAGTAATGGTCAATAACCAATGAGCTTGAAAAAAGTTTTACCACAAGAATAATGGGCAAATATTGTGCAATCCAGGTGTGCAAACTCTTAGAGACTTACCCAAAAAGACTCACAGCTGAAATCGCCACCAAAGGTGTTTTTACAAAGTATTGACTCAGGGATGTGAATACATATGCAAATGAGGTATTTCTGTGTTTCATTTTCAGTAAATAAAAAATTAAACAAATCATTAAAAGGTATTGTGTGTAGATGGGTGAGAAATTTTTTATTTCAGCAATTTTGAATTCAGACTGTAAATGTGTAATAAGTCAAGGGTTATAAATACTTTCTGAAGGCACTGTAAGTGTGTTAAAAGGATATTTCATGCTGAAACCCTGGTATTCACTAATTTGATGGCTTATATTTAGCATAATGTTTTAGAGCTTTGACATTCCGTTTTTCATTTAATTTAATATCATCTTATTTAATTATTTCATATATTTTACATTTGATAAATCCCCAGAGGGCTAGTGATAATTACAGACACCTGTGATAATCTGAAATACCCAAAAGGGCCACTAGATGTCTTGTCATAGATTACATAAAATCCTTGAAAGATACCAACATTCTGGTAGTTTACTGGTACACTTTGAAAGTTTCAAGTAATATCCGCTCCCTTTGCAGCCCTCACTATACTTTTATGCCATAGTTTTTTTTCTCTCTGTCTGCTAATCACAATTAACTTTTTTTCTACAGAGGCGTTGGAGATACAGATCTATTTCGGTGTCGGAGTCCTTTGTAACCTGGGGTTAATTCTCCTCTAAAGCCATGATTAAGAGAGTGTTTCAGGGAGGTAAAGCCCATGTGATGACAGTGTCACAGGCCTTGGGAACCCAAGCCAAGGAGGAGGGAAGGAGGGAGGGAGGCTGGACCGACCAGGTATAGCTAAGAGGGATATAATAAGCGTCTATTTCCACAGGGCACTAAACCTGTGCCCTTGTCTTGATGACAAAGTGAACATACACACGCCTCACAGGTTTGACCTTTGTCAACCTTTGTTATGTGCTTATGTTAGTGCTTATTTAATCTGAGAAAGATAGCCATTGACAAAGACTTCTTAGAACCGTGACACAATAAAGTGCAGACATAAATCTATATACTGTTAATTAGCGTTAACTGATGTGGTGATTTGTTTGTTTCCTCCATCAGTCAGATATCCCTGATTTAAGTGTTTCTTGGGGTAAGGAAAGAGTGGCCTATGGGCTGCAGAAAGTTGACAGGATATCTGCTTTAAGCATTGATTATCAATCCATAAGCGAGCCTCTGCTACCGGCCACATTTAGCTGGATGGGAGGAAATATTGCCTTCTGCTCTGTCATCTGTGCCTTACACAACCATTTCTGGTATTGCTCACATCATCATACCCATTGGGTTATACAGTATATACAAGTTTAAGTGGCAGCTCCATCTAACCAAAGGATGTTGTGTAATAAATAAGAAAAATTAGGTCGCTATACTGTCACTAAGTAACGTACCAGTAATATCATAGTACAACTAAAAATGACTTTATAGTTAGATGGATGCACCAACAAATCTCTCCCTTAAGGTCAGGGCACCTTACGAGGCTGCTCTGCCTCTGCCAGACCAATAGGAGTACCCCACTGTAGGGTTAAGGGTTTGCATGGGGAGAACAATCCTAGACCCTGTGAAGACAGTGATAGCTGAGGTGTGGTAGTTGATTTACTTATAGAAAATCACTAGACCTTAAGCAAAGTCAGCAGTCAACTTACTGGTTGATTTTTAAATGCTTATACCTGCTCTTATTGATCCTCCTGGGAAAGCTAAATGTAAACAAATATTGAAGTCACTCACATCTGCTCACTTGAAGGCATAATGAAGGTTCTCCAGGTACCTCAGTAAGGAAGGCTTAGTTCTGAGAAACACGTTAACTAGAATCAGTAACCAGTAGGTTCTCTTAGGCTTGCAAGACGATGTCAGGTGGAAATGATGCATTTGTATATATGTTGACACCAAATTAAGTCTTCAGAGATTTAGAGACAGGAAATCTCTAATCAGTTTGATTCATGGTCCTTGACATTTCGCAATGATTTGTTTTCAATGAATGGAGGATATTTTCTTTCATCAAGAGAACACATTGAAACATGAAAGAACCACTTGCAAAATGCTGAAATTATTTGTTTACTTAATCAAAACTGTTAACCTCCAACAAATATGATATCACTTTGTGGATTGTCTATGTATGTAGAAGACATAAGGTTATTGCTATTGTAGCTTTACCTCCCAAAGTTGGTCATCCTTTATATCAAGCAATGCTAACGTGACATGCTGATATAAACCTTGTTTATTTCAAATTCTTATTCCAGATGTTAACATTCATCTCTTCTATGTTCAGTGGACCTTTTGTGTACCCCCTTGTTTAGTGGATGAAACACAAGAGATGATGAAATCAATCCAACCACATACTATGGCATTTTCTAGTCGCATGACACATACATGTGCACCACACACACACACACACACACACACACACACACACACACACACACACACACACACACACACACACACACACACACACACACACACACACACACACACACACACACACACACACACACACACACACACGTAAAAGGAGTTGTTTCAACTCTCTCTCATCATGACTAATATTAAATTGTTTCTTTGTCTTTCAGTTCCTGGCCTTTGTCTCCGTATTCTTCATCGTTCTATCAACAATCTCATTATCACTCAATACCTTGCCGGAGCTACAAGTCGTTGATGAGTTTGGACAGTTCAATGACAATCCCAGCCTAGCGCATGTTGAAGCTGTGTGCATCGCCTGGTTCACGATGGAGTACCTCCTCCGCTTCCTCTCTTCTCCTGACAAGTGGCAGTTCAGCAAAGGCCCACTGAACGTCATTGATTTACTCGCTATCCTGCCCTACTATGTAACTCTCTTCCTGACCGAATCCAACAAGAGTGTTCTGCAGTTCCAGAATGTCAGACGAGTGGTCCAGATATTTCGTATCATGAGAATCTTGAGAATTCTAAAACTGGCCAGACATTCCACTGGACTGCAGTCCCTTGGGTTCACCCTTCGGCGCAGTTACAATGAATTGGGTCTGTTAATATTGTTTCTGGCTATGGGTATCATGATCTTCTCCAGCCTGGTATTCTTTGCCGAAAAAGATGAAGATGCCACAAAATTCACTAGTATTCCAGCTTCATTCTGGTGGGCTACCATTACCATGACAACTGTAGGTTATGGGGACATATATCCACAAACTCTTCTTGGTAAAATAGTCGGCGGGCTCTGCTGTATTGCAGGTGTATTGGTCATTGCATTGCCCATCCCCATCATTGTGAACAACTTCTCAGAGTTTTACAGAGAGCAGAAGAGACAGGAGAAAGCCATCAAGAGGAGAGAGGCCTTGGAGCGGGCCAAGAGGAATGGCAGTATTGTGTCTATGAATCTGAAGGATGCGTTTGCTCGCAGTATGGAGCTGACGGATGTTATGGTGGAGAAAGGTGAAGAGAAAAGGCCGATAGATAACCATCTCTCGCCTAGTAGGTGGAGCAGTAGGCACGCCAACTCTGAGGTTAGTCCAAAATCCCAGGCGAGGTATAAAGAGGTTGCTCAACTGGGATCTCCAGATAGGGTCAATCCACCAAGAACCAGCCCACAGCACCTGAACGCCCAGATATTGGAGGAGATGTACAACAAGATGACGACCACTGCCAACATTGGCTCTGGAGCTCCACATGAACAAGGACAGAAGCTTGAGGAAGTAATGGAAATGAAGGTAGTGTCTTCTGGACTAAAGCCCCCCCCAATCAAGGAACGAGCCATGGGTGACCTCAGGAGCCCATCCAGTGTGGACAGCTTTGCCAGCTGCACTACAGAGTTCAGTGTGGCAGAGAGCAGTTCCCTCCTCCCCAACGTAGCAGGACGGAGAGCTCCTCATCCCCTCGACCTCAGCCAGATCACCTCTGTGGAACCAAAAACCACAGGCAAAGTTCAGCCGGCCACCATCATCAAGGAGGGTCTTTATGAGTTTGTCTCAAGCAATCCAGAGGGGGCCTCACAGGGGGAGGATAATCAAAGCTTTGACATGAGCGTCGAAAGCATCCGCAGTTCTCTCAGAGGCAACAACCCACAGAAGACAAAATCTCTCAAAGTCAATTTCAATGAATCTCAGGGAGAGGTGCCATTAACACCTCCCAGCATTAAGTCCCCTCAGTCTCTCAGTGCAACTCTGTCTCCACCAGGATACCAGCCCTCCCCACCCCCAGGCCAGGGCCCGGTGACCAGCCCATGGTCTCCAGGACAGTCAGGCCAAAGAGAGGATGGAGCCCAGGGCTTAGAGGGAGAAGGTCCGCCTTCCATTTTAAGCCATAGCGGGAATCACATGGACAGGGCCGCCGTCTTCAGCCCTTTGTCACCTAAATCCCTCAACTGCACTACTCAGGAAGTGGTCGTCGCCGGCAACGGGGAAAGAGAGACAGGCAACAGCCAAAAGGAAAACCACATAGTTCTGGATGGAAGTCTATCTCCACCTTGTGAAACAAGCATGTGACTAGTATAGGTGGAAGGTCAAGGAAAGAGGAAACAGACTCTCTGTTTGTGTATGAAGAAGAAAAAGAAGCACACTAATGTAGTGAATAATAAGTTGTCTGCATGACTTGACAAGTATTATTTCTGATAACATCACTGTTTCTGAAGACCTATGAGAACTGCTTTTTGCTGCAGACGTGGAACTTATAACAGTGGATTTTACTATAAGGCTCCAATGTGAGCAAAGAAACAACCTAGTATGAATGAGGACATTTATGAACAAATTGTACATTATGGTCCAGGACTTTTTAACGTAGCAAGTTATTCATTGCAAGTTTCTTTGTTTTAGCTTGCTAGTGTGTTGGGACAAGGACATCATCTGAAGAGAGAAATGGGGAAAGGCTTTAGGATTTTTATATAAGGGCTCATCATTTGTGAAACAGTATCAATGTCATATCATATTCTGTTACTTGATATGACTTGCATTCATTCATTCATTTGCTAAGTTTAATTTACTTTTCATGTTATTGTGTCTGTTTAGATTTTGCATTGTTCTCAATCAAGTCAACCAAGAGATATATGGAACAAGCAACAGTCTCTTAGTTCAGGGAAGCAAAAAGAAAGTGCAGCATATTATATAGCAAATCTATATGGAAATAGACCAATAAGACAGTTTTAATAATAGCCTATACATGACTATCTATGATTGCTTTCTAATACTTTATATTCTACTATTTTATATTCTGTTCGTGAATGAGCTTACGTCCCTAATTTCTGTGTTTAGCTCTGTTGTTGTGCAACCCTTCATCCATGCAATGGGAAATGGACAAGCCATATAAGTATTGCATGGCAACCTCAAGGATTTACACTATGGCAAAAGTGATTAGATAATGACAACCAGTATACTTAAGGGGAAAAAAGTATCATACAGCAGCACTTCAATCACTTAGATACAGATCATATCAACTGAATGGTTATTCAAGTTCTTCACTAAAATGGACATGCATTATTGCTGAATACCAGTTCCATTCTGATCAAAGGAAATCTGTTGTTACATTCCTCACTGTATTCATGTTGTTATAATGCTGCCTTCGAGAAGTGCAGAACATGTGTTGGGTATGTATGTATGCTAGTTGGAACGAATACTGTGTATGTGATGTATGGTGTGTCAAGTTGAATTGATATTGTATGGGGCTGATTGCTAGGTCCAATACAGTACAGTACTCAGGTAGAAAGTATAACACTGCCCTCTACAGACGGAGGATTTTAAGGCACTAATCCAAGAATTCATGCATGTCTCTAGTTGGAATTCCTCTTAATATTGAACAAAGTAACATCTTTATTGATTCATTGTGCATTTTAAGTTTTGCATGGCTGATCTACTCAGTAAATGTTGCAGCTTTTTAAAAAATGATGCCGACAAGTCTGAACTGAATCACGAGGATTACTGCGGACACTAGTAATACTACAGTGTATTAACTATATAAACTACTGTGCTTATATCCTAGTTAAAGTAGATTATGCTACCATATTATGTTTTGTTGGTTCACTCGTATGATTGATTCTATTTTTCTAAGATAAAATAGATCAGGATTGTAATATTTCCTGGTACATTTTTGAATTGTGTGCCTTTTCATAAATAGACATTTATGAGAAGGCGAAAACCTACATAATTTGGCTGGTACATAGAGATCTATAAATAATGTATTTCTAGTAGGGATACATATGAGGTGATGATGAGCAAATAGCTATTGTACCAAGTTCTCGGGTTTTGTATAACTTGAAAGCTTTATTATATCATGGCTTACTTCCTCCTTTCAAAGTACCATTTGCTGTCAGTAATGTACAGTACAGTACAGTACAATACAGTACAGTGCAGTAGGCTTATGTTAGATCATAATTGAGATGTCAGGGAAAACAGGAAAAGTTACTGCACTGACACACCCTGGTATGACACCACCTCTTATCCACCAAGTCATCTGTAAAACGATTTCTATTTTTGTTGTAATTATCTTACATTCTTTTGTACAGTTAGCGTGATCATACTCACATCCTCAAATCAATACTTACAACCACAATATACTGTAGGTAACTCTAGGGTCAATTCCGCAGATATTTTTCTTCTGCTTGCTTTTTTTGATGTTCCCTCCATCCCAATATACTTTGGTTGTTTTAACGGTATGTGACCATAGTCATCTTAATTGTTAGTCAACATAACTTGATAGTGAATGAATAGTAACTTATTGTTTTACAATAGGTTTATTACCATATGCAAGACAAATAAAATTTGTTCATGTGACCCTTTGTAATGTGTCTGCTTGCAGAGTGGTCCTCAAGATTCTCTCTTTAAATGTCATGGACATTTTCAATAATAAGGTGAATAGACTAGACATATACAGTATGAGGACAAATAACATTTTTGGGGGGAGGGGGAAATGTGTTACATTCCCTATCGAATGATACTGTGTAGTAGGCTCTATCTAGGAACTGTATAACCAAGTTCATCATGGCGAGCGCTCAATTCAGTGATAATCAATCAATCACTGGCTGTTATCAAAATCACAAATTCATAAAACAGCAATGAACCAAGGATATGGTTAAGGGGAGATCCTTTGGTGATGATTGAACAGTGAACAGAAAATATAGTTTACCAAGGTACCAATTACTTCACATTGGGAGAAGTTAAGCTAAACTGAACTACCATTAAGAAAAATATAGTTTACTTGACTAAAGTTACTTTGAAAAAGTAGTTCACTACATCCAAACTACTTTGTAAAAAAATATCATATGTAAATATGAAATGTCCTAGACTACAAATTGCAAGAACAGATCACTTTGGGGTCATATGTTAACAGAATGTCTAATTTAGCTTATTAAAGGAGCTACATTTAGAAATTGTGCACTGTATTTGCAGAACATGTTCATAGCATATCTGCAGTAATAATGGAATGATACTGGTTCACAATATTTTTCACCAAAAAAATGTATTTTGGGCCAATACAAAACCGCAGTCTAAAATGCAGACTGTGTATTTGACAACAACAGCCAGACCGGTGAATAGTGTAAGGTATCATTGTACTATCTAAATTACTGTGAAAAAAAACATTTTTACAGCTGTTTGAAGTTGGTGGATGAAACTGAAAGTAAAATAGTCTCCACCATGATTTCCGGGATCCTTAGGACGTAACCACCATTGGTCCTTGCTATCTGGAAACCTTGGGAAGTCGAATAGCACTAACCTCTCCACCTGTGTTTCCGGAAATGAGGTCCAGCGGCTCCGTACCGAGGGTGTAATGCAATAGCGGAGCCTTCAGAGGCTAAATTGAACTCTGTACCGCATCGCCGTTGTAACAATGTGGAGGGGCTCTTTATAGCTCCGTATAGCTCCGCATTTACATGATTGGTTGATGGTAGGTGGGGGCTGTATGTTCTGTGTAAACACAAACTCACTTCCTTGACAACTTCATTCACAACAGCTCTACGAAGCGTAAGTATGAATGCCCTAACTTCTGCAGAGGCTGCATCTAAAAGCTGTACGGCCAATGCAGACGCCAGTATGACCATAAATCGGCTTTAAGTGTTGTTGCAATTCACCTAGCTTCCACATGGGTGAGACATTCGACATGTAGCACCTTTAAACACAAAATCAATGTTTCAAATGAGAATTGGGCAGATCTGAAAATGCCTGCTTCACCCATATTTTATTTCCGCAAAGAAAAGTAGTGTGTAGTTCTAGTAGTTAGTTACACCGCTACATGATAAAAAGTTTTTAACTACTGAAAACACTACAAGGTTAAACTACCAACTACCTGGTATGATGTTACATTGATCAGTTTAAAGCCATTATTTTAGCATTTTGACCAAAGTCAGCCTTTAAAGTAACTGTCCAGTATTTCCAAATTTCTATGAAATATGACCTATAAATAATTACAATGTGAGTGAAATAATTTTCCTTCCCAAAAGTGGTAATTATGTTTCTATGAAACTCTGATCGGTTGTTTTGGGCCCAGGCCCGCAGAGCTTTCCTAGTACTCACTCCGTCAATTTCAGTCAGAAAATAGAAAGTGACATATCATATCGAGCTAAAATCTTACTGCTGGCAATGTCATAAGAATGCCCCCGCAAACATAAAACATGATAAAATGACCCTAGAGCTTGAGTTAAGATTTCAGTAATTAAAACTAATTTTAGCCATTTTCGCACAGTGAGGTACTACCTAGTGGACAAGCTGGGAATCAGACATGAGATCTGATTATATCAGTGAAAAAGTTACTTCAGCTTTCTCCTCATATGTATATCATTCCTGTAAGAAAAAAATAAAAGGCACAAGCCCTGCTCTTTTAGGGTTGGGTTCCTATGGGAATTTGCACATGTTTTGAGCACCATATATATATTTTTTTAATAGTAATTGGTGACAAATACGTAATAAAGTATTTGTCCACTTTCAGATTTTCTCTATTTTTGTATCTTTTTGATACTGAATTGTTACCATTCTTGCATGCAGAACGGTTTTAACTGTTCAAGTCCTGCCACAACATTTCAATTGGGATTAGGTCTGGACTTTGACTAGGCTATTCCAAAACTTCAAATGTGTTGCTTTTTAAACATGTTCATGTACAGTAGACTTGATTGTGTGTTTTGGATCATTGTCTTGCTGCATAAATGGTACCAAGCTAACATATGGATTGTCATACCATGGATAATTTAGCTATTTCATGATGAATATTAAAACCCTTTAGGTATAAAAAAAGAAATACATATTTTTGGGGATAAAATATTTAATTTGGCCTTTTACTACTAGACAATACCGGTTGTCGTGTCTTTGGCATCATTAAAGTGAAGACTTATTCTATCAAATCAATTCTCTGTAATTATTATTACGTGATTAAACTAATCATGTAAATGTAATTAACTAGGAAGTCGGGGCACCAAGGAAAATATTCAGATTACAGAGTTATAATTTTCCTAATTATAACTTTTCAGATGTTTTAATATCTGATTAAATAGTCTTCTAATTAATGAATCATTCTTTACCTCACGTTAGTCTCATTCTTAATAATTTATTTACTAACTAACTAAATAATCACAGAAATGCAAAAAAAACAAACAAAGTAGATATGGTTACAAGGTAGGGGATGATAGGGGATGTGCCCTAGTGGGTTAAACTGGTATGACGGCTTGGTAGACAAAGGGACTGAAGGTCGCGATAGACAAAAGACACTATACAGTTGATAATTATATTAATTGAAATGCCAATCCTTTGCACATGAACGCTCACTCATTCGGGAATAATTGCAATCAAGATATATATTTACGCTCAGTGTGTCGTCGTGATCTCTGTTGGAATCGTCAGTCTTTCTGTTGAAAAGTTCATCTGAACTTCTCTTTGCGTCCCTGGAGTCTTTCGTGGTTAGAATGGATACTACAGAGTCCCATTCAGAAATGTTCTTGTAGATAGATGTTTCGGCAGGTTGTCGGTCTTCGCATTCCAGGTCAACATAAATTCTAGCTGCAGACTAGTAATTAGCATCGAAGATTTCCTCTTATTCTGTTGGTATCGATAGTCTCAGAGTTGAACCATTTCCACCAGTGTAGCCAATGCTCCACGTGGTTCAACAATCGTTACAACATTAGCTCCCTCAGATGACCGAGGTAATCGAGGTATGCATGGTCTGAAGTGGGCTTCTCTAGGTGGGGGTTTGATTTGGAACAGCAGAAAAGGCTGTCCCATGATGCCAGATTGATGTCTGTGCTCATGGGGGTGGCCCAATGACTTAGTGAAAGTTTAAACAGAAATACAATTCTCTCACATTAACGGTTTAAAATCACATTGCACAATTTCACAAATAGTTTCATCTTTACTAATTCATTTTATACAATAATTAGATGCATGCCTCAGAATGGAGGCTCCTGTATAAGCAGAGTTATGGTAATGTGGCTGTATTGTCTTTCCTGAGTTCACAATCATAAAACAAAATGGACTGGTCGTAGCTGGATTCTCCACCGACCGTTTACGCCTTCTAACAAAACATGGACAATGTTCAGTTCTCAAGTTCTGTGATGTAGAAGAAGTTCCTTTGTTCTACTGTGAACCCTCTCTCTCTATACTGCATGAGGGAGAGAGTCTCCTCCAGGAATTTACAACCTGAGATAACAGAGCCTGGGTGTAGGGGGAAGAGAGAGGTGGTGAGAGAGAGTTGGTGCTTGCTATATCCAAAGAGGGCCACATCATGACACAGTCAGAAGTTACACTTACTCATTCCAGGGTTTTTCTTTATTTTTACTATTTTCTACATTGTAAAATAATAGTAAAGAAATCAAAACTATACAATAACACATATGGAATCATGTAGTAACCAAAAAGTGTTCAACAAATCAAAATATATTTGAGATTTGAGATTCTTCAGTGGCCACCCTTTGCCTTGATGACAGCTGTGCACACTCTTGGTATTCTCTCAACCAGATTCATGAGGTACTCACATGGAATGCATTTCAATTAACAGGTGTTGTTACAAGTAAATTTGTGGAATTTCTTTCCTTCTTAATGCGTTTGAGCCAATCAGTTGTGTTGTGACAAGGTACTGTAGGGGTGGTATACAGAAGAAAGCCCTATTTGGTAAAAGACCAAGTCCATATTATGGAAAGAGCAGCTCAAATAAGCAAAGAGAAACAACAGTCCATCATTACTTTAAGACATGAAGGCCAGTCAATGCGGAAAATTTCAAGAACTTTAAAAGTTTCTTCAAGTGCAGTCGCAAAAACCATCAAGCGCTATGATGAGGATCGCCACAGGAAAGGAAGACCCAGATTTACCTCTGCTGTATACCAACATGTGTCGTCAGGTGAGTTGAAGGCTTCCAAACCTCACTCCAATGATCAGGAAAATGCCTGAGATGACTCTGGTCGGTTCCGTCTGTGGTATCAGGCTGGGGGAAGAAGGAGTTGAATTCTGTCAAAGTACCCATAAGTGGACTTGTCAAGATTTTTTGTGTGTCTGCTGCCCTGAGGGAGAAGGCACTACGCAATTTGTGACTCGGACCGAGAGCGGTGTCTTGCTTTGCTCTCCGGAGCAAAGCGCCACTGAAAGGAGTAATAACTGGGGTGGCGTTGAGTTGAGGTGGATCGACTGAAGTTTAGGATCCCCGGGTGTCTGTGATGCATGGGAGACTAAGGAGACCCTGTCTGTCCTTCTGAGTTTTGCAGGATAAAGTCATGCTAGGGTATATAAGTTATCCCATGAGAGCTTTTGTTCCGAACCCACTACCGCGTTTCAGATGCCAAGTTTATGGTCATGTTGCAGAAATATGTAGGTGGGAGATTCTGTTGTTTTAGAGGTGTGCAGGAGGGCATGGGACAAAGAAGTGTATAGTTTCGGTGGAAGAAGTGTAGTACATTTACATTTACATTTAAGTCATTTAGCAGACGCTCTTATCTAGAGCGACTTACAAATTGGTGCATTCACCTTATGACATCCAGTAGAACAGTCACTTTACAATAGTGCATCTAAATCTTAAAGGGGAGGGGGGGTGAGAAGGATTACTTATCCTATCCTAGGTATTCCTTAAAGAGGTGGGGTTTCAGGTGTCTCCGGAAGGTGGTGATTGACTCCGCTGTCCTGGCGTCGTGAGGGAGTTTGTTCCACCATTGGGGGGCCAGAGCAGCGAACAGTTTTGACTGGGCTGAGCGGGAACTGTACTTCCTCAGTGGTAGGGAGGCGAGCAGGCCAAAGGTGGATGAACGCAGTGCCCTTGTTTGGGTGTAGGGCCTGATCAGAGCCTGGAGGTACTGAGGTGCCGTTCCCCTCACAGCTCCGTAGGCAAGCACCATGGTCTTGTAGTGGATGCGAGCTTCAACTGGAAGCCAGTGGAGAGAGCGGAGGAGCGGGGTGACGTGAGAGAACTTGGGAAGGTTGAACACCAGACGGGCTGCGGCGTTCTGGATGAGTTGTAGGGGTTTAATGGCACAGGCAGGGAGCCCAGCCAACAGCGAGTTGCAGTAATCCAGACGGGAGATGACAAGTGCCTGGATTAGGACCTGCGCCGCTTCCTGTGTGAGGCAGGGTCGTACTCTGCGGATGTTGTAGAGCATGAACCTACAGGAACGGGCCACCGCCTTGATGTTAGTTGAGAACGACAGGGTGTTGTCCAGGATCACGCCAAGGTTCTTAGCGCTCTGGGAGGAGGACACAATGGAGTTGTCAACCGTGATGGCGAGATCATGGAACGGGCAGTCCTTCCCCGGGAGGAAGAGCAGCTCCATCTTGCCGAGGTTCAGCTTGAGGTGGTGATCCGTCATCCACACTGATATGTCTGCCAGACATGCAGAGATGCGATTCGCCACCTGGTCATCAGAAGGGGGAAAGGAGAAGATTAATTGTGTGTCGCCTGCATAGCAATGATAGGAGAGACCATGTGAGGTTATGACAGAGCCAAGTGACTTGGTGTATAGCGAGAATAGGAGAGGGCCTAGAACAGAGCCCTGGGGGACACCAGTGGTGAGAGCGCGTGGTGAGGAGACAGATTCTCGCCACGCCACCTGGTAGGAGCGACCTGTCAGGTAGGACGCAATCCAAGCGTGGGCCGCGCCGGAGATGCCCAACTCGGAGAGGGTGGAGAGGAGGATCTGATGGTTCACAGTATCGAAGGCAGCCGATAGGTCTAGAAGGATGAAAGCAGAGGAGAGAGAGTTAGCTTTAGCAGTGCGGAGCGCCTCCGTGATACAGAGAAGAGCAGTCTCAGTTGAATGACTAGTCTTGAAACCTGACTGATTTGGATCAAGAAGGTCATTCAGAGAGAGATAGCGGGAGAGCTGGCCAAGGACGGCACGTTCAAGAGTTTTGGAGAGAAAAGAAAGAAGGGATACTGGTCTGTAGTTGTTGACATCGGAGGGATCGATGTTTCAATTGTGGGGGTGGCCTTGTTGCTGGGGATCAGAAATGTCCTGTGTGAGTGAGACAGGTTGAAGTTTTCAGGGTGAAAGCAGTGAGCAAAGTGTCATATGCTGAGGCAGTGAGGAAAGTTGAAAATAGTGTGAAAACGGTGAGTGAGCCTGAGAGGATCCAGTGAGTAGTAGGCCAGTACAGAGTCACCCGAACAGTTTGCTCTTCGCAACAAATAATCTAGTCTGTCGGAAAAGCACACAATGAAGAAGAATATTGTTAGGTTGGAGTCATAAGCATCTCGTCATTATATCCAGTATCTCTGATATTGCTGCTTCATACAGGAAATCCTGTGCGTAAACAAGGATGTTTTTTTCGGTGCCTTGTTTGCGGTCTCAAAGAAGATGGAGGAATTGGGTAAAGTGGAATTGGTTAGAGTGACCAGGAGCAGTATGAGGTTGCTTTTGTGTGTGTCAAAAGTGCAAAAGGAGAACGCTCTGTGGCTCAACAAGATGTTGACATAAGATGTGGAAAGCTTTGATTTTCACATTTGGGCACCAGTTAAAGGTGTAACCTCCGGTGTCTCGCTGGACATAAAGGCTGTGAGGTTTAGGGATAAAGCCAAGCCCCCCCCTCCATATTACAACCTATTTATTGTGATAATTGAGTTGTTTGCTCTCTAACCAGTTAATTCATATGTCTTGAGACCGTGATATAGAGGCCTAAAGGCAGAGACAATAAGAAGACACAGTGGCAGAATAAAATCAACCACACCTTTGTTTTATCACAAAACCGGATAGCTACCATTGTCCAGTGAAGTTCACAAAGCATATTGCATGTACAGTAAGAGACAGTTACATGACCTACAGCATGGCCAAGAAAGTTAATGTTTACGACATTTTCGGACTACTAAACAACTATTGATTTAGAAGAGAGAGAGAAGAGAGTTACCAAAAGTCGCAAAGAAAACAGGAGCTGCCTCCCCTATTCAACAACCCTTTCAACTTCAACATCATCAAGTCACCTCTGCTTAGTCTAATACAGTAACAAAAGATCACCAAAACAATTTAGTCCAATCAACGTAAGATAAATATGATGTGGCTGTCCATGGTTCTGATTTGTGTGTGAGTGTGCGTGCGTGCGTGCGTGCAGGTTGAAAAACATGTTGACTCTCCCTACTTGTAGAGAAACGCCAATGCCATCCTCATCTCTTTCATGTTGCTGAAACGGTCTATCACTCTGTCATACAGTACAAGCTTTTATTTTATGTGGTCCTAGGCTACCTGGCTAAATGCTTGCTCACTAGCCTAACCTCCATTCATGAGCAACATTAGCTAGTTAACAATAGCCTTCTACATCTAGCTACATATTGAACTTACATCCACTCAGACCAGGGGCACAACAATGTATGAATTCATGGTTGGATCAGCATCACCGTTATAATCATTTGCCAGTGCGGAGAATTAAGTAAAACCACAAGTGGCAATCCCTATATACCCTATCTACTTCCATGGCTAATTTAGGAAAGGGACAATTTTAGCAAGCTGGCTAGCTAGCCACCGGAGGACAACGGCACAATGAGATGCAACAATGAAAGTTTTTTCTGTCAATGACTTATGCACTCAATGGGATTTGATAGGAGTGATGCCAAATCCAAGCTGGCTTCCCTTGACACATTTTTTTGTACGCCAGGATCATTCACAGTTGATCTCGCTCAGTTTAGGTCAATGCTGATTGGCAAATTTGTATTATTTATTTTTTTGTCAAGGGAGGAAAACACACTGCCCTTTCACACCTGGACAAAAGGAACACCTACGTGAGAATGCCATTCATTGACTACAGCTCAGCGCTCAACACCATAGTGCCCTCAAAGCTCATCACTAAGCTAAGGACCCTGGGACTAAACACCTCCCTCTGCAACTGGATCCTGGACTTCCTGACATGCCGCCCCCAGGTGGTAAGGGTAGGTAAACAACACATTCGCCATGCTGATCCTCAACACGGGGGCCCCTCAGAGGTGCATGCTCAGTCCCTTCCTGTACTCCCTGTTCACTCATGACTGAATGGCCAGGCACGATTCCAACACCATCATTAAGTTTGCCGATGACACAACAGTGGTAGGCCTGATCACTGACAACAATGAGACAGCCTATAGGGAGGAGGTCAGAGACCTGACCGTGTGGTGCAAGAACAACAACCTCTCCATCAACATGATCAAGACAAAGGAGATAATTGTGGACTACAGGAAAAGGAAGACTGAGCACGCCCCCATTCTCTTCGACGGGGCTGTACTGGAGCAGGTTGAGAGCTTTAAGTTCCTTGGCGTCTACATCACCAACAAACTAACATGGTCCAAGCATACCATGACAGTCGTGAATAGGGCGGGCACAACAAAACCTATTCCCCCCCAGGAGACTGAAAAGATTTGGCATGGGTCCTCAGATCCTCAAACGGTTCTACAGCTGCAACATCGAGGGTTACATCAGTTGGTCTGCCTCCGACCGCAAGGCACTACAGAGGGTAGTGCATATGGCCCAGTACATCACTGGGGCCAAGCTTCCTTCCATCCAGCACCTCTATACCAGGCGGTGTCAGAGGAAGGCCTTAATAATTGTCAAAGACTCCAGCCACCCCAGTCATAGACTGTTCTCTCTACTACCACATGGAAAGCAGCAGCGGAGCGCCAAGTCTAGGTCCAAGAGGCTTCTAAACAGCTTCTACCCCCAAGCCTTAAGGCTCCTGAACATCTAATAAAATAGCTACCCAGATGATTTGCATTGCCCCCCCCCTTTTTTACGCTGCTGCTACTCTCTGTTATTATCTATGCATAGTCACTTTAACAACTTTACTTACATGTACATATTACCTCAGTTACCTTGACTAACCGGTGCCCACACACATTGACTCTGTACCAGTACCCCCTGTATTGATATAGGATGTTGATATTTTACTGCTGCTCTTCAATTATTTGTTACTTTTAAGGTATTTTTCTTAAAGCTGCATTGTTGGTTAAGGGCTTGTAAGTAAGCATTTCACTGTAAGGTCTACTACACCCGTTGAATTCGGTGCATGTGACAAATACAATTTGATTTGATTTATGCGGTGAGACAGTATGTACAGAAGCCGCTGCAGTGTTAAAATTGTAAAAGGTTTGGACATGTGAAAAGTGTTTGTCTAAGGAAAAAAAGATGTAGTAGTTGAAGAGTCAGATGAAGCATGTTGTTGTAATTGTCATGGGAATCATATTCCCGAGTTCCCGGTGTTCCCTGTACGGATGAAGGAGGTCGCAGTAGCTAGGATCAGGCCAACCAGCAAGTCTTCTATGCGGAGGCAGTGAAAATACCTGAAGGAGTGAGTAGAGAGGAGATGGTAGTGGATGTCCCACAGTCTGCAGTGAATGCCATGCAGGAGAAGGATCCCGACACACTAATAGTGAAGAAGGTGGACTTTGTTGTGTTTATAGCTCTCGTGATAAATTGCACTAGTTAAACTTAGAAAACATCAAAGAAGCTAGACATCATTGTGAAGGCAACAAATCGATTTCTGGATCTCCAGGACTTTATAGGCGAAACTTTTTTTTTAAAATTCAGGGTACTATTGTGAATTTGTTTATTTATTTATTCGTTTTTTTGGGGGGGGGGGATAATTAGCATGAATTTGTTCATCCAAAACATATTTTGTTTTTGTAGTATTTTTTCTAACCCGTACAGTAGGTGGCAGCAAAACACCGTATTAGTGCAGTCTGCCAATAAACCTCAGAGAAGAATCCTGTGCGTACCACTGCCACAGAAGAAGAAAGGGGCGGGGGTTAATAATAGTGCTGTTGTGCATGCTGTTAGCAAAGAAGCTACCAAAGTGGCTTAAATTTATGATTGTATAATGTTTCAGCATTACTTTGCACGTGGATTACGTACTGCTATTTCTCAAACGTTTAGTATACAATTTGCTGCCCTCCGAAATGGGAGACCTGCTACTCACGCGTGTAGAAGGCTGCCAATGAAGACCAAAGGGTATTTGAATCACGCTGCCAAAAGGTCGTTTCTCAATGATGCGGCTAAAAAGGTATTTGGCTTTATTTTGTCCTCACTTGTCTGGTAGATAGTTATACTTCCAGTCCTGGGATATATGCCCTATTATGCTAGTTACGTAGGTTTCTTTTGGCTGAAAGAAGCTATGTTAGCTAACTAGCTAGCCTAGTGGCTCTGCGTTCGATAGTTCTACACTCGATAGTTCTACACTCGATAGTTCGACACTGCGTTCGATAGTTCTATATATGATTTACATGCTCCTGACCAAACCGGACGCGCGCATGTTGATTTTGTACAGCCGCACCAGACACGATCAGCACATGCATGTTGAAATATCAAACTAAACTCTGAATCAATTGTAATAATTTGAGGACAGGTCGAAAAGCATTCAACTTTGATGGCAATTTAGCTTGCTAGCAAATTTGTCCTGGGATTGGGTTGTTGGGTTGGGTTGTTATTTTACCTGAAATGCACAAGGTCCTCTACTCTGACAATTATTCCACAGATTAAACGGTAAACTGAATTCCTTTATCGTCATCTCTCCTCCTTCCCCAGGCTTCTATTTTTATTTTGGACTTTATTTGGCGGTTGGCAACCAACTTTAAGGTGCATTACAACTAGAGGTCGACCGATTATGATTTTTCAACACCGATACCGATTATTGGAGGTCCAAAAAAGCCGATATTGATTTAGAAAAGAAAAAATGTATTTGTAATAATGACAATTACAACAATACTGAATTAACACTTATTTCATAAAAGCCAATGAGTTTGGAGAGGCCGGACTTGCAGTTCAGCATCACAAATAGGACATATTTTTATTTTAGCACTTGGCCATGTCATGCTTGCTGTCGTGTGCACGCAATGACTGAATAGCATGTATGTGTACATTTATTTTTGCAACGTGCATCTGACGCTAGCGGTGTGGTCAGCATGTTATTCAATCATTGGGTCTATTTGTGATGCACTGTAAGTCTGGCCTCTCCCATCTCCTCATTGTTTTTTAGGAGCATATACCCACGCGGGTGATTGAAAGGCGAACTGAAGTCCACATCCAGGCCAGTTGGTGGTGGTAATGCACCTTAAAGTTGGTTGCCAACCGCCATATAAAGCCAGAAGAATCCTGAAGGAGTTGAGATTCCTAGAAATTAACTAGGTTTACCCTTTTAGTTGTGGATTAATTGTCATAGTAGATGACCTTGTGCATTTTAAGGTTAAATAACAACCCAATGTTTCTATCCCAGGACAAATTAGCTAGCAACAGCAAGCTAGCTAGTTAAATTGCCTTAAATGTTTAATGCTTTTCAACCTGTCCCCAAATTAATATAGTTGTTTCAGAGTTCATTTGGATATTTCAACCAGCGTGTCCTGTCTGGTGTGGGTGGACAAAATCAATATGCGAGCGGTGTGGTCAGGCATGATCTGCACTGGCCTGGTTGTGCAAGTGCATTAACTTTTGAAAGTGCGTTAGATTCAATTAATCTCTACAACCCCCTTGGCAAATTGCATTATGACATATTTGATCACACTCTGTAAAAGCTCATCTGAAAGGTAATTAAGAATTGGACCAAGTTCTTTTTAAAATGATATATTATTTGTTCTGGTCTAATTGTAGCAGTTAAAGGCATTGTATGGAAAGAAATGGCCTAGTTTCTCATTTGTCTGTCTCTGCCCAGGTACAGCCAGCCTCTGTACTACGGATGGTCTGCTGCTTCTCTACATCTTCCACAAACCACTCTGAGGAGGGGACGCTCATCTATTCAGGGAACCTCGGCAATTCTGTCCGAGGTATTACTTTAATCACCATAAACGATCTCTCATGATCGTCTCCTCATCAACATTTTTATCATCATTGAATAACTAGGCCTAAACAAGAATTGTATTTTTTTGTCTGTTGCAGGTGTGAAGATGTTCTCTTACACCAGTAGCGGGGCCAGCCTGTGTATGATGCCCTACATTCTTTTAAAGACTGGCATCAGCGTTCAGAGTCTTGTCCTGAAGGGGGCCTTCTGTGGTGTCATTGGTTTTTTCACATTCCTGACTCCCATCCTCCTCCACATCATCACCAAAGGCTATGTGGTTCGCCTGTACCACAACCATGACACTGACACGTACACAGCTGTCACCTACAACATCCTTCTGATGGAGAAAAAGACTGTGTTCCGTCAGAGTGAGGTCAAGATACCGGGTGTCAGCAAAATGTTCACCACGTTCTATGCCGACAAGAAGTCAATGCTTGTGAATCCGATGCTGTTCCCACTTCCTCATGACTATAACCACCTCATGGGTTACGACCAGCCCTTTTCATTTGATACGGAAGACTTGAATGGTAAACCTAATAAGAGTTAACGGATTTCTACAGATAATGCCAATTGCAGTCTGAACAGTTGAATGGAACATGTATGAGTATGTACGTCTTAGTTGTTAATGTAGGCTATAAATTATATGATATCAAAGAGAACCTTTGAGAGATGTTGGTTTCTTCCTTTCACTAGTAAGAGGTAATGTATAGACATGGAGTATATGAATAAAATGTGTTTAAACAAAGCTTATGGATTCATATTATCACTAAATATAAACTAAATTCACCTTGTGACATGACTTCCTTCTGCTTCAAACAATGCCTCTCTTCAGAAAAACTACCAGTATTCTGATGTTTTGAGAGCTTGGGCACTATCAAACAGTGTTGATTGCATGAAAACAGGAGACCGGGATTAAGTCAAACCATTGCAGAGTATCAACTTTACCATGATGTTTCAAATTCTGGGTACTATTTTGTTGTGTTTTTGCTGCTTCTGGACAGAAAATATAACTTTGCTCTTCAGAGAGTGTCAACCTGGTATACTTGGCATGGTAAGACCTTTTTATTTACTTATCTAGTGATCATATAGAGAAGAATGTAAAACATATATACTGAATTTAATCAGAACATTTTAGATAACTGTCTAGTATATCGCTGTGACTACGTATTAAGTACCAGAACTACTAGATGTCTGGAAATGTCATTACTTAAATTTCCTCTGATACTCGAATGTTTCTTGCTAAACACCTCTCTTTAGCCGTGTTGCATTCTTGACAGTTAAAACGATTTAGGACCAAACCCATAGCTAACAACCTTTTTTTTGGCTTTATTTTAACTCTGTGTTTCAATAGAGCCACAATGGTTTCGAGGTATGTGTCTGGTATAAAAATTGGAAGTAAATAGAACAAGTTATCCCAGAAGATTGCTTTTGCCTGGATCTGAAAATATGTAATCTCAAAGGAGGAATGTACCAGAAATATTCATATTCACCCACTATTCTAACTGTCAGAAATTATATGCTGTTAAATTTCACTTCTGGTGGGTGGTGTGACTAACAGATGGTCATCCTCTTTGCAGAATCTCTACATGATACTGTTCTCTTTTATCTCAGGGCCTATGATGTGTTGCCAAAAGTGAGTACAAGTCTTACTGTTGAAAACCAGATTCTTTTGTCTTCTAAAAATATACATATTTTAAAGACACACAGCTTTGCCTCCATGGTTAGTTTACCCTCACATTGTACTCCTCTGTGTGAAGGGCTTTAAGATATGTGAGTTTTAATAACGTGTTGTACATTTTATTTGCCTCATTACAGGGGAATTATGAGGTCTTCGTCGAAACTGTGGAATTCCGACGACAGCCAAACTGGAAAAATTGAAAGTCAACATTACAACTGAAGTGAAACAGGGGGAAACGCATGTGAGCGGAGCATGACATTCTCATGATTTGCATGTATTGGTGTTACTGTTAAACTGTAGTGTAATGTAAAATGGGTATAGACTGCTCAAAAAAATACAAGGGAACACTAAAATAACACATCCTAGATCTGAATGAATGACATATTCTTATTAAATACTTTTTTCTTTACAAAGTTGAATGTGCTGACAACAAAATCACACAAAAAATATAAATGGAAATCAAATTTATCAACCCATGGAGATCTGGATTTGGAGTCTCACTCAAAATTAAAGTGGAAAACCACACTACAGGCTGATCCAACTTTGATGTAATGTCCTTAAAACAAGTCAAAATGAGGCTCAGTAGTGTGTGTGGCGTCCACGTGCTTGTATGACCTCCTTACAACGCCTGGGCATGTTCCTGATGAGGTGGAGGATGGTCTCCTGAGGGATCTCCTCCCAGACCTGGACTAAAGCATCCTCCAACTCCTGGACAGTCTGTGGTGCAACGTGGCGTTGGTGGATGGAGCGAGACATGATGTCCCAGATGTGCTCAATTGGATTCAGGTCTGGGGAACGGGTGGGCCAGTCCATAGCATCAATGCCTTCCTCTTAGGCCTTCCTCCTACCCTCACCCCAGGTGGTGAGGGTAGGCAACAACATCTCCCCGCTGATCCTCAACACGGGGGCCCCACAAGGGTGCGTTCTGAGCCCTCTCCTGTACTCCCTGTTCACCCACGACTGCGTGGCCACGCACGCCTCCAACTCAATCATCAAGTTTGCGGACGACACAACAGTGGTAGGCTTGATTACCAACAACGACGAGACGGCCTACAGGGAGGAGGTGAGGGCCCTCGGAGTGTGGTGTCAGGAAAATAACCTCACACTCAACGTCAACAAAACTAAGGAGATGATTGTGGACTTCAGGAAACAGCAGAGGGAACACCCCCCTATCCACATCGATGGAACAGTAGTGGAGAGGGTAGCAAGTTTTAAGTTCCTCGGCATACACATCACAGACAAACTGAATTGGTCCACTCACACTGACAGCGTCGTGAAGAAGGCGCAGCAGCGCCTCTTCAACCTCAGGAGGCTGAAGAAATTCGGCTTGTCACCAAAAGCACTCACAAACTTCTACAGATGCACAATCGAGAGCATCCTGGCGGGCTGTATCACCGCCTGGTACGGCAACTGCTCCGCCTCAACCGTAAGGCTCTCCAGAGGGTAGTGAGGACTGCACAACGCATCACCGGGGGCAAACTACCTGCCCTCCAGGACACCTACACCACCCGTTGTTACAGGAAGGCCATAAAGATCATCAAGGACATCAACCACCCGAACCACTGCCTGTTCACCCCGCTATCATCCAGAAGGCGAGGTCAGTACAGGTGCATCAAAGCTGGGACCGAGAGACTGAAAAACAGCTTCTATCTCAAGGCCATCAGACTGTTAAACAGCCACCACTAACATTGAGTGGCTGCTGCCAACACACTGTCATTGACACTGACCCAACTCCAGCCATTTTAATAATGGGAATTGATGGGAAATGATGTAAATATATCACTAGCCACTTTAAACAATGCTACCTTATATAATGTTACTTACCCTACATTATTCATCTCATATGCATATGTATATACTGTACTCTACATCATCGACTGCATCCTTATGTAACACATGTATCACTAGCCACTTTAACTATGCCACTTTGTTTACTTTGTCTACACACTCATCTCATATGTATATACTGTACTCGATACCATCTACTGTATGCTGCTCTGTACCATCACTCATTCATATATCCTTATGTACATGTTCCTTATCCCCTTACACTGTGTAGAAGACAGTAGTTTTGGAATTGTTAGTTAGATTACTTGTTGGTTATCACTGCATTGTCGGAACTAGAAGCACAAGCATTTCGCTACACTTGCATTTAACATCTGCTAACCATGTGTATGTGACAAATAAAATTTGATTTGATTTGAAAGGAACCGCTGACACACTTCAGCCACATGAGGTCTAGCATTGTCTTGTGTTAGGAGGAACCCAGGGCCAACCGCACCAGCATATGGTCTCACAAGGGGTCTGAGGATCTCATCTCGGTATCTAATGGCAGTCAGGCTACCTCTGGCAAGCACATGGAGGGCTGTGCGGCCCCCCAAAGAAATGCCACCCCACACCATGACTGACCCACCGTCAAACCGGTCATGCTGGAGGATGTTGCAGGCAGCAGAACCTTCTCCACTGCGTCTCCAGACTCTGTCACGTTAGTCACATGTGCTCAGTGTGAACCTGCTTTCATCTGTGAAGAGCACAGGGCACCAGTGGTGAATTTGCCAATCTTGGTGTTCTCTGGCAAATGCCAAACGTCCTGCACGGTGTTGGGCTTTAAGCACAACCCCCACCTGTGGATGTCGGGCCCTCATACCACCCTCATGGAGTCTGTTTCTGACCGTTTGAGCAGACACATGCACATTTGTGGCCTGCTGGAGGTCATTTTGCAGGGCTCTGGCAGTGCTCCTCTTTGCACAAAGGCTGCTGCTGGGTTGTTGCCCTCCTACGGCCTCCTCCACATCTCCTGATGTACTGGCCTGTCTCCTGGTAGCGCCTCCATGCTCTGGACACTACGCTGACAGACACCGCAAACCTTCTTGCCCCAGCTCGCATTGATGTGCCATCCTGGATGAGCTGCACTACCTAAGCCACTTGTGTGGGTTGTAGACTCCGTCTCATGCTACCACTAGAGTGAAAGAACCGCCAGCATTCAAAAGTGACCAAAACATCAGCCAGGAAGCATAGGAACTGAGAAGTGGTCTGTGGTCACCACCTGCAGAACCACTTCTTTATTGGGGGTGTCTTGCTAATCGCCTATAATTTCCACCTGTTGTCTATTCCATTTGCACAACAGCATGTGAAATGTATTGTCAATCAGTGTTGCTTCCTAAGTGGACAGTTTGATTTCACAGAAGTGTGATTGACTTGGAATTACATTGTTGTTTAAGTGTTCCCTTAATTTGTTTTTGAGCAGTGTTTGTTTCCAGCAAAGTTGTTCAACTACTAGTTTATTGCAATGCTAATCCTGATGTGCCAGAGACCACAAGATAAGACACAAGTGCACATGGATGTTGTATTGTAAATATGTGGTGGTGGAGTAAGTGGCCTGAGGGAACACACTGAATGTGTCAGGTAAGTTGTTATGAGATGTAATGTCTTGTAGTATTTTAAACTGTATGTAATTGTTTTATGTTGCTGGACACCAGGAAAAGTAGCTGCTGCCTTGGCTAATGGGGATCCGTAATACATACAAATGCAAGACAACTAAGTAACTCAAGCTCTGAAAGCTCCTTCATGCCAACGAACACTATATTCAAGTCGGGATATTGAGTCACTAATGTACTATAAAGGATGTTTGACTACATCCACTAGGGTGCACTGTAAGTCAAGTGAAAAGAGGAACAAGCCCGTGTGGTATTCTACAATCATGAAACAAATAACATATCTTGTATGTAGCTAAGAAGCAAGTCATTCAGAAAATGTCTTGTTTCTTAAAAATAAAAAATACTTTGCTATTTGGACAAATCAATAAATACCACAAAAGGGACTTTTCATGACACCAGTTGAAGGCACTGGCAGGAACACATGGAAGTATTTTCAGCCTGTGAGGATCAGCCAGAAAGGAAAGCCACTATCCCCTCCCTGAATCCCAGCCTAACAGCCGGCCATTTTGGTCCTCCACTGTGACTCATGGGGATGCACATTATCAGCTGCTGAGTAGTGTCATTCATTGAGGAACTGATCTGATACAGATTTGATTTCTGTATGCGCTGCTCTAACCATACAAAGGAGGAGCAATACTTAGATATTAAACTCCAGCACACACCGTTTGTGACCTTTTTGATAAACTAATCAATTATAATCAGTTAAATTTGTTCATATGTTGCTGCAATGTTTGGTATGTTATACTGTGTGTGATTGCTAAGGAGCCTTGCCACAAATGTGAGTCATTTATTTAATTCAACAATGTTTTTGAGATCTGTTTTAAGAGCTAACATATCCCTGCTCTTGTTATGACATGATTTGCTAAGCAGTAGCTACAGCTCCTTTGTTAGTACAAATGATATTCAACATGTGTTTAGTTTCCTTTGGAGGGCTAGAGCCTTGGCCTAACAGGAGAATACATATGTAACTGAATTTTAAACTTGGTTGGGGCAATCCAACAATGTTTTTTATATATATATATATATATATATATATGCAGTATCAGTCAAAAGTTTGGACACCTACTCATTCAAGGGTTTTTCTTTATTTGACTATTTTCAACATTGTAGAATAACTGTGAAGACATCAACTATGAAATAATACATGTGTCATGTAGTAACCAGAAAAGTGTTAAAGATATATTTACATTTTCCGATTTTTCAAAGTAGCCACCCTTTGCCTTGACAATGATGCACACTCTTGGTGTTTTCTCAACCAGCTTCATGAGATAGTCACCTGGGATGCATTTCAGTTAATTTGTGGAATTGCTTTCCTCCTTAATGCGTTTGAGACCAAATCCATATTATGACAAGAACAGCTCAAATAAGGAAAGAGAAACAACAGTCCATCATTACTTTAAGACATGAAGGTCACTCAATTACGGAAAATGTCAAGAACTTTGAAAGTATCTTCAAGTGCAGTCGCTAAAACCATCAAGCACTATGATGAAACTGGCTCTCATGAGGACCGCCACAGCAAAGGAAGACTTACAGTTACCTCTGCTACAGAGGAGATGTTCATTAGATTTACCAGCCTCAGAAATAGAATCCCAAATAAATGCTTCAGAGTTCAAGAAACGGACACATCGTAGCATCAACTGTTCAGAGGAGACTGCGTGAATCAGGCCTTTGTGGTCGAAGTGCTGCAAAGAAACCGCTAATAAGAGACATGCTTGGGCCAAGAAACGCATACAATGGACATTTGACCGGTGTAAATCTGTCCTTTGGTCTGATGAGTCCAAATTTGACATTTTTGGTTCCAACCGCCATATCTTTGTGAGATGCAGAGTAAGTGAATGGAGGATCTCCACATGTGTAGTTCCCACCTTGAAGCGTGGAGGTGTGATGGTGTGGGTGTGCTTTGCTGGTGACACTGTTGGTGATTAATTTAGAATTCAAGGCACACACGTGGTCCTTCTGTAGCTCAGTTGGTAGAGCATGGTGCTTGTAACGCCAGGGTAGTGGGTTCGATCCCCGGGACCACCCATACGTAGAATGTATGCACATATGACTGTAAGTCGCTTTGGATAAAAGCGTCTGCTAAATGGCATATATTATTATTATTATATTATTATATTATTTATATTACTTAACCAGCATGGCTACCACAGCATTCTGCAGCGATACACCGTCCCACCTGTTTTTCTTTTTGCTTTGTAGGACTATCATTTATTTTTCAGCAGGACAATGACCCAACACCACACCTCCAGGCTGTGTAAAGGCTAGTTGACCAATAAGGAGAGTGATGCGTCAGATGACCTGGCCTCCACAATCACCCGAACTCAACCCAATTGAGGTGGTTTGGGATGAATTGGACCACAGAGTAAAGGAAAAGCAGCCAAGAAAGTGCTCAGCATATGTGGGAACTCCTCCAACTGTTGGAAAAGCATTCCAGGTGAAGCTGGTTGAGAGAATGCCAAGAGTGTGCAAAGCTGTCATCAAGGCAAAGGGTGGCTACTTTGAAGAATCTCATCTTTTTAACACTTTTGATTACTACATGATTCCATATGTGTTATTTCATAGTTTTTCATGTCTTCACTATTATTCTACAATGTAAAAAAGAAAAACCCTTGAATGAGTAAGTGTGTCCAATCTTTTGACTGGTACTATATATGAAGCCTGCCTTGGCTGTGAGGAACTTGACAGTGGATTTGAAGTGGTAGCTAGCAGCCCCGCCGGCAGCCAGTGGGTGGGTGCAATGTTGCGCTCCTGACAGGGAAGAGCAGGTGCCACCGTGCAGACGGGACGACCTCAGAGTTTTGACCCCCAGGGCCTATCAATCTCGCTCTATTGGAGAAAAGGGGGGGGGGGGGGGGTTGAAGTTTAATGGAGCAGAACAAGCATGCGAGTTGGGGGGTGAATGGGCTGGAGTGGGCAGGGTTAATTAAGGAGCCTCCCCAGGCCCCCAGAATGTATTACCAGCTGTAACGGCTGCCTTTTTGACCAGGGCGGAGAAGCAACTTTTTCCAAGGATGTTTTTGATGAAGTTGAGTTTTAAATGTGATGTGACTTTCAACACCTTCAACTAATGAATACATGTGAAATGTGTGTTATTTTCTATACTTTTAATATGATTTAAATGTATCTATTACCTTGAATAAATAAACAAATGCTTTAAACTTTGAGCAGAATGAGAATTGACACCGTTGACTTGGTGAAAAGTAAATGTGTCTGGTATCCCACACAAGAAGTGATGAAGTGTGTGTGTGTGTATAGTTGAAGATGTTTGGGGTTTGTCACTGTCTCCCATTCACATGCCAGCAATACGCCAGTAACTTACGCTGTTTGACCTTGGCTATTCCCACAAAAAGATCTCTGAAATTGCTCACAGACTATGCTTACGAACCCTTTTTGTTCGAGACTTCATCCGAGACCAAAGATCAGATGAGAACAGTACTTGGAGTAGATTAGTTAAGAGATTGTTGGATGGGAGGGCATTTGGAAATAAAATAACACCTGCGTAGGATTGTCTGAAACAGGTCTCCCAACTGTGTAAGAGCAATTATGTTTCTGGCATAAGTTAATAAATGCAATGCCAGAATCATCAAGAGTCCTGCTGCTTCTTTCCAGTTTCCATGTATACTTTTCACATCACATGTTCCTTGTGTAGCAAGGGGATGGAGTGTACATTCATGCAGGATTTGTTAAGGACATGTCAATCGTACTCCTGTTGTGATTTCAGTATGGTCAGTCAGGCTTATGCGTGGAGTAATGACTGTTGATAAAATTGAGGACAGTGGGGACAGAAAAATAGAATACTCAGTGTGAAACGTTTTAGTGCTTCAAAGCTTATGGACTCTCAGGAGGCTTTCTCCCCTAGAGGAACAGAAGAAGGAGTTGCCTTGGCTGCAATACATTCATTATATTGGTCTGTTTCCACTGAACCGCTGTCATTTACAGTGGTTGTCTGGAAACACAAAGAGAATGGAATAAAAACAGTTTGTCAGTGACCTTCCTTCCATTCACTGATACACACTACGATGTGAGCAGAGTACATACAGAAAGAAATCCGCAACCTCTTCCATTGCCTTCAAATGTGACACTCTCCCAGCAGCAGCTGTTGTACACTATTTTAGACTCGGGATAACCGCAGCAATCCCTGAGCCCTGGGCCAATTTTCACTCTGGGGGGGGGTTAGACTGCTCCTAATAAAATAGTACCCCTTCTGTACCAGCTTAAGCAAAGGGGAGTTCCCCCTATACTCTCGCCACCAACGTTAATAAGAAGTTAAATTATTTGAAGTAGTACATCAGTATGCTTGAGTAAAAACAATGGACCGCAATTCAAAACGCTACATCCAGGGTTTTGGAGTGAGAACAATAGAACATACAACGTTAACATGAAACTGAGTGGGATATCACTAACACCTGTATATATATGGTCAAATGATGTCTCTTTTCAGAAAGCCTCATTGCCTTCACTGATCCAACTTCTGATGGAATAAAGAAAGCTGCCCCCACACAAAATTGGACAGACAGAAAAAATGATGTAAACTTTCTTTTAATTGTTAATGGGGGGGAACAACTGCCCCAAAATCCATTAAAATCATTGTAGTTAGAAGATCATAAATATCAAAACTTGTTGTCCAATATAGCTTCATGCTGTTTTTGTATTCAGTGATGTTCTTTGTAAGCCTGGCAAAAGTTCATAAGTATTGAATTGATATTAAAATCACGAATTAAAAATATATCTATCAAATGGTAAGTTACATTTTCCAAAAGTTTACAGACTAGTTTTCCAAAACACATTTTAGAAAAATACAATCACACCTAAAAATTCTTACTTTGCCTTTAAAAAGTAACAACAGCTCGTCATTTTGGGCAAAACATTTTTTATGGAGCATCAGTAACAATTAGTAGAAAATAGCCTTATACATAGCTGTGTGCAAATACAGTTTAGACAAGAAAAATACATTATTGATCATTCATCGTGGTACTTTGAACGTTGCCTGTTCTCTTTAACGATGTGCTCTAAATGTTCTTTATGACTTTACATTCCGAGAAGTAGTAATAAACACATCTGGAGCCATTTTCCCTTCGGATGCTTTCTTCTTCCCATCTCACATACTCTCTGTGGCAGTCTATGACCAGACCTCTGTAAAACATCGCAATGTTACTGCCCTGAAATCCAACTAACACATCCTTCAACTCCTCATACCATACTCTTAGCATTGCTGCAATGAAAATGTTACCATAACCAGTGAAAATGCATCTCCTACACCTGCCAACAGTTAACCAAAATGTACGTGTTTATAAATATGAAACGTTTCATTCTATTTATTCAACTTTAGCTGAGAAAACAGAACATATATTTATTATTCAAAAATAAAAATAAATATTCATGCTTAGCTAACTAGGCACAAAGTAATAATAATATATTGACGACAAAATACAGTAATTAGACTTTCATATTTAAGACCCTCTCCTCTGTCTTCCCCAAAGTAAGCTGGAACATTCTAATGTTCTAACAGTCCTCACAGATACTCATCTCAACATTTAGCCAACCATTTATCTGAATGTACTCTATCTGAATGTATTCAACACACATAACAAGGTGTAATTGCAGAGAGGGGCTTTGAGCATTGGACTGCTTTCACAACGGTGCAAGTTAGTTAGTATGAGGTCCAGTGTTGTTGGGGTGTTGGCTCAGCCAAATTAAAAGACTCAAATATTAAGCAACAAATGTGACATTCATCAATCAACCCATGCACAAATAGTTTACTCATATATGACTAAATCAAATAGCTCCTCAACGATTTTCTACAAGACACAATTGCATATTCTACAAGACACAATTGCATATTTTCAAATTCAAATCAAACCAAACTAATCACGTTATTTTAATGTATTGTCTTCATGCGCCAATCTACTGTATATGCTATATTCACGTGGCAATAAATCAATGTCGGATGCCATATTTGCTACAAATTTGAACAAAAGAAAAAATCAAGTTGCCAAGTCATGCCTCCATTTGACAATGTACAGTTGCAAAATGTAAGCTTTTATCTCAAAACAATTTAGACTACAATTATAAAACATACAACGTTAACATGAAACTGAGTTGGACATCGTTGCTAATTGAACACTAACATCTGTATATCTATGGTCAAATGATGTCTCTTTTCAGATAGCCTCCTTGCCTTCACTGATCCAACTTCTGATGATGAACAAAAGAAAGCTGCCCCCACACAAAATTGGACAGACACAAAAAAAATGATGTAAACGTTATTTTAATTCTTAATGGGGGGGGAACAACTGCCCCAAAATCCATTAAAATCATTGTAGACAGAAGATCATAAATATCAAAACTCGTCGTCCAATATAGCTTCTTGTTGTTTATTTTATATTCAGTGATATTCTTTGTAAGCCTGGCAAAAGTTCATAAATATTGATTTGATATTAAAATCACGAATTAAAAATATCAAATGGTAAGTTACATTTTACCAAAATTTTACAGACTAGTTTTCCAAATACATTTTAGAAAAATACAATCACACCTAAAAAATACTTACTTTGCCTTTAAAAAGTAACAACAGCTCGTCATTTTGGGCAAAAAAAATGTATGGAGCATCAGGTACAATTAGTAGAAAATAGCCTTATACATAGCTGTGTGCAAATACAGTTTAGACAAGAAAAATACATTATTGATCATTCATCGTGGTACTTTGAACGTTGCCTGTTCTCTTTAACGATGTGCTCTAAATGTTCTTTATGACTTTACATTCCGAGAAGTAGTAATAAACACATCTGGAGCCATTTTCCCTTCGGATGCTTTCTTCTTCCCATCTCACATACTCTCTGTGGCAGTCTATGACCAGACCTCTGTAAAACATCGCAATGTTACTGCCCTGAAATCCAACTAACACATCCTTCAACCCCTCATACCATACTCTTAGCATTGCTGCAATGAAAATGTTACCATAACCAGTGAAAATGCATCTCCTACACCTGTCAACATGTTATCCAAAATGTACGCTTTTATAAATATAATACATTTCATTCTATTTATTCAACTTTAATTGAGAGAAAAAATACATTTATTATTCCAAAAATAAAAATAAATCTTCATGCTTAGCTAACTAGGCACAAAATAATATGAATAATATATTGACGACAAAATACAGTAATTAGACTTTCATATTTAAGACCCTTCCTCTGTCTTCCCCAAAGTAAACTGGAACATTCTAATGTTCTAACAGTCCTCACAGATACTCATCTCAACATTTAGCCAACCATTTATCTGAATGTACTCTATCTAAATGTATTCAACACACATAACAAGGTGTAATTGCAGAGAGAGGCTCTGAGCATTGGACTGCTTTCACAACGGTGCAAGTTAGTTAGTATGAGGTCCAGTGTTGTTGGGGTGTTGGCTCAGCCAAATTACAAGACTCAAATATTAAGCAAAAAATGTGACATTCATCAATCAACCCATGCACAAATAGTTTACTCATATATGACTAAATCAAACAACTCCTCAACAATATTCTACAAGACACAATTGCATATTTTCAAACCAAACTAATCACGTTATTCTAATGTATTCTCTTCCTGCGCCAATCTACTGTATATGTCATATTCATGTGTCAATAAATCAATGTCGGACGCCATATTTGCTACACATTTGAACAAAAGAAGAAGAAGTCAAGTCATTATGCCTCCATTTGACAATGTACAATGGCAAAATTAACCATTAAGCCTTTATCTCACAAAACAATTTAGACCACAAGTTGTTGGGGCCATTGATCCTTGATTGCACAATGAAAAAATAACAATATCTAACAAAGTGCAACCCACTTCCAAAACTACAGCCCTTTTGCTTTTTATGTTCAAATCAATCAAATTACAAACAACTCATTTGATGCAATATAAGGTCAGTGTGCAGAAAGAACAATGACTAGCTATGTTAACAAACCGTATCAGTGGCTGGTTAAAGATAGATACAAGTTGAATCAGGAGGAAAGTTATCCCATATCACCAGTTAGCCCTTAATCAGAAAATGAATGTCCATTTTTTTCAATCACAAATCAGTGTTGCTTAACTATGTAACCTCATACATTTGTGTTACATGCAGCCAGCCAATAAATAGCTGGTTAGTAAAAAACAAGCTGTTTAGTCAAAAGTTCATGCACAATCTGTGTTTGTATACTACTAAGATGCTTCAATTTCATATACATTACTCTCAAATTTGACATTGTAGAAATAACTGGAATTAAACATTTCAATGTCTTTCAAATGAGAACTGCTTTGTGTAGCATAGGCGTTAGGGAAATTCCTTTTGGATTTGAAGGATCTTTAAAAAAGTTTGAGAAATGCATGGACTAGACTTAAATAAATAAAACGCTCTCTTAATAATTTGTAATACCTAAGGTTAAACTAAGGAAAGAACACATGAAAAAATGAACAGTTACTAACAAATACACAAAACAAATGCACTTGAAACGGCCCACGCACAAGCATGTCCCAAAAGGAGAAGTTAGATAAGGCTGGGGAATGGAATAAGACTGGTGAGTGCGACTTAAAAAATAAATAAAAAATCTTATGTACCAAGTGAATATTATAGCAAATACAGAGACACACTCCCACGGCAGCAAATCCTGCCGAAACACATTCCTCTGGCAGCCTTGTGCACTGCCTCTACCCACTAAAACGTCAGATGGTAAAATAGTAAGGCAGCTGTTATCTTCCGTCAACTAAAAGTGCATCTCCGAACATATCCTGTCAAGCCCTCCCTCTCCCACCCCCCTCCACATTCCTCCTGACAGGGCAGATGGAGAGGCAACGCACTTGACTGGTAACAGCTTGGATCAGCAGATATTTCTTTTTGCTTTCGCAATGACTGCTTGCTTCAGATTTCACAGAACCTAAGCGTGTCACAAATCATCGCCAGCAAAACGGGGCAGCGTCGGGGCCGAATGGTCCTGTTCTCATCTTTCTCCGGTGTTTCACTCTATTTCCAGTCCTTCTTTGCCTGTGTCTGTGCCTGACCGGCGCCATTTTTAAAGGCCATTGACGCAACTGCAGAGATAGGGGCCTGCGCCACTAGTTTTGATGAGTTCCCTGAAGATTGAAAACATTAGGAGGGTCAATAGTTATGTTGAATCACATTCAGGCTTACTGTATCCTAATATTTAATGTAAAACTTGCAATTTACTCTTTAGGTAAACTTTTCTCTTACTTTATGTTACATTTAAAAATGTCATGGAACATAAATTACTGTATTACAATGCTCTACAATTTATAACATCTGAATAGATGTTATTGAGCTGATCCTTACCTCAGTTCAGATTCCGTCAGGTTAAAAAATGGACAAAAATAATTGCTAGACCAATATTCAACAGCATTACAAGGGCAACCAGTATTGAGTTTGGACCCTGTGAAGTAGAAAAGAGATACAGGAGAACATTTCAAAAATTGCATTTTTAAAGTTAGCTAGGCATTATCACTGAAAATATTAGACTACCTTTGATGTTTCACAGTTCCGAAATTACACATTTATTTCTCTTTGCTTCAGTTTTCCCATTTTCATCATCATACAGTATTTGGTTACTTACTGACTCTTCCTCTACGAAATCCGTGGTGATCTCCAAGCTGGCTTGTTTCCTAGTTTCTGCTAGACTTCTTGGCTTATACGAATCTTGTTTCTTAAGTCTTGATTCAGGTTTGCTTTCTTTGGATACGGACTTTGGAGCTATAGGTTTTGGGGTGGGTGTCCTGTACTGCGCCATAGGTTTTGCTGGTGGTGGCATCCGGGTGAGGGCGGACGGGGTAACATGCTCATCTATGTCCTCAGGTTCGTCTTGAGGGAGCTTCACGTCTGCCTTCACGTAGTAGCCGTGGTACTCCGTGTCTGTGTGCAGCTGTCCATTGCCAGG
Organism: Oncorhynchus gorbuscha; assembly: GCF_021184085.1. Taxonomy (NCBI): domain Eukaryota; kingdom Metazoa; phylum Chordata; class Actinopteri; order Salmoniformes; family Salmonidae; genus Oncorhynchus; species Oncorhynchus gorbuscha. The sequence continues at coordinate 23,282,971 of NC_060194.1, forward strand.
GCTGGCGGGGACCGACTCCTCCATTTTGAACGGTTTCGGTTGAGGCAATTCCTGTCTTACTTCCTGTTTCAACGATGTCTTAGACACTGCCTTTGTGATGACCGGGAGCTGGCTCTCTGCTGCAGGGGTCTTGTTCTCTTTCTCAGGCTTGGGGGCGAGCTTGCTGAAGAAGCTCTTCTTGGGCTCCGGGGTATGTGTTGACGGGGGTGTTGGTGGGGGAGAGGACTGTGGAGTCGCGGTGGGAGAGTTGTCTGGGGTTGTGCCTTTACGGTAGAAATGTGGGCTACTTGAAGGGGTCTTTTCTTTCTTCTCCTCTTGAACAATAGGTTCAATCGGTTCGTTGAACCTCTGCTTTATATAATCAGGGCCTAGAAAATGGAAGGACGTTATCATCATGATATACAGTCCTTTTATCTATACTTAGTCAATTTGTACCATGTACATAGTGATCTAATATCACAACGTTTGAATGAATGCTGTGTGTTTATATCACTATCAACAAACACTCAAGTATTTAGTGCTGAATCCTAATTTGAGATACAGAGATACACACACCTACATATTATTTTGTGTTGCTTTTGGTGAATGATAAATTCACATTTATTCATTGTCAGTTAGCTCATGGTTAGGATGCCTTTTCTGCGTCCATGATTTCACATATTGAGTATTTGTTCCTTAATGGAGTTTCAAAGCTGTCCCGGTTGGTTTATGATACCGATTAAAAGGTTCCAAGCATTCTCAACATTCTCCTGACCACTGATGAGGCCAACGCTATAACACAGCTGACACGAGCTCTCAAGTCAACAAAGTTAACACCTTTCTGACGCAAGTAGTGTTATCAAATGGAATCATCGTTCATAACATTACATTTGTTCTACTATTAATAGCAAGTGCTAAGATCACTTACTAACATCTCTACAAGCTCAGCAGTTGTTCATAAAAAGCACAAAGGTAAATAATTAAGACATTTATGGGGCAAAAGTTATAAGGCATCATTCAAATGAAATAGATTACAGATTGCAGGCAGGCTGGCTATTGAACCTGGTTGTTAGGAGCCGGTGATCTACACTATCCTGATGTCAGGTCAAGTGTCACAGATTTAGCAAGGCTACATGGGCCAGACCTGAGCAAGACCATGTGGTAAAAAGAGGAATGCTCAAAAAGCATAATGATATAAGACCACTGACCTTCATGCATACAGGAGCTGAACATGCATTAAAATGTAACACGAACACTGAAGAACCACCCTCTCATAAAACTAAGCAGGCTGACAAAAGTACCGATCTATATATTTAAATACTTAACTTGCAGAAAAAGATATTCATTTGTAGAAGAATATGCTGTACAGAATGTACGTATACATACATCGATGCCACAGAAACATGTTCACTCTAATACAAAATATTGTACTCAAATCTGTGACACTTGCTGTCCCCCCCAAAAATGACATTTTTTTCTGAGGATAAAAAAGACCCCAAAGTAAATTATACTAATTATATGTTCCTCCCTAAATAGATTAGCATTTTAAAATGTGCATATACATCTGCCCCAGACAGAAAATAAAGAGAAACCCACAACCCAGACACAAAGGAAATTGGACAAAGGGGATTATAACAAGGGGCTGTGAGATAGATAGATGCTGGGGCCTAGTTGGGTACAGTATGTTGGGTTACCTGGCTGATGGAAGTTGGGGGACAGTTCCCTGGCCACTGCCCTGGCGATGTCGGAGTCCTGACTGGCTGACTGACCGGCCTGGTCAGCAGCGTCGCCTTTAGTCCTGGCGTGAGCTGTTCTGGATGAATGCAAAGCAGAATAAGAGCTGGTTAGACTGGGAAGGGTACATACCAAGGTTCAAATAGTATTTGTTTACTTTTACATACTTTCAGTGTTTGTTTGAGCATGTTGTTTGATAGTGCAAGATCTGCAGGGGTTGCACTTCTGGGACTATTCTATTGGGTTCATTGCTCCAAACAAGCACAATCAGACACAGCTAAAGTATAACAAATTTGTAAAATACTACTTGAAGGCAGGTCTAAGAGGGTGAAGAAGCACTGCATGCCTCTGGCCCGTCCAGACAGACACTGTCTTAAGTAGCTTATAGGGTGGAGAGCTCAGTGATCCTACAGTGTTCCCAATAAATACTGTTGGAGCAACAGCTTTTTCCAACATTAAATAATATTAGAAGTAGTTAGATAACCATTCACTTGAATTATTTAATTATCATACAGTCTCTCACTCTTAGCAGTAAAACGAATATTGAAAACACAATAGTTTGACATGCCATATCCGTTGTGTGATATTCTATAGAAAGCATTGTCATTCATCAAAACCATTATTTGTCATTTCTGATTAAACTTTTATTTTCAACTTCGATACAGTGCATTCGGAAAGTATTAAGACCCAGTGACTTCCACATCTTGTTACATTTACAGCCATGTTCTAAAATTGACAACACCCCATTATGACAAAGCGAAAACAGGTTTTTAGATTTTTTTTTGCAAATCTATTAAAAATTATAAACAGATACGTTATTTATAAAAGTATTCAGACCCTTTGCTATGAGACTCAAAAATGAGCTCAGGTGCTCTTGTTTCCATTGAACATCCTTGATGTTTCTACAACTTGATTGGAGTCCACCTGTGGTAAATTCAATTGATTGGACATGATTTGGAACGGCTCAAACATGTCTATATAAGGTCCCACAGTTGACGATGCATGTCAGAGCAAAAACCAAGCCATGAGGTTGAAGGTCCGTAGAGCTCAGAGACAGGATTGTGTCGAGGCACAGACCTGTGGAAGGGTTCCCAAAAAAATCTGCAGCATTGAAGGTCCCCAAGAACACAGTGGCCTCCATCATTCTTAAATGGAAGAAGTTTAGAACCACCTCTTCCTATAGCTGTCCGTCCAGCCAAACTGACAAATTGAGGGAGAAGGGCCTTGGTCAGGGAGGTGACTCAGAACCCAATGGTCACTGACAGAGCTCCAGAGTTTCTCTGTGGAGATGGGAGAACCTTCCAGAAGGACAACCGTCTCTGCAGCACTTCAACAATCAGGACTTTATGGTAGAGTGGTCAGACAGAAGCCACTTCTCAGTAAAAGGCACATGACAGCCCACTCGGGGTTTGCCAAAAGGCACCTAAAGGACTCTCAAAGCATGAGAAACAAGATGATCTTTGGCGTGAATGCAAAGCGTCACGTCTGGTGAAAACTGGGAACCATCCCTACGGTGAAGCATGGTGGTGGCAGCATCATACTGTGGGATGTTTTTCAGCGGCAGGGACTGGGAGACTAGTCAGGATCGAGGGAAAGATGAAAGGAGCAAAGTACAGAGAGATCCTTGATGAAAATCTGCTCCAGAGCACTCACAACCTCAAACTGGGGCGAAGGTTCACCTTCCAACTAGACAATGACCCTAAGCACACAGCCAATACAAAGCAAGGAGTGGCTTTGGGACAAGACTCTGAATGTACTTCAGTGGCCCAGACAGAGCCCGGACTTGAACCCGATCGAGCATCTCTGGAGAGATCTGAAAATATCTGTGCAGCAACACTCCCCATCCAATATGACAGAGCTTGAGAGGGCCTGCAGAGACGAAAAGGAGAAACTCCCCAAATACAGGTGTGCCAAGCTTGTAGCGTCATACCCAAAAGGTTCTAGGCTGTAATCGATGCCAAAGGTGGCTCAAAAAAGTACAGTCGTGGCCAAAGGTTTTGAGAATGACACAAATATTAATTTTCACAAAGTCTGCTGCCTGAGGGGCTTTAGATATTTTGTCAGATGTTACTATGGAATACTGAAGTATAATTACAAGCATTTCATAAGTGTCAAATGCTTTTATTGACAATTACATGAAGTTGATGCAAAGAGTCAATATTTGCAGTGTTGACCCTTCTTTTTCAAGACCTCTGCAAACCACCCTGGCATGCTGTCAATTAACTTCTCGGCCACATCCTGACTGATGGCAGCCCATTCTTGCTTAATCAATGTTTGGAGTTTGTCAGAATTTGTGGGGTTTTGTTTTTCTACCCGCCTCTTGAGGATTGCCCACAAGTTCTCAATGGGATTAAGGTCTGGAGAGTTTCCTGGCCATGGATCCAAAATATTGTTGTTTTGTTGCCCGAGCCACTTAGTTATCACTTTTTCCTTATGGAAAGGTGCTCCATCATGCTGGAAAAGGCATTGTTTGTCACAAAACTGTTCCTGGATGGTAGGGATAAGTTGCTCTCGGAGGATGTGTTGGTACCATTCTTTATTCATGGCTGTGTTCTTAGGCAAAATTGTGAGTGAGCCCACTCCCTTGGCTGAGAAGCAACCCCACACATGAATGGTCTCAGGATGCTTTAGTGTTGGCATGACACAGGACTGATGGTAGTGCTCACCTTGTCATCTCCAGACAAGCTTTTTTCCAGATACCCCAAACAATCGGAAAGGGGATTCATCAGACAAAATTACTTTACCCCAGTCCTCAGCAGTCCAATCCTTATACCAGAATATCAGTCTGTCCCTGATGTTTTTCCTGGAGAGAAGTGGCTTCTTTGCTGCCCTTCTTGACACCAGGCCATCCTCCAAAAGTCTTTTGCCTCATTGTGCGTGCAGATGCACTCACACCTGCCTGCTGCCATTCATGAGCAAGCTCTTTACTGGTGGTGCCCCGATCCCGCAGCTGAATCAACTTTAGGAGACGGTCCTGGCACTTGCTGGACTTTCTTGGGCGCCCTGAAGCCTTCTTCACAACAATTGAACCGCTCTCTTTGAAGTTCTTGATGATCCAATAAATGATTTAGGTGCAATCATACTGGCAGTAATGCCTGTGAAGCCCTTTTTGTGTAAAGCAATGATGACTGCACATGTTTCCAAATCAAATCAAATTTTATTTGTCACATACACATGGTTAGCAGATGTTAATGCGAGTGTAGCGAAATGCTTGTGCTTCTAGTTCCGACAATGCAGTGATAACCAACAAGTAACCTAACTAACAATTCCAAAACTACTGTCTTATACACAGTGTAAGGGGATAAAGAATATGTACATAAGGATATATGAATGAGTGATGGTACAGGGCAGCATACAGTAGATGGTATCGAGTACAGTATGTACATATGAGATGAGTATGTAGACAAAGTAAACAAAGTGGCATAGTTAAAGTGGCTAGTGATACATGTATTACATAAGGATGCAGTCGATGATATAGAGTACAGTATATACTTATGCATATGAGATGAAAAATGTAGGGTAAGTAACATTATATAAGGTAGCATTGTTTAAAGTGGCTAGTGATATATTTACATCATTTCCCATCAATTCCAATTATTAAAGTGGCTGGAGTTGGGTCAGTGTCAATGACAGTGTGTTGGCAGCAGCCACTCAATATTAGTGGTGGCTGTTTAACAGTCTGATGGCCTTGAGATAGAAGCTGTTTTTCAGTCTCTCGGTCCCAGCTTTGATGCACCTGTACTGACCTCGCCTTCTGGATGATAGCGGGGTGAACAGGCAGTGGCTCGGGTGGTTGATGTCCTTGATGATCTTTATGGCCTTCCTGTAACATCGGGTGGTGTAGGTGTCCTAGAGGGCAGGTAGTTTGCCCCCGGTGATGCGTTGTGCAGACCTCACTACCCTCTGGAGAGCCTTACGGTTGAGGGCGGAGCAGTTGCCGTACCAGGCGGTGATACAGCCCGCCAGGATGCTCTCGATTGTGCATCTGTAGAAGTTTGTCAGTGCTTTTGGTGACAAGCCGAATTTCTTCAGCCTCCTGAGGTTGAAGAGGCGCTGCTGCGCCTTCTTCACGACGCTGTCAGTGTGAGTGGACCAATTCAGTTTGTCTGTGATGTGTATGCCGAGGAACTTAAAACTTGCTACCCTCTCCACTACTGTTCCATCGATGTGGATAGGGGGGTGTTCCCTCTGCTGTTTCCTGAAGTCCACAATCATCTCCTTAGTTTTGTTGACGTTGAGTGTGAGGTTATTTTCCTGACACCACACTCCGAGGGCCCTCACCTCCTCCCTGTAGGCCGTCTCGTCGTTGTTGGTAATCAAGCCTACCACTGTTGTGTCGTCCGCAAACTTGATGATTGAGTTGGAGGCGTGCGTGGCCACGCAGTCGTGGGTGAACAGGGAGTACAGGAGAGGGCTCAGAACGCACCCTTGTGGGGCCCCCGTGTTGAGGATCAGCGGGGAGGAGATGTTGATGCCTACCCTCACCACCTGGGGGCGGCCCGTCAGGAAGTCCAGTACCCAGTTGCACAGGGCGGGGTCGAGACCCAGGGTCTCGAGCTTGATGACGAGCTTGGAGGGTACTATGGTGTTGAATGCCGAGCTGTAGTCGATGAACAGCATTCTCACATAGGTATTCCTCTTGTCCAGGTGGGTTAGGGCAGTGTGCAGTGTGGTTGAGATTGCGTCGTCTGTGGACCTATTTGGGCGGTAAGCAAATTGGAGTGGGTCTAGGGTGTCAGGTAGGGTGGAGGTGATATGGTCCTTGACTATTCTCTCAAAGCACTTCATGATGACGGAAGTGAGTGCTACGGGGCGGTAGTCGTTTAGCTCAGTTACCTTAGCTTTCTTGGGAACAGGAACAATGGTGGCCCTCTTGAAGCATGTGGGAACAGCAGACTGGTATAGGGATTGATTGAATATGTCCGTAACCATGGTTGACAGAGGAAAAACAATGATTCCAAGCACCACCCTCCTTTTGAAGCTTCCAGTCTGTTATTCAAACTCAATCGGCATGACAGAGTGATCTCCAGCCTTGTCCTCGTCAACACTCACACCTGTGTTAATGAGAGAATCACTGACATGATGTCAGCTGGTCCTTTTGTGGCAGGGCTGAAATGCAGATGAAATCTTTTGGGGATTCAGTTCATTTGCATGGCAATGTATATTGATGAGGGAATACAAAGAATTTAGTCAATTTTAGAATAAGGCTGTAACATAACAAAATGTGGAAAAAGTCAAGGGCGTTGAATACTCTCCGAAGGCACTGTATACACTATATATTCACAAGTATGTGACCACCCCTTCAAATTAGGGGATTCGGCTATTTCAGCCACAACCGTTGCTGACGTGTATAAAATCGAGCACACAGCCATGTATTCTCCTTATACAAACATTGGCAGTAGAGTAGCTCGTACTGAAAAGCTAAGTGACTTTCAATGTTGCACAGTCATAGGATGCCAAGTCAGTTCGTCAAATTTCTGCCCTCTAGAGCTTCCCCGGTCAACTGCAAGTGCTGTTTTTGTGAAGTGGAAACGTCTAGGAGCAACAACGGTTCAGCCGCGAAGTGGTAGGCCTCACAAGCTCACAGAATGGGACCGCAGAGTGCTGAAGTGCATAGCGCTTATAAATTGTCCGCCCTCGGATGCAACACTCACTACCGAGTTCCAAACTGCCCCTGGAAGCAACGTCAGCACAATAACTGTTCGTCGGGAGATTTCATGAAATGGGTTTCCATGGCCGAGCAGCCGCACACAAGCCTAACGTCACCATGCACAATGCCAAGTGCCGGCTGGAGTGGTGTAAAGCTCACCGCCATTGGACTCTGGAGCAGTGGAAACGTGTTCTCTGGAGTGATGAATCACGCTTCACCATCTGCCAGTCTGACGGACAAATCTGGGTTTGGCGGATGCCAGGAGTATGCTACCTGCCCGAATGCATAGTGCCAACTGTAAAGTTTGGTGGAGGAGGAATAATGGTCTGGGGCTGTTTTTTATGGTTCAGGACCCTTAGTTCCAGTGAAAGGAAATCTTAATGCTGCAGCATACAATAACATTCTAGACGATTCTATACTTCCATTTTATTGCAACAGTTTGCGAAAGGCCCTTTCCTGTTTCAGCATGACAGGCCTAATTGCCCAACATCAGTGTCCGACCTCACTAATGCTCTTGTGGCTGAATGGAAGCAAGTTCCCACAGCAATGTTCCAACAACTAGTGGAAAGCCTTCCCAGAAGAGTGGGGCTGTTTTTGCAGCAAGGGGGGGACCAACTCCATATTAATGCCCATGATTTTGGAATAAGATGTTCGAGAGCAGGTGTCTACATACTTTTGGTCATGTAGTGTATGTGTTGCATTCACTTTCTCTCAAGTAAATGTTTTTTCAAAACAAACCATTTACATGCGATGACATACGGAACACCATAGTACACTTCTTTATATTTATCATGATTTATTTCAATGGTACAGTGATACAAGACCTTCAAGGTTAGTTCAAAGGTGTTTCTTTATAAACAGCTCAATAAGAGGTAGTTGGTTTTACATCTGTTTGCATAAGTGTCCTTCAGGGCCTCTGAATACAGAGCGCAGGAGGGTTCACATTATGTCTCTTGAACTGAATGTATCCTTTCAACATCTTTGAGGTGTTCACTTTTTGAATTAAGGTGGATATAATTTAAAGTTTTACTTCAGATATGTTTGACACCGATGAAGCTCACAAAGACGAAACATTTGCTTTTTCAACCTTCAAGATTGTGGATCTTCTCTTTTTCAACTATTGACTATGAAAGTGCATTTCACCAAATTTAGGGGGCACATGACTACAGAACCTTAGTGTGCATTGAGGAGTCTTTATTACTGTATGTGCAATTGGCTTTGCTGCCTGTAAACAGCTGACAGTCTCGCAGACAGTGAATCATTGTGAATAATGAGAACTTCATATGCATATAGAGTCGTTGTGCTGTTGAATGAATCATGGTAGAACCCTGTGTTAGAGGTTTCATGATGCTTGTATCTAAACCAAAGTAAATCATTTGAAGATTGTTCTATACGTTAGTTGGGATCTCTATACACTTCAATGTGAGGTCCTAAACCTAGCATCAAAGTGCATCCTTGTAGCTGTGTGGGCTAATATAGTCAAAATGTTTGCCTTGGGGTAAGTTAAGCAAATTTAAATGTTTTCTTCCCAGGTGTAATGCAAGGGATTATCTCTGGGACATGAGATAGGCCTGGCCCTGGTGTTAAGTTAAAGAAATGTGTAGGCGGCTTAACTTACCCTGTCTCGCAGCACAACTAACCCCATACCCAGGGTAAGTTGTGCCAAGAGATCACTTTTTTTGAACAAACTATGTTTTCAAAACTGTACCGTTTACATGAATTCTGATGTTTTTTTTCCATGTATACACAACATTCTGAAATATATGTAGATATCTTTTTCAGAAAGAATGCTATATTTCCTTTGTGATGCTGAATGTAAAAATAGGCTTAACTTACCCCACTATCCCATACTCATATCATTATCATCATGGAGTCATGATACGATTTAATGTGGGCTTCTTTGAAGCCTGTGAGCATAGGCTATACTACATCACGTGGCTTGGGGAGAAAATATAGCGAGCGAGGGCACATTGAAAAAAAGGTGATTTAAACCAAGTTTAAGAAACTTTACTGGTAGCTTGTTAGCAAGTCTAAGGAGAGTTCCGAGGAAAGGTGAGTGATAAACTCTCCAACACCTAGTACCAACCAGATAGACTGATTAGTCCAACAGATGATAGTCGATGGTAGGACAGAGATGGGCTAATGTATCAGCTCAGCTGCTGCTGTATTCCTGTAAACTGTTGATAAGCCAAGTCCTGCCTTGCCTTATTTAGTCAGAGCTCAGTGCTGACTGACACACTAGTGGCTGCTGGCCTCACATGTGAGCAGGGCACAGTTAGTACACACCGTCCGGTCTGGTCTAGGAACTGCTTGCCCTCCTTCACCCCCCCCCTCTCCATCTCTCTCTCTACTCCCTCCCTTCTTGGCTCCCCTGGGCTTCCACCCAGATGATGGGAAAAGTGATGCAAACCGAACCCAGTCTGCACTTTCCAAAGCTCTTACCACACGTATCAACTCAGACACAGTCCTCAAAGACCGAAACCTTCATTTTAGACATTCTGCCTCTGACACATTTATATTTCATGATGGGAGGAGTTGTTGTGGTAGTGACATATGAGAGCCCTCATTACAATTCATACAGATGCCAGAAAATCAAGATAAAGAACATGCTAATGAGTGGTTCTCATCAGAGAAGAAGATTATGAGGAAAGGGGGATGGGTGGGCATGATATGGCAATAAAGTCTCTATTTTGATACTTTAAACAGATATGGGTGGGTGTTTTACATGGTAGTATATAATTTAATCTCTGTGCATTAAATTCAGTGAGATGAGGGGCTATGTATTTTCAGGAAAATAATGATGCACAATGTGGAAGGTGTGTTCCACCACGCCATGGAGTTTGCATGGAGCCCTGAGTTGATTATCCCTTTTATACCATGGCTATGAATTAACATATTTGCCTCTAGAAATGTATTAATTTGCCAGTATAAATTTGACAACATCCCCTGAAGTAGCAATTAAGCTTACCATCTAGCTAGATAGCTACAGTAGTTGCCTTGGTAACCAACCAGACTTGCTAGCTTAGCTAACCAAACCATCATCCTAGCTTGCTATTATGAAAATCGAATTCAACAATGCCAATACTGCTTTACTTTCAAAAGCAGCTCAAAAATATAACATGTAAGAATGAACTTCTTAGCCATTGAATTATACCGTGCTGATATACCGTGCATTATATAGAAAATAATGCAACCCTCATGCTATAAAAGGACAATAAAACAGTAAATCAATGTTGTTGTTTAATGTAGCGTTGAAAGAAAACATAATGTACTGTTGTCCAAGTGATAGGCTACTAACAATATGATTGTTTTCTCTCTAAGTGAGTATTTATGTCTAATTCAACTTTAATTTAATTTGGAATAATTCCAAGTCCACGGCACGTCATGACGACTTTTTAGACATGGACTCTATTTTAACAAACCTAATGCAATGGTAAATCTAAGCGCTGGCAGTAGTGCCATAGGTCCGGAGGGGTGTCAGAAATATTTGTGCTATGTTCACAGCCATTATAATGAGAGCAATAGTTAGCGGTAGCTCTAAAGGCCTGGGTTTTTTGATGAATAAACAAGTTGTAGGTGTAGGGCTGGCCACTCAAGGTGTTCCATGGCTAAATACGGCATGTGGGTTTCCTCAAGTTATGTAGGTTATCGAAGACTTTTGCGTTGTCATCAAACTCCAATTCGGCTGGGGGCCTTTCCCTCTGATAGAATATTAGCTCAAAAGTATTGTGGAGCTCCTGCACCTAAATAAATATAAACAGTACCAGCACCCAAAATGAGTACCGGAACCTATTTTAGTCCAAGTCAAGCACTGATAAGAAGCCTATTCTATGACGTTTCCACTGGATCAGAGCAAGACATTTTCCCTTTTCATGCTGAGTGGTTATCGAAAGGGATAGCGCTGGAAAGATGTTTAAATACATACGAAACGGACTTTGTTTGCTTGCTATTTGAGGTGAAGAAAACATTACATTACTTTGGCTCCACATGTCACTAGTGGTGGTGCGTTAAGCCAATCGGAAATAATATCAGATATCCAAATGGGCAAATGTATATGCTTATATTTGCGCGCAGACCAGGTAGCCTATAGGCCTACTTCGATGCTTGCGCTTCCTTACTCAACATTGACAGAAGCGCTCCAAACAAAAGACAATGACTAAATTGACAGAACTCGTAAATGGAATTAAATAAACAAAAACTTGCTTCTCACAAGTGTAGCATAGTTTGTGCGCACTGCAAACAATGTGCCCACTTCGACAATGAGAACAGGAAGATTTGAATAATAATATTGAATGCATTAAAATAAATGACCGTAACCAAAGTAACAAACATTGTAGATTATAAATTATAGGAATTCACGGTAAATGTACTAGGTGATATATATATATACATATGATATATGATATATGTAATGGAAAATTGATATACACTAACAATCAAACGCAAGCAATTCACACAATGAAGTTATGAAATAATGAATGTGCACAAAATGGCAAGAGAGAGCTCATTCTGGAGAGAGAAGTGCATTTTGCGTCTGGGCGAATGGTCAACCCGCCGTCTGCATTGGCCATGCAGCATTTACGGTTGCCTCAGCAGAAGTCAGGGCAAGAATGGAGTCAGCAAAAGTCAGGGCATTCATACTTCTTGCGCTTCGCAGAACGTGCAGAGCTGTTGTCAAGAAAGTGAGTTTGTGTTTATATAGGATGTAGCGCCCCCACCTACCCTCAACCAATCATATCAATACGGAGCTATGCAGAGCCCTTTGCATTGTTACAACATTTGGGAGGCGCATGGCGGTGCAGTACAGGGCTCGATGTGGCCTCTGCATGCCTCCATGCAAAGCCTTCGACCACATTTTCGAATCAAGGATAAATTTGCCTTTAGTCTAGGCCTCCGAAATTATTAGTTCACTGAGATGGGAGCATATATATATATGTATGTATGTAAGTGACCTGATTAGTATATATATATATATATATATGTTAGTGCTCAACAAAAACACTCTCGGTCAACCAACAGCCTAACAATCAAACAATCGACTAGTCAACTAATTGGGGTCAGCCCTAGTTAACAGTCAACAAACATTGTTGTAATTGGCTTCAACCAGTATGGGCCTTTACACATCGCACTTCTCAAATAAAAAAATACTAGTCTCCCGTACAATTCAATTGTATGTGTGAGGCACATTCTCAATAAGCAAGATCTAGCCTAGGCCTACCGTTTATATGGCGTTATAGGACTGACAAAATGTATTTGCTTATGTTTGGAGGAGCGCGTCTTTAGAAATGGGGATGGCTACAAGCAGAATGGAGTATGCACTGCAGGCAGGTCTATGTGAAATGTGAATAATGCAAAAGCATATCGGCAAAAGCCTCAAGAGTAGACCATTTAGTAACCTTTTATAAATAGGCTACTTGGCTAACGCATGGCCATGATAAGAAATATACCAAAAGATACCATAATAGGCATGTAGCCTACATGGATTTCTTTTAACGTACATCCCAAAAAAATGTAATACTCTACATGGATAAAAAGGGGTCCATTGCTCACTGTTTTGCTACTGCCAAACTTTTTATAAAACTTTTGTGATTAAAATTAATTTCAGTGGTCTCATAAACCAAACCATTTGTCGATAGTCTTGACAACTTGGCGAATGCATTGGGGATGACAAAAAACAGCTAGGATAGGCTACGCTTGGTTTTTAATCAAATAAAACGAAATGGGAAAAAACTTTAGTTTTTTATGTTTCTAAATACGATGTTTACAAGCACAAAAAGCACAGATCTCTTGTTCTACTGTATGTGCATATGGGCATTGTGCCTCACGGCTGGATAGGCTGCGCTTCCTTTGTCATAATCTATGCCATAACCAACCGCGTTATCGCAAAGACCAGCTTTCGGGTTGTCTTAAATATCCCCACCAGCGCGTAATTGGGCAAACAATGGCGCTGGGGGGATTGGCGGCAGTTTTACGGGCTCCTGACCCATGTTATTATTTTGTGTATTATTTGGCTGATCGGGTTAAATTGAACCCAATCAGCAGATCTGATCTGGAAGTTTGTTGGTCAAGCCAAACTTAACTCCATCTGTCTTGCTATGTGAAATTAATCAGTCTAAACACAATTAGGTTCTAGTGTGTGTGTGAGAGAGAGAGGCAGAGAGAGAGTGAGTGAGAGAAAGAGTTGGAGAATGTTGGAGAGAGATGGGAGAGGTAGGATGAGGTGACACCAATAAAAACCTGACCCCTCATTGAGAATTCCAACCTGTCAGCCATTCAACTTAACCCAATCAGCAGACCTAACCTGGAAACCCATGCAGCAGTAGGATTATTTACCACCAACAACACCACCACAACATTGGTGTCCAAAATGGCACCCAATTCCCCATATGGAAAAGTCTGAAAGGGATTCTTGGGATGTCCCAACTCTGCCTTCATCCCATTGAAGTTGACATTTAAAACGGTTAAGGTAAGGATTAAGGTTAGGGAAGGGTTATGGTTAGGGTTTAGGGTAAGTATGTCCCAAGAATCCCAGATAGCACTAACCTTCCCCATATAGTACACTACTTTTGACCAGGGCCAACAAGGTTCTAGTCAAAAGTTGTCAACTATATACTGCCCTACCAAGCAAAAAGGTAGTAACTGCTCATAGCGTGGAACTGAGAAAAATGGCTTCTATTTACCTTGGTTTTACAGTAACTTTATGTAGTTACTGCTAACATTAGCCCCATTTTCTCCAAAACACAAAACAATAGAGGCAGGATACTTTTCCACATGATTAAGCATGTATTTAATGTAGCAAAAATGACTAACTAATTTTCGACCAACTAAGCAGTTACTGCCTTTTTGCTTGGTAGAGCAGTATAGGAGATATGGTGTCAATTTGGATGCAACCATACACATTGAGAAACTGATTACCTTGATGTGGCTATTTCTACTTTTGTTCTGGCAATAGCTGCTGCCCGTATGGCTCCTTCCACAGCCCGATCCACTTTCTGTTTAGTTTTGGTGTTTTTGAGAGGAATGAGCTGCTTCTTGATGCCTCGCGCCAACACATTGTTTTTATACTTCCCCTCTTCTTTGATTCCGTCTGGGAACATTGTGCATCCATAGCCATGGCGTTTGTTGTTCATCCACTCACCCTCATACTTCATCCCGTTGGTGCGCTCGCTGACACCAAAGCCGTTCCGCTTGTCATTCTTCCACTCCCCCATGTAGGACTCTGTGGTGGTGGCATCTACATTGTCCTCCAGGGGCATGTACTCATCAACTCCATCTCCAAAGCTGATGGTGGAGTTGGCATCACTGGAGCTGATTCGGCTGATGGAGCTGGCGGCATCACTGGGGGCAGAGCTGCGTTTGCTCGATATGGACGACCTGGAGTCTGACTTTCGGAGGTTTCTGAGGCTTCCGAACAGGGACCCTCTACGAAACAGGCCCTTTTTCTTCTCACCTTCGCCTTCACTGTGGAAGTTGAGAACAAAGCCTCCTCTAATGCCTGCTGGGCTGTCTGACAGGTCAAGGTTGGCATGGAGGACGGTGCCATTGCTCTGTTCGCTGCGAAGCGAGGCCATCGAGGTTCGGAGAGGGGAACGAATAACCGTAGCCATCCCGTAAGGCACACTTTGTCTCACACCGTATCCGTGTCTCATTCCTCCTGTCCATTGCCCCTGGTATGTACCTGTTGGGATAACAAAAAAATTCAAGAATGAATACAAACGTTAAGAAAATCATGAGCAACATTTTTGTCATGATCACAGAATAATCACTTGGCGTACAACATTTTAATATTAGAGTTGATTAGAAAATCTATTTACACTGGCCAATTCTATTTACAAAATCTATTTACAGTGTCAATTGAAGGAATTGAAGTGGAAAACATATCTACAAGTCCATAATATCCCTGATACATTTGGAACTTTCCATTGAATGGATTAAAATCACATCCAATGTCTCATTTTACCCAGGTACTGTGATTCTCCTGTCAATCAGACAGAGCTGTGTTTCCAAACCACATACAAGATACCATGTCCGTGATGCGATTCATATTTCAGTATTTGCTTGTATCGTGATTTACTATCACTTCATCATTTGCTATTAATATACTCTTGGCGTTATGCCAAACCAGGCAGTCTTTAGTCGTTTCTACACTTGACATTTACATGCAATTTCTGCTATCAAAATACGAAGATCGCATTGAAAAGATGGGTCCAGACCAATGTTCCCTCAATCTTTGGGGGGCACTGACCAAATTTAAGGTCTGCTGAGCGCAAACTTGAATGTTGTGAAGATTCTGTCCATCTTCCCTGTGTGGGCATTTACTGTGAACACTGAGGCTGTACCTGCTTTAAGTTGCAACTTTAACAGTGGCAAAGTAGGCTACTGTGGTTATTGGATCATAATGTAGGCCTACCAGAGTGGTCTACCATCTAGCCAGCTAACTAATATTTAGAAGAAAAAAAATGTTTGGCTAGAGTTATGCTAACCCATTTGCAATCACTTTAGCATTGCTTGCTAGCTTGCTGGCTAGCTACAGAGGTTGTTGATGTGTTATTATCATATTTAGCCTATTAGCCCACCGTTAGCCCACCGTTTGTAGAATGCATACTGCCATTTGAATATAGAGCAGGAAAAGGGAACCCAGACACACTGTGGTGTAGATGCATGACATATTTGGAATTCCATGATCAGAATACTAAAGCTGCATGAACTGTCAAGTCTAGACATGGCCTTTATGGCAGTAGACATAATAGACAAGCATAGGGTACCACTGGTATATCATTTAAGTTATGTACCAGTGGTGTGTTGCACTGTTTGTTTAGGTTAGGGAAAGCTGGCAAGAATGAAGCCATTACTATGTAGTGCCCTTATCCATGATTAGATAGGGCCTATTGAGGTTACAACAAGTGCAGTTGTCCAAATATGTTAGCCTTAAAATATTTCTTAAGATGAGCTCCCATCCACGGTAACAACCTGTCCTGCAACAGGCCGTGGCATGGAGGTCAGGAGGGACTGGGAAGTGTAGGCTACTTATTCTACACCCAATCCCAAATCAACCACTAGGCCCCATGCCCTATGTATTTGTGGAGATCTAATACCATTTTATTGGTATTGAAGCAATGTAGTGAAACTTCCACCTAGCCTATCAGAGGTCAAGTTTGAGCTATTAGCATATTGCTTACACCTGTCAAATCCTATGCGATGTCCACAAATGCATAAGGATCTAGGGGTTGATTTGGCACTCCTTTATGCCTCCTGCACACAGGATCCATTGGAAGAACTGCAGTTCGGCAGAAGTCACTCATTTCAAACATCGCTCAGGTGGAAGTAAAACAACTCTGTCACACTAACAGTAACGTTGAACCCACCACCATAACACGAACTGACTTGACATCCTCACAGTCTCAGTTGACACTCCAACTGTATTTTTGGCATTCAGATATTTGTTTGAAGGTGGAAGTGCAAAATAGACTTTCCACCATAATTGTGATATCTCAAGCCTTCCCGCCGTTTCAGCGACTAAAGGGGGGGTCTACATTTCTAAATGCATACTGCATTCTGGTGTGCACTCAAGGCGATATGCCACTCTGTCCATCATAGCTTCCACAGAGAATAATGTACTATTTTAAAATATGGAAGTAACTTGAGACATTGGGAAGTTTGTTGGTCATGCCAAACTTAACTCCATCTGTCTCGCTATGTGAAATGAATCAGTCTAAACACAATTAGGTTACAGAACAAAATCACTCTGAACACATTAGGAGGATAGATTATGCCACTTTTTGTCAGTGACTAGTATTTATATTTCGTTGAGTGACACTCCCACTGTCCTACAGATTCCTAAGATGGCTGATTCTATGCTGACTCAGGTACCCAGGGGCGTCAATTGGGTATGGCAGTCATACTCTAGCTCAACACCAACCATTTAAAATAGGCTAATAAAATCATTCCAATCACGATTAAAAGGCTAATGCAGTTTAGCAGTATTAGCGAGCTGACTTTAGGACCATGCATATGCCTGGGAGCTGGAGGGAAAGCTGGCTATCTTTATGGAAAGCACATCAATGCAGCTGCAGTGAACAGCGCAACTTATTTTTAAAACAGTGCAGAGCAGTGGAGATGGGGAGGCCCAACCTCCTCAATGAATTTCATAAAAATTGTAAAACATTTAAAAAGTTATCGTTTTTTAGATAAAACTATACTAAAGTTATTCACGTCACCAAATAATTGATTAAAACACACTGTTTTACAATGGTCTTTGGTAGCCTCAACAGCACTCCGTAGGCTAGCACCATGGTGTAGCTGGAGGACAGCTAGCTTCCATCCTCCTCTGGGTACATTGACTAAAAATACAAAACCTAGGAGTCTCATGGTTCTCACCCCCTTCCATAGACTTACACAGTAATTATGACAACTTACAGAGGACGTCCAACAATCTATCAGAGCTCTGGCAGCATGAACTGACATGTTGTCCACCCAATCAAAGGATCAGAGAATGAATATAGTACTGAAAGCATAAGCTACAACTAGCTAGGACTGCAGTGCATAAAATGTGGTGAGTAGTCCCTACACCCGCAATAACATCTGCTAAACACGTGTATGTGACAAATACAATTTGATTTGACTCAGAGAGAAAGAAAATAGTTGGAAGAGTTTTTAACAAATTAATTTCTTCCAAGGTGAAGTAGAGGCAAGAGAGAGAGAGCGATTTCGTCATTCCACTTTCAGTATCACTTACTAGTTTAGCTTACTCAAACACCCTGCTCAAACAGAGGGATGCTATGTTAGCTAGCTAGATATGACTATACAACACAACACTGGAACTCCTCCAAGTCAAGGTAAGCTTTTGGTTTGATTTATTGCCACTGGGGCCCGCCAGTGTAAGTGCTAAAGTGCTTACTGACTGTACACTGTAATGTTACTGCATGATGGTAGCGGGTTAACTAATGCGTTAAATCAAATAAAATCAAACCTTATTTGTCACATGCGCCGAATACAACAAGTGTAGACCTTACCGTGAAATGCTTACTTACAAGCCCTGAACCAACAGTGCAGTTCAAGAAGAGTTAAGAAAATATTTACCAAATAAACTAAAGTAAAATATAATAAAGAGTAACACAATAAAAGAACAATAACGAGGTGTACCGGTACCGAGTCAATGTGCAGGGGTACAGGTTAGTCGAGGTAATTTGTACATGTAGGTAGGGATGAAGTGACTGCATAGATAATAAACAGCGAGTAGCAGCAGTGTACAAAACAAATGGAAGGGGGGATGTCAATGTAAATAGTCCGGTGGCTATTTTATGAATTGTTCAGCAGTTTTATGGCTTGGGGATAGAAGTTGGTAAGGAACCTTTTGGTCCTAGACTTTGCGCTCCGGTACCGTTTGCCGTGCCGTAGCAGAGAGAACAGTTTATGACTTGGGTGACTGGAGTCTCTGGCTAATTTTTGGGCTTTCCTCTGCTACCGCCTATTATATAGATCCTGGATGGCAGGAAGCTTGGCCTCAGTGATGTACTGGGCCATACACACTCTGTAGCGCCTTACAGTCAGATGCCGAGAAGTTGCCATACCAGGCAGTGATGCAACCATGCTCTCAATAGTGCAGCTATATAACTTTTTGAGGATCTGGGGACCCATGCCATGTCTCCTGAAGGGGACAAGTTGTTGTCGTGCCCTCTTCATGATTGTCTTGGTGTGTTTAGAACATGATAGTTGGTGATGTGGACACCAAGGAACTTGAAACTCTCGACCCGCTCCACTACTACCCCATCAACATTAATGGGGGCCTGTACAGGCCGCCTTTTCCTGTAGTCCACGGTCAGCTCCTTTGTCTTGCTCACGTTGAGGGAGAGGTTGTTGTCCTGGCACTACACTGCTAGGTCTCTGACCTCCTCCCTATAGGCTGTCTCATCGTTGTCGGTGATCAGGCCTATCACTGTTGTGTCATCAGCAAACTTAATGCTGCTGTTGGAGTCGTGTTTGGCCACGCATTTCATGGGTTAACAGGGAGTATAGGAGGAGACTAAGTACACAGCCCTGAGGGGCTCCAGTTTTGAGGATCAGCGTGGCAGATGCGTTGTTGCGTGCCCTTACTACCTGGGGATGGCCCATCAGGAAGTCCAGGGTCCAGTTGCAGAGGGAGGTGTTTAGTCCCAGGGTCCTTAGCTTAGTGATGAACTTCATTGGCGCTATGGTGTTTAACGCTGAGCTGTAGTCAATGAACAGTATTCTGACATAGGTGTTCCTTTTGTCCAGGTGGGAAAGGTTAGTGTGGAGTGCGATTGAGATTGCATCATCTGTGGATCTGTTGGGGCAGTATGTGAATTGGAGTGGGTCTAGGGTATCCGGGAAGATGCTGTTGATGTTGATGACCAGCCTTTCAAAGCTCTTCATGGCTACCGACGTGAGTGCTACGGGGCGGTAATAATTTAAGCAGGTTACCTTTGCTTCCTTGGGCACAGGGACTATGTTGGTCTGCTTGAAAAATGTAAGTATTACAGACTTGGTCAGAGAGAAGTTGAACATGTCAGTGAAGACACTTGCTAGTTGGTCTGTGCATGCTTTGAGTACACGTCCTGGTCCTGCTAATCCATCTGGCTCCGCGGCTTTCTGAATGTTGACCTTTAAAGGTCTTGCTCACATAGGCTACCGAGAGCGTTATCACACAGTCGTCCAGAACAACTTGGGCTCTCATGCATGCTTCAGTGTTGCTTGCCTCTAAGCGAGCTTAAAAGGCATTTAGCTCATCTGATAGGCTCGCGTCACTGGGCAGCTCGCATCTGGGTTTCCCTTTGTAGTCTGTAATAGATTTCAAGCCCTGCCACATCTGACGAGAATCAACCGGTGTAGTAGGATTCAATCTCAATCCTGTATTGACACTTTGCTTGTTTGATGGTTCGTCTGAGGGCATAGCAGGATTTCTTATAAGCGTCTGGATTAGAGCCCCGCTCCTTGAAAGTGGCAGCGCTAACTTTTAGCTGGATGCGGATGTTGCCCGTAATCCATGGCTTCTGG
This sequence comes from Oncorhynchus gorbuscha, assembly GCF_021184085.1. Classification (NCBI taxonomy): domain Eukaryota; kingdom Metazoa; phylum Chordata; class Actinopteri; order Salmoniformes; family Salmonidae; genus Oncorhynchus; species Oncorhynchus gorbuscha. The sequence continues at coordinate 23,303,348 of NC_060194.1, forward strand.
TTGGGATATGTACGTATTGGTCAATGTGGGGACGATGTCGTTGATGCACTTCTTGATGAAGCCAATGACTGAGGTGGTATACTCCTCAATGCCATTGGATGACTCCCGGAACATATTCCAGTCTGTGCTATCAAAACAGTCCTGTAGCATAGCATCCCCTTCTTCTGACAACTTCCGTATTGAGCGAGTCACGGGTACTTCCTGCTTTAGTGAGGGTAGTGGGTTCGATCCCCGGGACCACCCATACGTAGAATGTATGCACACATGACTGTAAGTCGCTTTGGATAAAAGCGTCTGCTAAATGGCATATATTATTATTATTATTAAATCAGGCGGATATAATTATTGTCAGATTTGCCAAATGGAGGGCGGGGGAGAACTTTGTATGCATCTCTGTGTGTGGAGTAAAGGTGGTCTATCGTGTGTCCATGTCCCCCCCCCCCCCCCCCCCCGGTTGCAGATATGACATGCTGGTAGAAATGAGGTAAAATGAATATAAGTTTGCCTGCATTAAAATCCCCGGCCACTAGGAGCGCCGCTTCTGGATGGGCATTTTCTTGTTTACTTTTGGCCTTAAAGAGTTGGTTGAGTGCGGTCTTAGTGCCAGCATCCTTCTATGGTGGGTCTGCTCTACCTAAAATTACAACCAATTCATTGCAGCATTACCACAAAAATGGAAGAGGTAAGTCGAAGGGGAAAAAAGTAAGGAACTTGTATGTCTGCCCTGTATTAAAGAACATAAATGGTTAAATAAAAGTGTGATAAATACAAACATATACCAATTTCATTTAATTAAGGACCAAAAAACTGCCAGCTGTGCCAAATAAATTGCAAAATAGTTGGGAAGAGATTTTCGATGTACCCATTCCATGGCACGTGGTTTATGAATTGATACGCAAAACAACCCTGGATTCAAAACATCAAAATGTTAAATGTAAATGATTTTACAAAATTCTAGCAACCAATAGAATGTTATATATGGGGGATAGAATCTGTCATGCAATAAAATGCAAATGAATTACTTAAAAATCATACAATGTGATTTTCTGGATTTTTGTTTTAGATTCCCGTCTCTCACAGTTGAAATGTACCTATGATAAAAATAACAGACCTCTACATGCTTTGTAAGTAGGAAAACCTGCAAAATCGGCAGTGTATCAAATAGTTGTTCTCCCCACTGTATGTGTATATGTATGCATATGTGTATGTATATGGATATATATATTTATCAAAAATATATATAGGGGATTGGAAATGATGCAGACAATTACATTGATGGAAGCAACAATCTTTCCGCAATATTAAGCTGATTCACCCCTTAGAAGAAAAATAAATAATTCATAGGCTAGGTTGTAGAGCAGCCTCATAATGGGAATAGGGACAATTCTAGTATCGTAGTAGCCTAAATCTGTCGCTGTTACAATGAACTGGGTGAATGGAATTCACTAATGGAAATAAGGCAATGTTCACGAAAAAAAGTGTCTTCCCTCATCTTAAAAGGCCCCCGACCGCCACTGGTGGAGATGTAAAGATAGCTGTAGTAGACGGCTTTGGCTGGGCAACTGTTGTTTGACTTGACATGAAACTAAACTAGAGTTTTAATCCTGGTGCTGAGCTAGTGCGTAGCAGCTAATTCTTGTATGAGTTGTATTTGTACAATGTTAAGTCCCCCATTGACTGAGATGAATGAAGCTACAACAACAAGGTGATAATGGCTGGAGACAATTTGTCTTGTTTTTGCTGTTCTCCAAATTGAATTTGAACGTTTTTAAATTGTGTCGAAATGCAGTAAGGTTTAGCTGAAATGATGCCCCTGCAGGTACCTCTTGCTGCTTCAGACTGTTAGGAACTGTGAATATTTCTCTTTACAAATTGAACCAGTGAGTGACACATATCAGAGTACTAGACCCAAGCACAAAAGAAAGCACTAGAAGCCAAGCTTGCCCAGGGGGAACTGGCTGATGAAGCTTGCTCAGATTTGGTTGGCTCTGGTCCTCAGACTGAAATAAATGTTCACTTTATCTTGCATTCTTGCTTTCCCCTGTATTAATCGATATATAAAAGCCTATCAATTAATGCTGAGTCACCAAAACGTGGATTCTTCTCTCTGGAATAGATATAACCTACAAGTTATATGTAACTGTGCGTGTATGACTATGGTTGTGTGCCCTGACATTACAACCTCATCACCACTTCTGTCTCAAACACAATCTTTGAATCTTTTTTTTAATATACTCTAAAACGACTTTCTATAGAAACTACTGTACACTCAATTACCATATTTCAACAAATGAACAACGATCAATACAATAGGTATGTGCTGGTTAAAAAGCTCTTTGATTTTCAAGTGTGGCTGAGTGATGTTTCTATTTTTAGCCATGACCTCTATGGGAGAGCTCAGTGCTGACTGACCAGTCCAGTTTATATCAATAGAGCACAGTGGTGTGGCACTGGCACATAGTTCAGGCAGGCTTCTCTACTCTTATCAAACTTTGATACAACTGAATTGCTCAACAACATTTGTGCCCCCTGCTACACTGTGAAAAGCGAGACTGCTCTTTCAAACTGCATTACATCTACTAACCACAAACTGCTACTGGCACTCTTACCTCCATCACCATACGTTTCAACTCCATATCCATCTTGCAGACCATTACTCCACGTCCCGTCGTATCTGGCAGGCGTGTGGAGACTTTGCCGGACCCCGTATCTACCTTTCAATCCATGAGTCCATTCGCCACGATAAATCCATCTTCCCTTCGATTCCACACCGAGTCCGTGTCGTTTCCCCTGTGCCCAGTAGCCCCGATACACGTTTCCACTGGGCCAGGTGTAAACCCCCACTACCTCGAAACCATTGTTCCAGGACCCGGAGTATTCGCCTTGGCCCTTGGGCCCGGTACAGACGCCATGTCCATGGGCTTTCCCATCCTCCCAGCCACCGCAATATGTGCCACCATCGTCAAAGTCGAACCGTCCGCCCGTCATTCAGATGATGAGGGGAGAAGAACGAGTCGCGGTAGCTGCCCAATATTGTGCTGTCGCTTGCGAGTCCAGAGCGGATTTTCTAAGAAAAGTAGGAGCGCTGAAGTGAGAGTCCGGTGGATTCTGTGGTCGCACTGAGGTGTTGTTGTTCCAAGCAGATGAATGATTGTCACTGTGTGGATTTGTGGTTGTCGGCAAAAGCGGTACGTGGGAGGGAGAGAGAGCACCACTACCGCTGCCAGAATAGCTCCTGGTTTATTTTATGATTCTCTCCCTCTCTCTCTCTCGCCCTCTCTCGCTCTCTCTCTTTCTCTCACAGAGAGAGAGTTGATCTGTAGTTCCAGATCAACCATTCGAGATTAACCTGTTCATCCATTAATTGATTGATTAATTATAATTCATTGTCAAAATCCGCAAAATCACCCCTGATCTTAATTGAGCCTTTCTGAAAATGTTGCTGTTAGATTTAGATGTAGAATCCTTCATTCTAGTCCTGTGGTTATAGACCCCTAAGAATTCAGTTTACGTGTGAAATCAGTGCTGATTTACTGTTGATAAATGACAAGATGATTATATGAATCTCAACAGTCAGATAAAAGACATTGAACTGGCCAGTGGTGGTGGTAGCAAACATAAATTAGTAGCTAAATCTTAATTTGATCCTGCTTCTCACAGCAGGAAACAGTACATGTGAATTATGTGGATTATAATTCATTAACATTTTTGTAGTAGTTAATACATTTTTTGTCAGGGCAAGTCAAGTCTGACATTTAGAAGCTGTTTTGAATCAACTACAATTTGCATTTCTCTACAAATTCTCTGTGACAACAGTGATCAAATTAAGATAAAACTAATTTACTGACTGATTATAAGGCAAGAGGGACATCTACTGAGCACTGCTAATCCTGCAGCGTTGTACATGAATCGGGACATTGATGGGTGTTGGACTAATGTTTTTTGGTCAGAAGAAGTCATTATTTAAAAAAAAAAAAAATTTTGAAAATACATAATCAATAGGTTACAAAACTTGCTATAGTTTTTGATCATGTTGGCTCTAAAAGTTTTGGGAGTTTGTAGTTTGTAGCCTATATAGGAAGGACGTGGCAACAGGCAGGTCTCACCACTGGGTGTCAGTGTGCACATTGTTAATCTGCATTGCAAACACAGTAGATCTTCAATATAATGCCTCATCCCCTATTGACTTTTTGGATCTTAATTATGCCACTGGGGAGAAACTAAGGGGACTTTTCTTAGCAGCATCCCATTGACAGGTTAACCCTTACATTTAATATCGCTTTGCATGGCAACCATGGTCCATTTGTTTCCCATGCCACTGTCTACAATAAATGTGACCAAGCTTAATCTATACCATCAGTGTGGCTCAGTTGGCAGAGCATGGCACTTGCAATGCCAGAGTTGTGGCTTTGATACCCACAGGGGACAAGTATGAAAAATGTAAGTCAATCTGGATAAGAGCATCTGCTAAATGACTAAAGTGTAAAAAAATGAATGTGTGTACATGTTACAACAATAGTATGTTGATTGAATATTAATCTGTGGAAGAAATTACAATGTAGACTCTTTGGCATGATGTACAGTACCATGTCAAATAATATACATACAAATGTATTTCATTATCAAAGCATTCACTGTGGTGTCCATGTTGGCAAAACAGTCCCTCTTCACCTTTTTCAGTGAAGGTTTTGGCTTTAGTTACATCACTAGAACGGAATCCATGCTTCTTCGTAGGGTCTACAGATCCCTACAGACTGTAATACTGCAGAGTACGGCTCTCTACAGCAGGAGGTGAAGACATGCTGGCCAACAATAACACCAGCTAAGCAATTATGAGAAAATGACAAACTAAGTGGAACTGATATGAGCTTGGCAAGCAATTTGTTTCAGAACCATGTTATTATTATTACCTCTATCGTGGTGGGATTAATGGTCAGAGAAACTATACAAATGAACTCCTGATATCAGCATAAAGTGTGACCTATACAATATGCTATCTGACACTCAACATATAGATTAGTTTCAGCTGATACCAGGTCAACATTTGACACTGTTATTATTACCATAAATTACATAGGTTTGTATGTGGTTTGAATGTAAAAACAGACTTAGCAGGTAATACGTCTCACTCTGTTTCTCTTTGGTGATTCATTGTTATTACATATAACCCCTCCTATAAAAGTCTGCCACTGACTTTATAGCCCTATATTGCACGAGTTACCTAACAGTCCACAACGGGAGCCTAAATTCCCACCGGCAACAGGATTTGGTTTCTAGATAACAGGCAAAACATGGTGCGAAGGAACACATCATATCCTTACAGGGAAAATTGTTTTATTATTATTTGCAATTTATATGTACTGTGTGTGTAGTAGCTTATGTGATAATAGCTTGTATACAGGGCAGTATATGGCAGCTTTAATGTTGTGAGGAAACTAATACCATTTTCAGTCACTTTGTGGTCTTTTGTGGACCTGTACTGAATTTAATAGGAAAATACTATATAATAATAAGTTAACATGGCAAAGAAGTCAATAATAATGTGTCACTGTATTCATATTTATGTACAGTCGAGAGTTGCAGGGGTAACTCTGACATTTATGTTTCTTATCGCCCCTGGTCTATCAGCTTGTGTAAACATGGGTGAATTACATCATTAACATTTATAGAAACAATGATTTCAGCAGGGGGAACGTAAGTTCTTGCTATTATGTCAGATGTTATTGTTTGAAGCTGAACTCGGTGTACTTCTTCTAATCTCGTGCCTTCTCCAGCATACAGAACAACAGCAATCGCCTATTATTTGCTGTAACTTACAGTAGGTTAAGTATTTTGGATTGTATTCAGAAGTAAGACTTTGCTAACTCATTTAACTGTTGTTATTAACCCTTGTCAGCTGAAGCAATGGCATAAGTACTATTTTCTATAAAAATGTATTGGTCTAACAAGATAGCATACTACATTTTTGCCCAATGCAGGCCTTACAACAGTACCCACAGGGCATAATGTCAATTCAACATTTATTCCACGTTGGTTCAACATAATTTAATTGAAATGATGTGCAAACAACATTGAGTCAACCAGTGTGTGCCCAATGGGTAAGAACTACTGAAATTACTTTTACTAACATAACACAACTGAACAAATATACTGTGTAACTATGTGAAACACCTGCAGTGCAGAGGACTACTATTTTGACATATCTCTATATATGGTGATAAAATCATTTCTCTCCTCTGAGACACAGTACTACTCATGTTCTTCCAAGATCTTGAGCAATGATATATGGCATGAGATTTAAACATTTGAGCACAATGACAGATGTATAGTCTCAACTCCCTGATGAATGTTATGAACATATTTATAAACACTACGATTTAAAGGTTTTGAACAACTGATTTTGTTAGATTTTTCAATGGTTCGGTTACAAAAAGTCTGAAGATAGTACTTCCTGGAGAATGCTAATGGGTATTATTCAATCCATGATGTCATTCACCAAATGCAAAATGCCCTGTATGAACACGACTCAAAGTTACATGGATGGATACAGCTAGGCAGGGTTGGGGAGTACATGTGAGGGATTACAAAAACAGTAACTGTAACCTATTATGTTACCAGCAAAAATATTGAAATCAGATTACAGATGCTTTTTGTCATGGATACTCTCTCTCCGGCCTCTAGGTCATCAGGCTGCTGATTATCCCGCACACCTGTCACCATCTTCTCACGCACCTGCGCCTCATGACACTCACCTGGACTCCATCACCTCCTTGATTTTCTTCCCTACATCTGTCACTCCTCTTGGTTCTTTCCTCAGGTGTTATTGACTCTGTTTTCATGTCGGTGCGTTGTTTGTGTTCATTGTTTCTTATATTTATTAAAACACTCACTCCCTGAACTTGCTTCCCAAATCTCAGCGCACACTTTTGAAAAACTAGATGATTACTTCGAGGATTACTTTGAAATACAGAAAGGATGTTTGCGAAAAATCTTTGACACTCCTGTTTTCTCAATGACGTTCAAATCAGTGTTGAGAAAAGCCGCAACTTTAAGTTTGTTCCACCTGAGCGAGTCTGACCCCAAGTCAGAGACCACTATGATGTCAGAGACCACTATGATGTCAGAGACCACTATGATGTCAGAGACCACTATGATGACACCACAAATGTGTTTGATGCATTGCGGGAAAAGAGCGGGAATAGGCTTTTGTAGACTACAGTCCAAGCTATGTCTTCCAATGATGCAACTGCTGTCGGCATCCATAGATTATCCAATTTGTATAAACACTTGGAGGTAAGGATGACAGAAGTGGTGTAGTCTACTATGATACGAATATCACTTATTATTGATATCTACATAGCACATTGATGTGAATCACACTGCTGCTCTCTCATTTAGCTATTTGAGTCTTACAGATGGTGGCTGTTGTGGATGGATCTTCACAAATCTAATTGTGTGTTTGAACCAAATAATGGTTGAATTCAAGAAGTTTAAGCTGCCTATCAATCAGTTTTGGAAACCAATGGACAGCCTGTGAAAAATGCAATCTTGCAGCATCTGCATAGTGCGGATCCCAGCCTATGGAATAAAAGTGGGGATATTATTACTCAATCTAATTCATGCTGATTTTTTTTTTAATCCATAGGCATAATGGACACATGCTCAAACTTGTACACTTTTGATAGACTTAAAGGGGCAACCAGTAGTTGCTACATTAATTTTTGGATTGATAAATTCTACATATACAGTACCAGTCAAAAGTTAGGACACCTACTCATTCAAGGGTTTTTATTTATTTGTACTATTTTCAACATTGTAGAAAAATAGTGAAGACATCAAAACTATGAAATAACACATATGGACTCATGTAGTAACCAAAAATGTGTTAAACAAATCCAAATATATTTTATATTTTAGTTTCTTCAACCTTTGCCTTGATAACAGCTTTGCACACTTTTGGCATTCTCTCAATCAGCTTTACCTGGAATGCTTTTCCAACAGTTCCGACATATGCTGAGCACTTGTTGACTGCTTTTTCTCCACTCTGTTGTCCAACTGTTCCCAAACCATCTCAATTATGTTGAGGTCAGGTGATTGTGGAAGTCAGGTCATCTGATGCATCACTCTCCTTGGTCAAATAGCCCTTTCACAACCTGGAGGTGTGTTGGGTCATTGTCTTGTTGAAAAATAAATGATAGTCCCACTAAGCGCAAACCAGATGGGATGGCGATTTGCAGCAGAATGCTGTGATAGCCATGCTGTTTTACTGTGCCTTGAATTCTAAATAAATAACCGACAGTGTCACCAGCAAAGCACCCCCACACCATCACACCTCCTCCGCCATGCTTCATGGTGGGAACCACACAGGCGGAGATAATCCTTTCACCTACTCTGCGTCTCACAAAGACACATCGGTTGGAACCAACAATCTCAAATTTGGACTCTACAGACCAAAGAACAGATTTCCACTGGTCTAATATCGATTGCTTGTGTTTCTTGGCCCAAGCAAGTCTCTTCTTATTATTGGTTTCCTTTAGTAGTAGTTTATTTGCAGCAATTTGACAATGAAGGCCTGATTCATACAGTCTCCTCTGAACAGTTGATGTTGAGATGTGTCTTTTACTTGAACTCTGTGAAGCATTTATTTGGGCTGCAATTTCTGAGGCTGGTAACTCTAATAAACTTATCCTCTGCAGCAGTGGTAACTCTGGGCCTTCCTTTCCTGTGGCGGTCCTCATGAGAGCCACTTTCATCATAGCACTTGATGGTTTTTGCGACTGCACTTGAAGAAACTTGAAAAGTTCTTGAAATGTTCTGTATTGATTGACTTCCTGTCTTAAGGTAATGATGGACTGTCATTTCTCATTGCTTCTTTGAGCTGTTCTTGCCATAATATGGACTTGGTCTTTTACCAAATAGGGCTATCTTCTGTATACCAACCCTACCTTGTCACAACACAACTGATTGTCTCAAACATATTAAGAAGTAAAGAAATTCCACAAATGGACTTTTAACAAGGCATATCTGTTAATTTAAATGTGTTCCACGTGACTACCTCATGAAGCTGGTTGAGAGAATACCAAGAGTGTGCAAAGCTGTCATCAAGGCAAAAAGGGTGGAGACTTTGAAGAATCTCAAATATAAAACGTATTTTGATTTGTTTAACAGTTTTTTGGTTACTAAATGATTCCATATGTGTTATATCATAGTTTCGATGTCTTCACTATTATTCTACAATGTAGAAAATAGTCCAAATTCAATAAAACCCTGGAATGAGTAGGTGTCAACTTTTGACTGGTACTGTGTGTGTGTGTGTGTGTGTGTGTGTGTGTGTGTGTGTGTGTGTGTGTGTGTGTGTGTGTGTGTGTGTGTGTGTGTGTGTGTGTGTGTGTGTGTGTGTGTGTGTGTGTGTGTGTGTGTGTGTGTGTGTGTGTACAGTATATATATTTTTTTAATTGATTCTTGAATAATTAAACTTAGAAATGCCTCATGAGCTTAGTTCAACTGTCACACTCAATGAGAACCCAAAATATAGGCTTGTTTTTCTCTAATGTTTGTAAACATTGCAAATGTAAACAAATACTGTGTAGCCTCATAACATGGTAAAACAATAATATTGATAATATTGACAGGAACATCCCTCCAGCTTTTTACCAAAACAGAGGCAGGGCGTCATTTTGTTATTGTTTCAATGAGCTGTATAGGGCCATAAGCAAATGCTCATCCAGAGGCAGCGCTCCTAGTGGCCAGGGACTTAAATCTGTTTTACCTACTTTCTACCAGCATGTTAAATGTGTAACAAGAGGGGGAAAAAACTCCAGACCACCTTTACTCCACACAGACACGCGTACAAGCAGTAACTAAAGCAGGAAGTACCAGTGACTCGCTCAATAAGGAAGTGGTCAGAGGGCGCAGATGCTAAGCTACAGGACTGTTTTGCTTGCACAGACTGGAATTGATTCTTCCGATGTCATTGAGGAGTACACCACATCAGTCACTGGCTTCATCAATAAGTGCATTGATGACGTCATCCCAACAGTGACCACACGTACATACCCCAACCAGAAGTCATGGATTACAGACAGCACTGAGCTAAAGGGTAGAGCTGCCGCTTTCCAGGAATGGGACTCTAACCCAGACACTTATAAGAAATCCCACTATGCTCTCCGACGAGCCATCAAACAGCCAAAGAGTCAATACAGGACTAAGATCGAACCGTACTACACCAGCGCCGACGCTTGTCGGATGTGGCAGGGCTTGCAAACTATTACGGACTACAAAGGGAAGCACAGCTACGAGCTGCCCAGTGACACAAGCCTACCAGATGAGCTAAATAACTTTTATGCTCTCTTTGAGACAAGCAACACTGAAGTATGCATGAGAGCATCAGCTGAGAGTATCAATTGTGTTATCACGCTCTCTGTAGCCGATGTAAGTAAGACTTTTAAACATTCACAAGGCCGCAGGGCCAGACGGATTACCAGGACGTGTACTCCGAGCATGCGCTGACCAACTGTCAAGTGTCGTCACTGACATTTTCAACCTGTCCCTGACCGATTCTGTAATATCTACATGTTTCAAGCAGACCACCACAGTCCCTGTGCCCAAGAACACCAAGGTAACCTGCATAAATGACTACTGACCCGTAGCACTCATGTCTGTAGCCATGAAGTGCTTTGAAAGGCTGGTCATGGCTCACATCAACACCATTATCAAATCAAAGTTTATTTGTCACGTGCGCCCAATACAACAGGTGTAGTAGACCTTACAGTGAAATGCTTACTTACAGGCTCTAACCAATAGTGCAAAAAAGGTATTAGGTGAACAATAGATAAGTAAAGAAATAAAACAACAGTAAAAAGACAGGCTATATACAGTAGCGAGGCTATAAAAGTAGTGAGGCTACATACAGACAGGCTGATTGAGGTAGTATGTACATGTAGACATGGTTAAAGTGACTATGCATATATGACGAAAAGAGAGTAGCAGTAGTGTAAAAGAGGGGTTGGCGGGTGGCGGGACACAATGCAGATAGCCCGGTTAGCCAATGTGCGGGAGCACTGGTTGTTTGGCCCAATTGAGGTAGTATGTACATGAATGTATAGTTAACGTGACTATGCATATATGATAAACATAGAGTAGCAGCAGTGAAAAAAGAGTGTTTGGGGGACTAAACACCTCCCTCTGCAACCAGATCCTGGACTTCCTGACGGGCCGCCCTCAGGTAACAACACATCTGCCATGCTTATCCTTAGTTCAGGGGCCCCTCAGGGGTGCATGCTCAGTCCCCTCCTGTACTCCCTGTTCACCCATGACTGCATGGCCAAGTACGACTCCAAGACCATCATTAAGTTTGCAGATGACACAACAGTGGTTGTCCTGATCACTGACAACAATGAGACAGCCTATAGGGAGGAGATCAGAGACATGGCCCTGTGGTAACAGGATAACAACCTCTCCCTCAATGTGATCAAGACAAAGGAGATGATTGTGGACTACAGAAAAAGGAGGACCGAGGATGCCCCCATTCTCATCGACAGGGTTGTAGTGGAGCAGGTTGAGAGCTTCAAGTTCCTTGGTGTCCACATCACCAACAAGCGAACATGGTCCAAGCACACCAAGACAGTCATGAAGAGGGCATGACAACGCCTATTCCCGCTCAGGAGACTGAAAAGATTTGACATGGTCCTCAGATCCTCAAAAAGTTCTACAACTGCACCATCGAGAGCATCCTGACTGGTTGCATCACCGCCTGGTATGGCAACTGCTCTGCCTCGGACCGCAAGGCACTACAGAGGGTAGTGTGTATGGCCCAGTACATCACTGGAGCCAAGCTTCCTGCCATCCAGGACCTCTATACCAGGCGGTGTCAGAGGAAGGCCCTAAAAATTGCCAAGGACTCCAGCCACCGTAGTCATAGACTGTTCTCTCTGCTACCGCATGGCAAGAGGTACCGGAAAGCCAAGTCTAGGTCAAAAAGGCTTAACAGCTTCTACGCCCAAACCATAAGACTCTTGAACAGTTAATCAAATGGCTACCCGGAATATTTGCATTGTCCCCCACCCCCCATTTTTATGTCGCTGCTACCCTGTTTATTATCCATGCATAGTCACTTCAACCTCTACCTAAATGTACATATTACCTCAATTACCTTGACTAACCGGTGCCCCCCGCACGAAGACTCTACCGGTACCCCCTGTATATTAGCCTCGCTACTGTTATTTTATTGTTGCTCCTTAATTATTTGTTATATTTCAACAACAAAAAATGTCTTAACTGCATTGTTGGTTAAGTACTTGTAAGTAAGCATTTCTCTGTAAGGTCTACACCTGTTGTATTCTCATGTGACAAATACAATTTGATTTGATCTGTGGATTTGCCATTTAAACAGCTGCATATTATCAAGATATCAAAGTGTCACCAACAAAAAGGGAAACAATAGGCAAATATCAAATGCAGCATATGGCATTCATTTTTCACATGTAAATAGCCCTTTTCAGTAGTGGTCAATGCCATTCTATGAGCGTAGCATTTATTTTTCAATTCGATTCAATGAGCCCAATCAGTCCTCCATGACAACAAAATCATAAACAACATAGTTGGGCTGGCTAATAAATCCTTAGTTTTGAGATTATGCTCAGGTAAAACAATTTGGCTAATCTATACTTCCATATTTCCATATCCTATTCTTGAAGATCAAGGGGTATAACATGCATTGGAATGATTTGAATTCTGATAGACTTTTTTAAAATTGATTTTTTATTTATTTAACCTTTATTTAACTTTGGGTAATCTAAAGGTTACGTTACTGATTACAAATTTGGACAGGTAACTGTAACAGACTACATTTAGAAAGTAACGTACCCAACCCTGCAGCTAGAATAGGTGATTTGGTATTACTGATACACTTACCCAACTCACCTTTGTCCTATTATATGAGCTAAAAGAGCAAAGGCTAAGCTACTTCTAGTTCTCTGTGAGGCACATGGAGTTGATGTACATGGAAATGTTGGAATTGTTTTTATGCCAACTCCTACCAAAGACTTATAGACTTTTTAGGCTGGTTTGGAAAGCAAAACAATGCCAGATTCTCATGCCTCTGAATGATGCTTTATAGCCACCGAAACAGTGATAGCTCTTGTTAAACAGTAGTATGTCATCGAAGGAAATAAGTTGTACAATTCCCACACATAGTTGTCTGTGTGTTAAGGAATTGATGGGATCTTTATGCAACTATTTGGTCGACCAAATGGAAAAGAGAGTATTTATCCATAATTAGATCAAATCAACCATGTTTGACAAATTATCCAAAAAAGTCTAAAGATTCAGTAAAACTTCAGGAATTATATTTGTGGAATCATGATGTTAGTGTAAAGTTTCTAAACCCCATATTGCAATGCAATTCATACAGTAGGTGTATGACCTTCAAACTGCCCACTTGATAGAAGGTGTAGGGGTACCTCCTCAGCCAGTAACCCTTACTGACAAAGCAATGCAGAGGTTATGCTGGGACAGCACTGCATTCCCAGTCCAGCTTCAGGCCAAACCAAAGTAACTACTGTGCTATAAAATAAGCAATAAATCTATTCTTATGTGTGCAGAGGATGTAGTGCTTAAACTTTCACTATTTTGACTTGTTACTGTATAACAAATCTATGAGAACTAGAGTGAAACATTTGTCAATGTCACGGCCCTAGCCATAGAGAGGTTTTTATTCTCTATTTTGGTTAGGTCAGGGTGTGACTCGGGTGGGCAGTCAAGTTTCTTTATTTCTATGTTTTCTATTTCTTTGTGTTTGGCCGGTTGTGGTTCTCAGAGGCAGCTGTCTATCGTTGTCTCTGATTGAAAATCATACTTAGGCAGCTTTTTCCCACCTGTGTTTTGTGGGTAGTTGTTTTCTGTTTTGTGTTTCTGCACCAGACAGAACTGTTTTGTTTTGTTCCACGTTGTTACTTTGTTTCAGTGTTCAGTTTGAAAAAATAATCATGAACACGTACCACGCTGCGGTTTGGTCCTCTTCTTGAGACGAGCGTTACAGTCAAACTCTCAAAAACACTCCCAAGATTACAATATATAGAGAAAAAATAGTTTTTGAATATCACCTACTGTATTTCAAAACAAAAAAAAGAACAAGATATAAAATCTTTGCTAAATGTTATGTTCATCCGAAAGTTTTTTATTAGGAGCAATTGGTTGATAAACAACCAGCATTCACAGCTGATTCCCATTATAGAAGTTGAGAGGCTCTGGCACAAAATGGGACAATGGTGTGTATCTCATTCTCATGGAAGTGATTTCAGAACCACAAAAGAAGTTTAGACTTACAGTACTTTCATGTACTGAAACTGTAACAGACTTTGGAGAAAGGCTTTGGAACTGTACTTGAGGGAGGGGGCTGTGGGTATCGGGTGTTTTTCCAGTTGTCAGCTAGCTTACAATCAATGGGAATGAGATTCATTATTTCTTTCTCTTCTTGGTTCTTCCATCATATCATCAATCATTGTTGCATCCTTGTGCTTGAGGTTAATGAAAACAGAAATGACAGAAAAGTTTGTCAGTCAGTAAATGCAAACATCTGCTCTTCTAGGAAACAACCAGGGCCACTATGATGTCAGGGGCATTTTGATATTCTACGGCAACACAGCAAAAGTGGACCCTGTTTGTACTGCTCGCTTCAACACAGTCGAGATATATGCGACCCAGCAGATGTGTTTCACCAGCTGGTCAGATTTGTTTTGGCTGAGTGGTTTGGTTCTGTGTGAGTGGCAGCCAACCATCGATGCTTTCCTTTTAAATATTCTCACAGTCCTCCTCCCACAGCATCCACACCTGTTTACTCACATTATGCAAAGCACATTATGCAAAGCATGTTAAATCAACCAGAACATTGTCCAGAGATGATAAGACCTTACATTTTTGCTTAGAATAAGTTTAATAAAATTATATAATAATCAGTTTGTACTGTCTGGCATGCAGCTTATTTCATTGGCATTAACATTTGGGTTGGATCTGCTAATTTGCCGAGCAGGTTTGAGGGTGCGTGCCAATAGAGCTGAGCTGCCCTGCCCGTCTGAGTAACATACTGGCCACAGCAGTGTGGGGTCTGAGGTAAGACAGGCCTAGGATCTGAAAAAACAATCTCACGGTCATCATCTTTGGTTGATGGCCAGTTTGCTGTCGCGGGCCTGCCAAGTCTCGATAATCTGTGAGAAGGCCAAACCTGAATTTAGAATACTAAGCCATAGAAAGCCCATTATCTCAATTAGAACAAGCCAACAAAGGGGAAATATACAGTACGTAAAGGAGTGTGTTGATTGCTTGATTTCACTACAAAATATGAATAATTCTGTATAGAATAATATTGAGAATGTGAACATGTGCAATATACCATTTTATTAGTCAAGCTATAACATAATGGATATGAGTGATTAAAAAAAAACGTTTTTGCTCCGATTGTTTTAATTCAGTATGAAATTGGGATAGTGTCATCACAGAAACTACATTTGTCAGTTCAGTCACAAATTACAGTAAGTCTTGAAACCAGCCTTTTGGGAGAATGCATTTTGCCCATGCTGTCTGGTTCTTCTGGAACAGCTTGAAACCTGTTTCTAATATTTAAAAAAAAATGAATGGTTAAGTCCACAGAGAAATATTGTGGGTTTAACTGGACTGTTTCTCTTGGACAGAAAAGGGGATCAATCAAGTTCGCCTTCGCTCGGAGGTGGGAGATGGGCCTATGCCACCGGTTCAGATCTATTGGGACTGCATGGGACTCTGAATGCACTGCAGAAGTAGTCTTCGTTTTTATGTCCCTGGAGGAATCTCATTCTGCCCCAGTTGCTGATCTTTTTTAAAAATTATTATGAAAATAGAACACATGAGAGGTTTGGAATGGAATAGAATATTTGAGAATAGACAATGGAATATTTGAGAATAGGCATTGTATCCCTGAAGAACCCCATTCCTCAATTACATGGTTTACTAAGCTATATAGGTCACCCTTCAATTCTAACTTTGTAATTTGTTTGGCAGCTGGAGATCTCATTTAGGGTTGCTTACAGCCTTACTATGCATCAAGCTTGTATATTTTCACATCTAACTGGTCTATACTAATTGTACATTTATATGAATGTTTTAAGGGTAATACCAAAACACAAGATGGGGGGGAAAAAAATACCATAACTAGTTTAGTTGTTTATATAATGTAATTGATGTGAATGCAGTTGTGATTTCTATTGAAATAAAGCCCAAAATGGGTCAAAAATACCAAAACTGATGTGAGCTTGTATAGTTTTAACATCTCATTCTTTCAAAATGATCAAGTCTACGGTTCTAGACTAACCCCTGCCAATGGGTAAGAATATAATTGGGAGGAGTGCACAAGTGGCAAATTGAAGAGTATAGTATACTTTTAAACCACCACATAGTTTCATGTGTCTACAATTTGGTCAGCTTTACTGGAATATTCTTCACTTCTCCAATTCCATAAAATGAAAAATAAAATGAAAATAAATATTTTTTCATCTTAAATTAAACTATCCAAAATAATATATTTGGTTTGGACAAAACTAAGTCAATGGTAACAGTCAAAATCCTGTGTCCCTTGAACAGCTGCAATGGGAGAGAGTCAAAATCTTAACAGGCATGAATAGATTTTTATAATCCATAGTATAACAAACATTAAACCAGTACAGGAAGTTATTCCAAGCGGCTAATTACACTCTTCTTGTGTAAAGAGTGATGATGTCACACCAAAAGCTACTGCCTAGTGATCTAGCTCCACTGTACAATCAATCACACAGGGAACTAAGTCCTTGTGGCTCAGAAGGGAAAACACTGCCTTGAATGGTAGGCTACCACTAAATGACCATGAATGAACATCACTTGAACTGTACTTTTAGTTTCTTCTAAGCTGTAGCCTAACATATTATTTATGTCATTCTTTGCAGGCAACAAAATTGTCATTCTTGATGTTGCAATATTAAAACTTGAGTTAACTGAATCAATGGAACTCAAAGACGGCTCTGAGTTTACAGCCAAGCTTTTATATCACTGCACTATTTGGAAGAAAACAAGTATGTCATTCTTCCAATAAAACTTTCAAAAGCACTAAGCAAAATAAGCAAAATAACAGAAACGATGGGGTAAATCACTGAAGCACTTTGCTTCAGTTCATTTCCAAATGGCAAAGAAATGTATGACCCTCTTGAGGTTTTTTCAACTTGGCACTTATTTTATTCTAGGGGGAGGGGGGAGAGTGCCCAGGCAGTAGATCTGGCCACTGAACAAGTGTAATCCTTCCATTACAATGAACATGACAAGAAACCCTAGGCACAGGAGACCTCAGACCAGGAAAATGACTTGCAATACTGTAGTTGGAAAACCTGAGACTGATCTAAATCAGTGTTTGTACTCTTCCAGACAAGGTTTTGTTGCTCAAGGGCATGAGCCTGATCCAATTTCAAATAAGAGCAGAAAGTGAACTGCACCATGGACTGATAACTAATACAATATCATCGGGAACAACAAGCATGGCATTGTGATGCTGACAACCAACTGAGTGAAGTCATGAAGAAGACACCTTACTATTACAGTAATATAAAGGATATAATCCTAACTTGACCTCAGTGTGATGCAATTTGATTTTCAATAAATAAGCATGCAATAAACAATGTTACAAGTAGCATACAAATTATATAATGTTGACAGTAACACCACAGACACTGTTAACCATATGCTCCTTGAGCAATGACAGATTATAAAAACCGTGGCCAGGGCAGAGGCAAGTCGCAGAAGACTGAGAGGGACTGAACAGAGTACGCAGAGAAGGGAATTGTACAACTTTGAACAGGCTGCATCTGAGACTTTCTGAATTGCGGGTAAGACATTGGCTATTCAACAATGTATTTTGGATCAAACGTTCGTGTTATATTTTGTATCTAACCAGGGAAGTGTTAGTTTGAATAGTATAGTTATTTTCCAAAACATTTAGTAAAGAATTGATGTGATCTTTCTACCTTTGCGTTTTTATTCAAGAGCATGACACAATTATCCAGAGTAATGTAGGCTACCTGTTTTATTTCAAACTAGACTGTTATTTCTTTGTTTTTCATTACAGTGCGTACGTGACTAACCTGGAGAAGAATGAAAGGCATGTGCTATTTTACCAATGTGGTCCTGTTCTGCATAGCCAGTGGAGCAAGTGGATGGCTCATCCATAACTCGACAGATTCCACTTCAATAGCCAATTTCACCGACATGAACTCAACGTTAAACGCGCAGGTGTCTGCGCTCATCCCCAAGTCTAGACGGAAACGCTGGATTTCACAAAGTGACATGCTTGCCATCCTTGACTATCACAATAAAGTCCGAGCAAACGTCTTTCCACCTGCTGCAAATATGGAGTATATGGTGAGAGCAAGTTTTTAATTGAGATTCAATTGAAAATGTTTTACATGCTAAACTAGCAGGCTACGTTTTATTTGAGATTTGTTGGCGTAGTGTTGTCTTTGTGATTTGATCCGATAACTTACTGTATAACTTTTTTTGGCAATTAAAATGTAGGTATGCATCATGAGTCATGTGCCTACTATGGCTTGGTCTATGGCTCACCCTGCTGGAAACATAAGTTTACTACATAAAATCAGTGTGCTCATGGTCACAGAATTTATTTTTATTTTTGGGGGGGCGGGTGGGGGGGGGGGGTTCTGGCATCTATTCGATATCATTGCAAGAAGCTTTACTCTTTCTATTCGGTATCAACATATAACTGATGAGCAGTTTTGTGCATTTTGTATTCATGCAAGGTAATTCAGGTAGATATTTATGAGAGCAGCTCACAATGCATGTTTTTTGTGCACTTTTAGGTTCAATCCCAATGAATGCATTATCATGTCTGCAACACATACAGGTGTGGGATGAAGGCCTTGCCAGATCTGCTGAAGCCTGGGCAGCCACGTGTCTCTGGGAACATGGACCACCATTCCTACTGAGATACCTGGGACAGAACCTGTCGGTCAGAACAGGGGGGTATGTAAAAGCCTGGCATGTTTCAATCATATATCAACTGACCACGTGTTGATACAATATTTTATTTGTTTTTATTGATTGAGGGGGATCCGAGCAATGCCATCTTTGAGTCCAACCTCATGCAATGTTGACTATGGCACAAAATGAATGTACTTGATGTGTTTATTCCAGATATCGCTCCATTCTGCAGCTGGTCAAACCTTGGTATGACGAAGTCAATGATTACATGTTTCCATACCCTCGTGACTGCAACCCCAGGTGTCCAATGAGGTGCTCTGCACCGATGTGTACACATTACACTCAGGTACAGTAGCCATCTAGGCACTTCAGATTTGGGAATGTTTGGGGTAGTCTTCTCCTGACGAAGACCCTGATGAAGGTCTATTGAACTAAACATTGCTTCTCCGAGATGAATTCAATCATTTGTGCAGTATTCAGGATAACCAGGGTGCTGGAGTTTCTTCTTTTTCAGGAAAGTATTTTTATCCTCAAAAGACTTATCTGACTGATATTCAGATGGTGTGGGCTACAACGAACAGAGTTGGCTGTGCAGTTCAAACGTGCTATAACATGGTTGTCTGGGGAGCCATGTGGAGACAAGCAACATACCTGGTCTGTAATTATTCCCCAAAGTGAGTCCTGCTTAATACCTTAACAAGCTCCACGTATCACAGCTGAATGATTGATATCCTCTCTCTTACATTTCAGAAACTCATTGTCAGACCGAATGAGAACAGATGTATAGGTGTCCGCGTAAACTGATGTCATTATGAAAGCATCAAGGCTATTTTATGCAAAATAAAAAAGTATAGCTGCTATTATGCTTTAGATTTGTGAAATGGGAAATGACTACTACATTAATTCAAATTGGAAAATGATATGTTTAATGCCCAAGGGAGCATCTTTCAACGTCAACAAGAATGACACATTATTACTCTTTCTTTTCCAGGGGGAACTGGGTAGGAGAACCTCCCTACAAAGTTGGCATCCCATGTTCAGCATGCCCACCAAGCTACGGAGGCTCATGTAGTAACAACCTATGTTTCCCTGCAATAACGTCCAACTACATGTACTGGTTCAAGTAAACCATTTAGACATCTGTTTTAATAATGAACTGTCAGATATCATAATTTCACATTGCTTCAAATGTCAGATGTATTTTCCCCCAGTACTTTATATGTACAATGTACCTTTTTATACAATTACACATTTTGAATTATAAGCTACATTTGATTTGGTTTTGAGATGTAAATGAGTATCATACATTGTTATGTTGTAGCATACAACTTATTGTTGTCTTACCATCATATTGATGGTCAAATGTATTGATCAGCAATCATGTTGTTTTTGTTGGTGACTTTTGATTGACTATTTGGTACAGAGGTCAAACCTACAAATACCTCCACTAAGGCAGTGGTCAATAAGCTTCCTCATAATTATAAAGACAAGAGTATATTGGATCGATCGACTCCAGCTCACTGTACCATATGTCAGTAGCATTTTCCACATTGAGAAATATTGTTTTTATTAAAGATTTACTGTATTTTTGTAAGTACATCTGAAGTGTTTTCCAGAACATGAATTACATGTTTTTTAAATTTTATTTGCATGAAGCTTCATATTTTTACACCATTGATTGTCACTTATATTTGTGTTCATGTAATTGCTATGGCCCGTTACCATTGTTATAGAATAAAGACTGCTAAACTCTATGTCTTGCTTCAGAAAGTGTGTTTGGAATGTCCAACTGCATCAGAAGAGGTTTTAGAAGCTGTAGTGAGGAAAGGAGAACACCAGAGGGCAAGCCTGACAAAGTAAACCTTTTTTTTCTCAAATCAAATTGTATGTGTCACATGGGCTACACAGTTTACAGCAGGTATAAAAGGTGCAGCGAAAAAAAACTCTGCAGTGGAATATTCCCTTGTGAATATTCAACAATGTCCCTGTGACTGAAGACAGAAGACTGATAATTATGGAAATGTTGCACATAAGTCACACAAAGACAAGTCATGAAATGAATAATAGGGAAAACAACACAGGAAAAGGTTATTTAGACACAATGTCAACTATCTGCTGAAACGTTCTGTACACTGCTAAATAAAATCAAAAGAATGTCCCTGGTCAACATCATTACAAAGAATTTGTTTAGGCCCGGCCCATAAGCCAATTATCTCTGGGATCTGTTCAGTTCCCCACTGACTTGGAGTCTTGCAGTGCTAGAACCCAATTGACCCCTAGCATGGAGTGTCTGCATCTCTACTGTAAAGCACTGAAGAGAACTATCAATGGGATTAAAATTCCCTTAGTAGGCAACTTTGAATTGGCAGTGGTATTTATTCACCCAAAATGTATTTGCTTGTACAAGTTACCCCATCAATGCAGTCACCTGGAAGCAACCACGGTACTGTACAGCAACCTTCTACAGGTCTTAGCTGGGCACTGACTTCATTTCCACCTGAGTGGACTTTTCTTGGTCATGTGGGTTGATTCCTCTAGACATCTTACTAGGAAGGCAGGATTGAAGTCAGCATGACCTAAGGTGCTGAGAGTCTGATGCCCAGGAAGGCATTCATAAAACAGGGAGCACAGCATGCCCTCTACCCATAGGATACCAGCTATCTCCGTGATACCCACCTGAGGAACAGAGTCTGTTTCTCAAACTTGGCTTGATGCTCACTGAAGTGGAAAAAGCCTAATCAGTTTTGATGGGTTTGGCCATCCTTAAGCTGCAAAACTCAGTTGGGTTGTGTTGCTTAACAGGGAGTTTAGGAGGGCAGCAAGTTCAGAGAGAAGCTTTTCTTTGTGTCATGGATGCAGGCACAAAGCTAGAGAGGCTTGTAATAACATAGACAGTGATGTTTGGGGTGTACATTACAGTAATAGTTCATTCATCCATTCAACTCAAATCCCATTACAGTAAATATGATAATTGAACATCTCAAAATCGTACCAACAAACATAAACAGAAATACTATTCTAAAGAAATACTCAATTTACATGTGAGTGGGCTCTTATTACCCAACGTTTACCTTGGTGTAACTTGAGTGGGATGGCTGGAATCAGTCCCAGAGTCTTCCAATAGTTCAATCTGGGAACACAGGAGGAGGCCAAGGGCGGGGTCTGCGGCGTTACGCATCGCTAAATCTAAATTTGGCATATAAACGCAGGGAGCGCTCATACTTGAATGATTATACAGGTACGCTCGAGAATCCTTGGTGGATGTACGATATCCGAACTTACTTACTTATTACGTATATTTAGGCTCCTATAGATGTCCTAAATCTTAGGATGTATAAAGAGTAGCTTTCATGTTCACCATTCTGCTTCAATACAACTTTTGGAGCTGGACATTGTTTCCCGGGGATAGTTGACCAGATTGAACAAAACGTTTTGGTAAAAGGTACATTAAAAAAAATATATATATATATTCGACACTGGGATAACGAAAAATACTGTTTTGAATTATAACTTTGTATTACAACAGGATCGGAGGTGATTGCCTTGCCTTGCCTAGGCTGTGAGAGAATTTCGCACGCAATACGCATGCTCATGAAATATTGCATGTGCTTGGCAAAAACGTATTTTTTGTGTGAACAGTGCAATTGACCTACTGTCAAGAGCTTAAAATACACCAAAGCCATGTACAGTATTATCGTTCTAATTCTAATGTATGATATCCTTGTGCCAGAGATGTGATAATTCATCAGTTCTCACATTCAAGGGAATGCATAAATCAATAACCATTAATATTAAATGTAATAAAGATCTCTGAATGCTTGACCAACCATCATATTCTATTTCATTTAAAAAAAAATTTAGCCAACAGAATACAGATTTTGTATTGGAGTGAATCACAGAGGCTGGAGAGGCTGATCATCATCATGAAGGGTGTACCTCAGGACTGGCTGAGAGGGTTTGGGTTGCTATTCTTTGCCCAAACAGTACTTTCTATGGTGATCCCTAACTCTACCCACCTGGAGGCTATACTGGAGAAGTATATGAACAAAGATGATGAGTGGTGGGTGTCCAAACAGAGAGGGAAGAGAGCCATCACTGACGGTGATATGCACCTCATCCTCGATTTGCACAACAAGCTCAGAGGTCAAGTTTATCCTCAGGCTTCAAATATGGAGTATATGGTAAGAAAGCTAAACCAGGACTATCTGTGTCTGCTATATTTATGTTATGTTTAGGTTTTCCTAAGCTGGACTGTAGGCAATTGGAATATGACACTTGCTCATACTGAAGAAGGAGATTGTACAGTACTACAGATTGAAGCAAGTGTTAGTTATGTATTATGCACTCATACTTCATCTAAGCTAAAGTGTGATACTTGTTCATAGACTCAAGACATCTAGGCTTGAGAATCTGGAACATTCTCAAACCCATTCAACCAGAATGGTTTTCGCAGCTCACATTTGGAAAGTTAGGGCCAATGCTGAGGTTTCACACCAAGCTCTGAGAGCCAGTGGTGTAAAGTAACTAAGTCAAAATACTTTGACGTACTACTTAAGTAGTTTTTTAGAAATATCTGTACTTTACTTGAGAATTTATATTTTTTTACTCCATTACTACATTCCTAAAGAAAATACGTAGATCTTTACTCCCATACATTTTCCCTGACACCCAAAAGTACTTTCGAATGCTCAGGCAGGACATCAGTATGGTCCAATTCACAACACACGTACCATAATGGGTTGTCATCCCAATCGCCTCTGATTGGGCAGATTAACTTAACAAATACTGCATTTGTACATTTTTGTCTAAGTCGGAGTGTTGCCCCTGGCTGTCCGTAAATGTAAAAATATGATAAAATTGTGCCGTTTGGTTTGCTTAATTAATATAAGGAATTTGACATCTAGCATTTACTTTTTACTTTTAAGTATGACAATTGAGTGAATTTTACACAACTATATTTATGTAAAAACAAATATTTTTACTCAAGTAGTATTTTACTGGGTGACTTTCACTTTTACCTGAGCCATTTTCTATCAAGGTATCTTTACTTTTACTCAAATATGAAAATTGAGTACTTTTTCAAAACCTAAAAACAAGCCTGACCAACAGCCAAGCAATAAAGCCAGTATGTTACTGCCCCTGTCAAACCTCGAGCTCTGGCCCCTGCCTTGGCTACCGACCAGCTCTCTCTTCCACTGTTATTGTGCACTCTGCCTCAACCATTTAAACTCACATTTTCAAATATTAGTCTTTATTTAATTGCCTTTGGCAACAGAGCTGGGTCTGTGTTGACTCAAACTTTTAACAGTTGAGCATCATCCTTTGAAGTATGGTTGATCAAATATAGGTTTCTACAAAGGATTCCTGGAAGCAATGTAAAGTACTGTTCCCAGATGGAGGGGTTAACTGTAAATGTTGAGAAGAACACAAAGGATTTGCCATTTAGAGGACATCATTTTGATGTCTTAATGTAAATATCCAACACTATTTGGACAATTTGGACGATTTCCATGTATAAACAGAGATTAGTATCCAGGCTTAAAGTATGTCCATTTCCTTCAAGCCCACTGCACTAACCCTAAGCAGTGCACAATGCATATATCACTAATGTAATGTACTACACATGGAAGACATTAGGACTGTACAGGGAAGCCGACTGGCACCTTTTTCAATTAACCTTGATGGGTGTTAGTGCGGTTAAACAGCAGAACAGCAGCACACTACACCTATTCTTCTAAGGGACAATTTTACTACAGCTTGGCAGAAACATTAGAATTCCTCACATCATATCTACTTTGCTCTTTGTCAGAAACAAGTGGCGCACAAATAGTTTATAGTGTCAATTGACCCAATACAAGATCTGTATCATGTGCAGATTGGTTCACTGTAGTGCAGAGTTGTTGCAAAGAGGCCAGTAGTACTAAAAATGCCATCAGGTTCCCCAATACTTTCTGGGAAGAATGATAAGATTTGCATTTCCAATGTTTGTTTATCAAGAATGCTGTATTTCTAGAGTCTAAGTAACACTAATACAAGCATTTTTAAGTTTTAGTCTCAGTAGCTCTAGCACCAATCTGGTGAGCCTGCAGATATGTGTTTAGCTTATCAGAGTAACTCTGAGTTTCACATTTGAAAGGTTTGGGATATGGAGCTGGAGAGGAGTGCTGAACACTGGGCACACACCTGCCTGTGGGAGCATGGACCACAACACATGCTAACCCAGATTGGACAGAACCTGGGTGCCCACTGGGGAAGGTCTGTATAATAACAGAAGAGATGACCAGTTTGATTATATGCATTATGTCATTATAGAGTAGTACTGTATATCCATTTCCTAACATGATTACTCCTAGATACTGTTTTAGGTGGCTTCAACAGGATGAATGACAGTTGTGTGGTCATATAAACTCATGAGGCAACAAATGCGTGATTAAACAGTGGAGTACAGAGTACTGACACATTGCCATGGGTTGTGTCCTGTTAGCTCAATTGTTTTGTTTCCACTTTCCTCAGAGACCGACCACCAACATTTCACGTCCAAGCCTGGTATGATGAAGTGAGAGATTACAGTTATCCCTATCCACATGAATGTAACCCACACTGCCCTTTCAGATGCTCTGGTCCCGTCTGCACTCACTATACACAGGTAAGAGTTTCCTATGACAAAATCATAAGACTTTATTTAAGGACAGAGAAGTCTGAGAGGACCATTATCTGAAGGGAGCTACTTTGTCTGTCTTTGCAGATGGTTTGGGCGACAAGCAGCCATATTGGATGCGCTATCAATGTGTGCTACAATATGAATGTGTGGGGCATGATTTGGACTAAAGCTGTGTACTTGGTTTGCAACTACTCACCGCCGTAAGTTTTCCAGTTGAAAAAAATATATTCTTATGTTTGTCCCCCCACAAAAATGTTTTATTAAGTTCAAATTGCTGTATATTATGTAGTGTATTGGAACTGGGAGGGATTGAGTCAAAAGGTTCAGTGTGTTTTATGATGTAATTTGTGTGCAGGGGAAACTGGTGGGGGCATGCCCCATACAAACATGGCACCCCGTGCTCTGCCTGTCCGCCCAGCTACGGTGGAGGCTGTAGGGACAATCTCTGCTACAAAGGTAGGCTGCTTTTTTGGTGCAAATCAAATTGATTTGATTTGATTTGGTTGCTTTTCACATTTTTGTTTTGCAGGGCATATAACATGTGATGTGGCTCTTGTTCTTCTTCAGAGAACGGAGTACAGAGACGTCCTGCCCCTGAACTAGAAGAGACAAATTACATCGAGCCGGAGACGCAGCCAGAACCGAGGGCCCAAGAGCCTCGGGCGAGACCACTGCCCCCAACACCATCATCCAATGACAACGTGGAAAGGAATGAGGTGGTCAGCACAGTGCAAATGTGTAAGAATTTATCTCTCATTTGGTTGCACTGTATTTCATATACAATGTCATTGTACAGTAGGACATGTCTGTCAACAGACAGATAAGTTTATATTTGGAATGACTGCCAGAAGATCTAAGTGAGATTGGTTTTCTTGTTTTTAAAGGTCAACAGATGGACTGTGAGACCAAGCTGCGTGATCGTTGTAAAGGAACCACTTGTAATAGGTAGGCCTAAGTTGTAAAGGAAACACTAGTAATACCGTAGGTAGGCCTTAGTTCAAATCAAATCAAATCATCAAATCAAATTTATTTATATAGCCCTTCGTACATCAGCTGATATCTCAAAGTGCTGTACAGAAACCCAGCCTAAAACCCCAAACAGCAAACAATGCAGGTGTAAAGGAAACACTAGTAATACTGTAGGTAGGCCTGCGTTGTAAAGGAAACACTAGTAATACTGTAGGTAGGCCTGCGTTGTAAAGGAAACACTAGTGATACTGTAGGTAGGCCTGCGTTGTAAAGGAAACACTAGTGATACTGTAGGTAGGCCTGCGTTGTAAAGGAAACACTAGTCATACTGTAGGTAGGCCTACGTTGTAAAGGAAACACTAGTGATATTGTAGGTAGGCCTGCGTTGTAAAGGAAACACTAATAATACTGTAGGTAGGCCTTAGTTGTAAAGGAAGCACTAGTCATACTGTAGGTAGGCCTACATTGTAAAGGAAACACTAATAATACTGTAGGTAGGCCTACGTTGTAAAGGAAACACTAGTAATACTGTAGGTAGGCCTTAGTTGTAAGGAAACACTAATAATACTGTAGGTAGGCCTTAGTTGTAAAGAAACACTAATAATACTGTAGGTAGGCCTGTTCGTTTTACTTATTCCATTATGTTTGGGGCGGCAGGGAAGCCTAGTGGTTAGAGTGTTGGACTCGTAACTGGAAGGTTGTTGCAAGTTCAAACCCCTGAGCTGACAAGGTAGAAATCTGTCGTTCTGCCCCTGAACAGGCAGTTAACCCACTGTTCCTAGGCTGTCATTGAAAATAAGAAACACTAGTAGTACTGTAGGTAGGCCTAAGTTGTTCCTAAAGTCGATGCTGTCACTTACCAGATCTTACTCATTCCTATGAATCGGTCAAAGCTGAGTTATAACTATTGTTTCTCCTTGCAGGTATGAGTGTCTTCCTGGATGCTTGTCTAGCCCAGGAAAAGTCATAGGGACTGGGTATTATGATATGGTATGAAAAGAAAACACAACGTTGTATATGTCAATTTGTTTAGTCTATTCTCAGTGCACAAGTCGTAGGATATAAAATTATGAAAAAAAACAACTTTTGTCATTTTGCTCACATATTCTAATTCTTGAACAGTATTAGATAACACCCCTCAGAGCGGGAGTTGAACAGCTGGGGATGGCCATAGTATACTGTCGTAATACATAAAGCAGGGGTCCCCAACTAAATTCAACTGCAGGCCGAGGATGGTCAGGGGGCCGGAACATAATTATAAATAATTTGTACACTGCAAATTGACCACAATAAGAAGAAGCGCAAACCGATATAGTACCTGACAAAAACATAGTGATTACATTGGGATACGATCACATATGTGTCTCTATTTATTTGTGGGAAAAGTTGGGAACATATTTCCTCAAATAAAATCACTTGGAGCTGATTTCCTGGTGTTTTTACAGTGTTTTATGTCCAACAATGAAAATTCACACAAAAAAAATGAATATGCTCATTAAACTTGGGGGGCCAAATAAAATGATTTGGCCCACGGGCCGCCAGTTCGGGAACCCTGGTATAAAGAGTAGTGAAACATATTTTAATTTTTCAGCAATCAAGTGTTTGTGGAGCTGGTTTGCACGCTGGAATCATAGACGATGGTGGAGGCTGGCTGGACGTTACAAGACAAGGAAGAAAATCACATTTCACAAAGTCCTACAAAAATGGTGTTCAGTCTGTTGCGTGAGTTAAAATTTTACTCATTACACTATGTGTGTTTTACTCATTCCACTATGTGTGTTTTACTCATTCCACTATGTTTGTTTTACTCATTACACTATGTGTGTTTTACTCATTCCACTATGTTTGTTTTACTCATTCCATTATATGTGTTTTACTCTTTCCACTATGTTTGTTTTACTCATTCCATTATATTTGTTTTACTCATTCCATTATATTTGTTTAACTCATTCCACTATGTTTGTTTTACTCTTTCCACTATGTTTGTTTTACTCTTTCCACTATATTTGTTTAACTCATTCCACTATGTTTGTTTTACTCTTTCCACTATGTTTGTTTAACTCATTCCACTATGTGTGTTTTACTCATTCCACTATGTGTGTTTTACTCATTCCATTATATTTGTTTAACTCATTCCACTATGTTTGTTTTTACTCTTTCCACTATGTTTGTTTAACTCATTCCACTATGTGTGTTTTATTCATTCCACTATGTGTGTTTTACTCATTCCACTATGTTTGTCATAAAGCCAAACCAACAAGTGACACGTTTTCACACCAAATGATTCAAATTTACAGGATGAACAGGAGTGCAAATGCCTTCAACGTATTTACTGTACCAGGTATGTCTGATCTACTATCATGTTGTGCACCTTTATGTCTCAGTAATGCATGTATTGTTTGAATGACATTGTGGCATCTTTGCTTCTCAGTAAAAGCAGTCACATGTGAGACCACCGTTGCACGGTTTTGTCCCTACAAAAAACCTGCACGGCACTGTCCAAGGTAAAGAAAGAGGTCACTTTCTAATAAACCCAACTTGACCTTCTACTGTAAAGTTGATACCGTGTTTAATAGATATTTTTCCCCCACCAGGATGTATTGCCCCCGCAATTGTCTGCATGAGACCCGTGCCAGAGTCATTGGAACACAATGGTATTCAGATGTAAGTCCTTGTATATGTCTGTCTGTCTGTCTGTCTGTCTGTCTGTCTGTCTGTCTGTCTGTCTGTCTGTCTGTCTGTCTGTCTGTCTGTCTGTCTGTCTGTCTGTCTGTCTGTCTGTCTGTCTGTCTGTCTGTCTGTCTGTCTGTCTGTCTGTCTGTCTGTCTGTCTGTCTGTCTGTCTGTCTGTCTGTCTGTCTGTCTGTCTGTCTGTCTGTCTGTCTGTCTGTCTGTCTGTATGTATGTATGTATGTATGTATGTATGTATGTATGTATGTATGTATGTATGTATGTATGTATGTATGTATGTATGTATGTATGTATGTATGTATGTATGTATGTATGTATGTCAATGGCCTCCAAATATTTTATTTCTCTCATAGAACCGGCATGTGTTTTACAATAACCTACCTTATTCTTTTCTAGAAATCCAGTATATGTCGAGCAGCCATCCATGCTGGTGTCATTCAGAATGACTCAGGAGGCTACCTGGATGTGCAGCCCGTGGACAAGAGGAGACAGTACAGCGGTAGCTATCAGAACGGAATCTCTTCAGAAAGGTAAGAGACATGAATAAGGGAAACGCGTGCCAATTGTGGGGTTTTGACTCTGTTGCAAATGCTTTTGGATGCGTAATGGCTAGGGACCAGGATTTTTTCTTGGTCGGCTCATGTGGTCAGAAAAACTCTTTGCCTTGTCAGATTTGAGGCGGCAGGTAGCCTAGTGGTTAGAGTGTTGGACTAGTAACTGAAAGGTTGTAAGATCAAATCCCTGAGATCACAAGGTAAAAATCTGTTGTTCTGCCTCTGAACAAGGCAGTTAACCCACCGTTCCTAGGCTGTCATTGAAAATAAGAATTTGTTCTTAACTGACTTGCCTAGTTAAATAAAGCTCAAATAAAATATACATTATAGGCTAGTATCAGTGTCATATACTGTACCTTGGCTTGACTATGTGAACTGTTCTAAGCTGAATGCAAACTTACACAAGTGTCCATTCTTCCTCCCAGCCTACAGAATCCCTCAGGTGGCAAAGCATTCAGAGTATTTGCAGTCATTTGAATCCACATTGCAAGGACACTGGCAATGAAAATGAGCACTTGTCATTTCACGGCCAGTAATTACACTGCTTGGTTTCCTTCTCTTGCTAAGCTGCACCTCAGCTTCTCAAGGCTGTTCAATTCACTTTGATCACAACATATACAAAGATACACTGTTCAAATGTAGATCTTTTAAGACTGTATATTGGATGTATATAACATGTTGTAAATAAGTTGAATGTCTAACAAATTGCAATCTCTCATAGATATTTGTATCAGAACAGAAAAATATGTAATGTGCATGCATGGTAATGGTTTTAATTCTATGATATTTCAAATCTTGCATTGTTTTTAAAAAATTTGTAAGTATTTTATACATTTTGGTGACTGATGTTGATGTTATATTCCATGATACAAAATTGTATAGCCCTTATTCATAGATTTTCACAGTTCAAGCCTGGCTGGCCAGGAGTGCGTCAGAGAATTTCATAGCACGAACCACATGGTGAGACACCCAAAATATGCATTATTTATTTACATTTGTGAAGAAATCATTGTTATCAATGGTCAATTCTGGAAGGACAGTTGGGATTTTCATAGCATGTCTTTTAGCTGAACATACAGTATAGCAATTATTATATGTTTCATGAAAACCTTATCAGTTCTCCATTGATTGCTACTGTTCATAATACAGTAGCTGTATGGTATGTAGTTTATAAAGCACTACCTCACATTGTTAGAAAGTCACCATTAATGTACTGGAAACTACTGGTACCCTGTCTGGATGGCAGAGAGAGTACTGTCTTACTGTCCTAGATCTAACATGTGTTTGTCAGGTTAACAGGGCGTTACTGTGTGATAAAGTGCTAAGTCCTGGTGTATTCAGTAGTAGCTTTTCATATTTCTACAGCCCCCCCCCCCAAACCCAAATATCTGGTTGAAACATTCATAATATTTTTTATATACATTATACAGCTATTACACATGTTCATCTATACACAGAACTCAGGCACTCATATTTAACATTTCAAAAACAGAATTTGTAGAAAGCCCATATCCTTTCCAGGCAGGAGCAGTAAAGAATGAAAGCTGAGCAAGCCCTTATGTTAAACTACTCGGGCCCACTGGCTGTGCGCTAGGTAGAGCAGACAAAGAGTGACTTTGTGTGTGTTGATCTCGATCTCACTTCCCTGGATGCATTTCCCCCACGCCTGCCACAGATGTGGTCAACCCCAGCTGAAAGGTCTCTGTCAGTCACCCGTACACACACATACCCTCTGTGGGATGCTTTATGTAAGGGTTGAGATTCAAGTTCAGTATATTTTACTCAATAGTTTCGTCTGAAAGGAGTTTGCTTCGGACAACGCATTTTAACTAATGCTGTAGCTTTTTTTAAAGGGGCAAGATCATATCTAAGATAATGTACTGTATTCTCTAATTTTGTCAAAAGCTCTTGTTAGACTACGTATATAGTCAGTCAACATAAGAGATGGTTAAATATTAAAGCTGTAAGTGGGTCAGACTTACTTCAATATGGAATAGAAACAAGGGAATCCAGCAGGACAGACATATTGACCTTTATCCATAAACTTTTATCCATTCTTTAGAAATAGATATTACATACTAGCTTCCATTGCTAGTGCAAAGCTATGGTTAATACATTGTATACACTGTACTGTAGTGGTGACCCATTATAACACACAACCCCCACTATCACCACCATTCTGCTGAGTGACCGGGGGGCTGGACTGAGAGGAACTTTTCCAGGAAGAGGACCAGGGCTGATAGAGAGCTGCTGATGGCCTCATTGAGTTCCGCACCACTCTCCAGAGAGAAGAGGCATGCATCAGAACACTGTCAAAATTCACAGGGCAGTGTTGCAGAGGAGTCCACTGGCAAAGACGCCAACTGTTCACTGCTGCAGGAGTGTTATACAACATGAAAAGACCCCACCGTCACAGACCCGCACAAGGATCAATACATCACCATCTCAGAGGTGCTGTTTGGTGAAATAAGATTAGTTTCCTTCCATTTGAACTGTAGCGACTGCTAATAGTATACCTGATACTAAATAAAATAATAATCAATCAAAAAAGTTGGAGAATATTATGTGTTTATCATGTATTTGATGAATGTCTTCCAGTACTTGTTAATGCTTGTCCGATGTCTGTGGTTGCTGTGAGTAGAAATCAGCTCCATCAAATGAATGTTGTTATAGTATAACCCTCCTAAATTTGACACACTGTAGTACAGTGCAGTACAGTACAGTGAACAGTGTTCCCACTGGGCACAGACATCAGTTAAACGTCTAGTTTTGATTTACATTTGGTTGAGTTGTCAACTAACGTGAATTCAACGTGAAATCAACAACAACAAAAATTGACCATGCCATTGGATTTAAGTAAAACATTTGGTGGGAAAAAAATGTATGACTTTTAGCAAATCCAATCATTTTTGCACGTTGATTCAACATCATCACATTTTTGTTGAAATGTTGTGGAAACAACATTGATTCAACCAGTTTTTGCCCATTGGGTTCTGTGCAATCATGATACTTTATATTTTTATAGAATTATCTCACTTGATCCAATTTACTCCTGAGCCTCTAATGACATCATTTATGTTACTAGTTAGAGTGTGAGTACTTTTAAAATATTTTTGATTGTGGATGTTGGTTTATTGTACAGTACAACTACTGTATGTAAAATATAGTCAGTAATTATATGAGTTTTGAAGTATGTTTGAAATGTCAAGGCAGCTAACCGCTAGAGAAACATTAGCTGGTGTGTAGAGGTGAGTGGTTTCTAAATATGACTTGTACAATCATTATCATGCTTTATAGCTTGCTCCTGAGGTTGACTTCTGGGTGGACATATATAATGTACTGTATATGGGGCAACAATCACTAACTCCAGAAAAAGAAGTGTTGTGGTGGTTAGTGCCTCATTCCTGTACTCCCTGAGAGAGTTAACCATTATTATGGTAACATAGTTGCCAGCTGTGTTTAGTTGGAAGAGAGTAATTATATTTGCATTGCTGGTTTTATAATGATAATGTGTTATTTATAACAGCGATAATTTAAATTCACTCTCACATGCAATACATAGGATACATGTCACGGAATTCCCCCCCCCCAATTTATTTTTAAGAATTACAGTAGTCTGGAAATGATTTCAAATGCTGTGTCCTGTGACACAGAATTGAAATTGGAAGAATTGAATTGGAATCAAAGAGCAATTTCCCACTCAATTCAATTCTGACCCCAACACTTCACTTCAGAACATGTAGCCTATAGAGTTTACAACCCATAGGGTACATATTCTGAAGTAGGAAATGCAACAACAAACTATTCTCAATTTCCATTTAAAACGCAAGTTTTTATTCACAACATGAGCATTTCAGAGTTAGAATAAGGTTCTCCTGCATCTCTACATAGTGGATCAAACATGTGCACCCTCCTGCTCTGACCTCATCACCCTTCCTCCTCCACACACACCCACCCAGTTGTGATGATGGCAAGCCTCTCTCTTTCTCTCCCTATTTGTTGGTATCCCACACACAGACTTCCACTGCCAGGGTGGAAACCGTGCAATATTCCCCACAGTCTCGTACTGCAATAGTAGAACCAGTCAACTCTTTATGGACTCTTTTCATGCCCCTACTGTTTGTCCCTAAAGAACCCTATGAAACTTTTTCCGTAAATCCCAGAATAGTTGTCTAACGTCTTGGCACACTTTATTGGTGCCCTCCTGTCGCTGCCTTGAGCAGAGTACACATAAATGATGAGACTATTTTCATCTTAATATTTATGAAATTCATTAAATCTGTTTTTGTAACATCTGTTATTAGGCTACCCCCCCATGCAGCACACTGCAGGATAAGTGTTCACCAGTGGCGGTCGTGACGTTTAAGATGAGGGAGAACTCTTTTTTTTTATGAGCATGGCCTTATTTCTATTACAGCATATTGAATGACTCTCATTCATATTGCATTCACCCAGTTCAATGTAACAGTGATAGGTTTAGGCTACTACATGATACTCTAATTGTCCCTATACGAATCATGAGGTTGCTACAACCCAGCCTATGAATGAAAGGTGCACAGGTCGAGATATAAATTAGAGTAATCAAGGTGACAGACAGTGACACATTCAATACCACCTTGCATACTCCTGCCTGCATCTGGTTGTTCTAGTTGGTAATCATTAGTCTAACAGTTGCAAATGAGAGTTTCTATTGGACAAATTCTGGTATGTTCATCTCCGTTTGCTTTTGTCTAAGAAACATTTGTCAACAGAATCTGTGGAATGAATACACCCCTGACCACACTCAAACACAGTTCACTTTCACATCATCACATACAAACAGCATGAAAATTTTGCTTGTTGTATAAATTCCTTCTTGCATATATGCGCTCTCCTCCTCTCACCTTTCCCTTCACTTGTGAACAACACATCAGCTGTCTGTGACCAGGCAAAAAAACTTTTCGAAGGCAAACTATATCATAACCGCTAACTGCTACACAAAGCCTACATCGTTTTCACCACATTAGCTAATGTCTTAGACAACATAGCTACCAAAACTAACATGTTAGAAAACCTGCTACAATCATACAGTACAGTCTACAGTCAGCAAGCAGTTTAGCGGTTACACCGGCAGCCTCAGTGGCATTACATCTATAAAACCAAAAGCTTACATTGACTTGGAAGAGTTCCAGTGTTGGATAGCCATAGCCAGCGAGCTAACATAGCAACCCTCTCTGTTTGAGCCTGGTGTTTGAGTAGGCTAAGTTAGTTAGCAGCATATGCTAGCTAAGTGAAAGTGAAATACAATGAAATATAGCTATCTCTCTTGCTTTCTCTTGCTTCTTCTAAATTTTTAAAGAAATGTATTTGTTCAAAACTGTTCAACTATTGTCTTTCTCTCTCTTTAAGTCAACAACTCATCACATGTTATGCACTGCAGTGCTAGCTAGCTATAGTACATGCTTTCAGTACTAGATTCATTCTCTGATTCTTTGATTGGGTGAACATGTTTATTCATGCTGCAAAAGCTCTGATAGGTTGGAGGATGTCCTCCGGAAGTTGTCATAATTACCGTGTAAATCTATGGAAGGGGGTGAGAACCATGAGCCTCCTAGGTTTTGTATTGAAGTCAATGTACCCAGAGGAGGACGGAAACTAACTGTCTTCCGGCAACACCATGGTGCTACTGTACAGAGTGCTATTGAGGCTACTGTAGAACTTCATTGCAAAACAGTGTATTTCAATCAATTATTTGGTGAATATATTTAGTATAGTTTTATCTAAAAAATAATAACTTTTTTAATCTTTCACTATTTAAAAAAAAATGAAATTCACTGAGAAGGATGGTCCTCCCTTTCCTCCTCTGTGGAGCCTCCACTTTCATTATACTAATAATCATTAATTAGTCACTTGTGTACAGTACAGTACAGTATACAGTACGTCTTACAAACATTCAGCTTTGCATCAGTTAGCCCCTCTATGGGGCAACTGGTTTACTCTGTACTTCTTTTGACAAACACA
This sequence comes from Oncorhynchus gorbuscha, assembly GCF_021184085.1. Taxonomy (NCBI): domain Eukaryota; kingdom Metazoa; phylum Chordata; class Actinopteri; order Salmoniformes; family Salmonidae; genus Oncorhynchus; species Oncorhynchus gorbuscha. The sequence goes on from NC_060194.1 coordinate 23,339,209, forward strand.
ATATGCTTTCTGACTGGAGACCTGCATTGTGAATGCAATTGAAAGTAATTGTAGATACTGTGCCCTACAGTATGAAATACACAACCGTTCAAAAGTTTGGGGTCCAGCATCCTGGAGTCGCCTCTTCGCTGTTGACGTGATACTGGTGTTTTGCGGGTACTATTTAATGAAGCTGCCAGTTGAGGACTTGTGAGGCGTTTGTTTCTCAAACTAGACACTATTATACTTGTCCTCTTGCACAGTTGAGCACGGGGCCTCCCACTCCTCTTTCTATTCTGGTTAGAGACAGGGGCACCGGTACCGAGTCAGTGTGTGGGAGTGAAGTGACTTTTACAACATTAACAATGTCGACACTGTATTTCTGATCAGTTTGATGTTATGTTAATGGCCAGAAAATGTGCTTTTCTTTCAAAAGCAAGGACATTTCTAAGTGACCCCAAACTTTTGAACGGTAGTGTATATAAAAGTTCATCTACACAATATATCACCCACTTGCATTTTCACTGCACAGTAGAGACTCAAAATAACCTCTGTAGTGACATAAGAATTCGTCCAAGCCTCCATATTTATTTAGTTTCTTGGGTTTGGAGTGCAGACTGTAAACAACAAGCAAGGCTACAAATAGAATTTACACACTTAAGAATATAGTCACCAAGGGGCTGGGCCTCACTCCCCACGTCATCTCTGACCTTTTTCTGTTTACAGGAGGGTTTTGATTTCTCCTTTTTTTCACCATTCACACATAAACCATTCTAGAATCGTGGAGTATAAGGAGTACAAAATAGTAGCTTTTTGTCTTGATGAAATGGGGGTGCAGGATCAACATGCAGCTGCCAAGCCATAAAAGAATGGTGCCAACAACCAGCACCAATTGACAGCTCCAGCCCTCACCTGTTTTTTATTACGATTTCCGCCTACATAAGGAACCAGGCTAGAAAATAGACCTGAGTTTATGTACTTTACTTCCGTTACATAGAGTCACCTAACTGGGCACAGACGTCAGTTCAACATCTAGTTTTTATTTATTTGGTTGAGTTGACAACTTTAATGTGAAATCAACAAAGAATTTGATCATATCATTGGATTTAGGTTAAAAGTTTGAAGAAATTCCCTTACGTTGATGACTTTTTTCAAATCCAATCAGTTTTCACGTTGATTTTTTTTATGACGTGGAAACAACATTGATTCAACTAGTTTTGCCCAGTGGGACTGTACACTTATTATGTCTAGAGGTATGTGCAAACGAACAATGACAATGATGCCCTCTGCAGGATAAAAGTTCTGTCAAAGCACTGAAGATAATGTAATGTATGTATACTCATGTACCATTAGGGGAACATACAGGGCACAGAGAAAGGTCCCTATGGAATATCTCAAGTGTCGTCTCGTTCTGATCAAACCACAATTTATAATAATCATAGCTAATCAAAGAAAGTAAAGAAATAGCTAAATGTAATCAGCTACATTCTGGGGGTTCTACACAGGTACATTTCTTGAATTACTTTAATATTTTATACTTTAGCGGAGATCCCATTGCACCTCTTGGTGGCAGCATCCCACTTTCCCAGGATGCCTTTCCCCAGCAGTGAGTGGCACGCCAGGCCTGGGGGGGCAGAACAATATTGGAGAGGAAGCAGATACAGAAACGTGAGGGGTCAAAAGCACAAACAAACCGACTAGGACTGGGAGAGGAGGAGATGAGAAGAGATCAAACTCATTCTGCTGACATGAGTTACTTTTAACACCTACCCTCAAGCTCAAAGTGCACAAAATGATCAAGGTGGAGAAATGGAAATAATGAGAGAGAGAGAGAGAGAGAGAGAGAGAGAGAGAGAGAGAGAGAGAGAGAGAGAGAGAGAGAGAGAGAGAGAGAGAGAGAGAGAGAGAGAGAGAGGGGAACCTGGCCAATTCTTATTAATTTACAGCTCATTATATCCAACAACGTTTTGTCTATTATTCTTACAAGTTCAAGAAGTTAACCATGTTCCTCAGTGATCAAGATCTTAGTTAAACTGCCCCCAAAGTGAACAGAATGAGGGTTCACATGAACAATCAGTGTTAATTTGTGATCTGTCATTCACCTCACTCAGAGATGCTGGGACATACTTAATTTGGAGAGATTGGAACAGCTTGTGATTTGAGTCATTGGGAGCTCTCTCATACTGAACTTCATTGCAGTCTAATTAACCTTATTGCCGCGTATGCTGTCTGTTCCCATTATACAGCCGCCATGGTGCATGTCTGTGTTAAAGAATGACTTGTCAGGGCTTTGAGTTTTGACCCAGTGACCACACAAATTACTCATGCTCGTTTCCCATCTGGCTGCACCACCACTTGCCTCGTGACTCAGTATAAAGTTAGATGATATTGAAAAAAAACTAATTCTCCTCAAAAGCATGAAAGCAATGTCTGCCTCAATCTGTTCTGTAATTTTAAGGGTAAAGATCATTTCTAGAGCATAACATAGTTTCTCAACGAAATACGCATTGGGCATCTTTTACATCCTTTCCAATTAAAACAAACATGTTTTACTTTCGGGACCATACAGTGCACAAAGCAGTGCCTGAAGCCCTTTTTATGGACAGTGCTGTCATTGTCTGCGAAGTTCATTTGGGAGCTCTTGTGGATATGGGAGTGGAATTGCTGTGTTTTCTTTTTTATTTCATGCTGTCCAAAAGCAACAGTTCTGTAGAACATTAATAATCTATGTATCCTCCATTACTAAGCAAACATTCAAACCTAGGCCTATGAGACACGAAGCAGTGGACTTCCACGGCATGGAAGGACATAAAGTAGGAAACTAACATGCAGGATCAATATAAAAATGAAATACCATGCCTGTTTAGGTCTTTTGCCCAAATATCCTATATAGGCTAAGTACTGTTACAATAATTTCACAATAAAACCGTTTACTCCAAACGAAAAACATTTTCAATGAAAACGAGAGTTTCAGGTAGGTCCATCCTCGTTTCGTTCCATTTTCTCTGTTTGCTTCCATTAGGTTCCTAGAGTTACCGGAAACGGTTTCCTTTACAAAACGTTTTGCAAATCCTACTAATGAATAAACCTCGGGGGCGTATTCATTACGGAAACCGGTTACCATCAATACGGAAATGGAAGCAAACAGAGTATTGGCAAATTCAGGTTTTGCAACAGAATTGACAGAATGAATACACCCTTGGAATCTAATTCTAAAACAAAGGTTAGGGTTTTATTTTGGAAAGGTTTTGTGCTGATTTAAATCAAATATGTGAAACCAAATTTATTGTGTACGCTAAATATGAAAATGAACATGTAAATTGAAGTGATTATCAATGCGTTCAGATCTGGGGAATTCCTTACCTCTTTTCCCACAATGCAATAGTCATGTAAACAAAGGACAACGACAGGAAGGGAGACTGAAAAGTTCTAGCTAGATAGCTAGCATTAGCTAAGTATAGCTACAAATGTGCAACTTATTAGCTACAGCAGTTCTGCAAGGAATATTCAAAAAAAATATGTAACGTTATTTAGCTAGCTTCCTAACCAGTTAGACCTAGTTTGTATTGCTTTTTCTACATTGTATCGTGTGGGATCTCTAAAGCCAGTTAGCTAGCTATATGCCTGGCTAGCAGCCTGTCCGAAGCTAGCTAACGTCGTTAGGCAGTAACGTTAGCTGTCAAAACCAAGCCAAGTGCTTTGATTTCCCAGCGAACTCAAAATGCATCGATCTTGACAGTTTACTGGGAAAACCGTTTTTAACAGAGGATGACAGGTAATATCAAATGTTAATCGAAGTATGAAGGAAGCTAGCCAGCTAGCCCTCTTTGTTTCTTGGGTGGCCACCTTAGCTGGCTAGCTAGCTAGCTAGCATCCAAACACTTGTACTAGCAGCATGATGTATCTGTAGTGTTGGGCTTCTTCATAGATATCGCCAGCAGTTGGAAAAACAGGCTACTGTAGAAAGGTAGCTAGCCATGATCGATAAGACTGCGGTATTCGAAATGTTATGACAACTACTGAGGATATGTATTCTTTGTCTTGTCTTGATGTGGAATAAATTAATGGGATTTTTTTCTTCTTCAGGGATGACTGCTTTTGAAGGACAACCTTTGTGGCCATCCACACATCTATGAGTTCCCCACATGTCTGAGGTACTTCCAAAATGAAGAAAATTAGTCTGAAAACAATACGAAAGTCATTCAACCTAAAAGGCAAAGAGGAGGGAGAGGATGTTGTATCACAGCCAAATTCAGATACCAACTTTTCAACAGATTCAATGTTTGGAAAATGTTACAGCAAAGAACTTGTTTGTAACGATTTTGATCACGAGGAGAAGAAAGGCCGCAAGAACGGCTCAAAAAGTGAGAGTCTTATGGGATCACTGAAAAGGAGGCTTTCGGCAAAACAGAAAAGTAAAATAAAAGAAAGTTCCACATCCGTAACCTGTGAAGATGACACATTCTCGTGCTCCTCAGCACCCATTTTCTTTAACGATGTAAAATCACAGCACCATCTAAGATCTAGTAGTCACCATTATAGCCCCACGCCATGGGCCCTCAGGGCAGCGAATTCTGAGGAAACATGCCTTCGAATGGATGGGAAAGTGAAAGCTATGATACACTCATCAGACCCCAGCCCATCTCTTTATGGCATTCAGAAAGTATTCCCTGACCCCCAGATGGATAGGCTTTTTCAGGATTCATCTGAGAGCACTGAGCCTCAGAATTGTGATTTGCATCTAGATATTGATGTTGAAAATGTGCCTGCGATTATTGGACTATCACCTCAGAACTATATTCACTATGCAATGCCTTTAGATGATGACCTTGAAAAAGGCTTGGATAATTCCTCTCCAATAGATGAGGTGCCTCAGCCCGAGGGCTTCCCTCCTCATGCAGCGGAAGACCCCATTGACCAGGAGGAGCTGATGTCACCAGACATATTCATGGACCCATCAGTGAATAGACTGCTCTATGAATCTGCAGGTGTCTTTATTCCAGACTCTAGAATAGATTCTCCTCTCTCCCCTTTGCTACCTCAGCTACCTGGCAGTCACATCCGAAGGAGTTTCCAAGTATATGGAGGTTCTTCTCATTCGCATGGTGCAGAGAGAGTAATGCACCATCTCAACTTTGACCCCAATTCAGCCCCTGGCGTTGGCAGGGTTTATGATGCTGTTCAGCACAGCGGGCCCATGATTGTAACCAGCCTTACAGTAGAGCTAAAGAAACTGGCCAAGCAGGGTTGGTACTGGGGTCCTATAACGCGTTGGGAAGCTGAGGAAAAACTTGCTAGCCTACCAGATGGGTCATTCTTGGTGCGAGACAGCTCAGATGATCGTTATCTTTTGAGCTTGAGCTTTCGTTCACAGGGTAAGACCCTCCACACCAGGATCGAACACTCCAATGGCAGTTTCAGTTTCTACGAACAGCCAGATGTGGAGGGTCACATATCAATAGTGGAACTCATTGAACATTCCATCAGAGATTCTGAGAGTGGAGCCTTCTGCTATTCACGATCTCGTACACCAGGGACTGCCACGTATCCTGTCAGACTGACAAACCCTATCTCAAGGTTTATGCAGGTGCGTTCCATGCAGTACCTCTGTCGGTTTGTCATCCGTCAGTACACACGGATTGACCTTATCCAGAAATTGCCTTTGCCAAACAAGATGAAAGATTACTTGCAGGAAAAGCACTACTGAAGAAGATCAATGGAACCCAGATGGACTTTCTTGCACATTTTAGATCAGCAACATAATGAAATAGGCCTAGTTTTTAATCTTTTGCACATGACCCTAACCCAGTGATGTGTCCACCAGCCAATGCCAGTAACTGACATGTCTTGTGAGCCATACAGTTATACTCCCCACCTCAAAGCCAAGGATTGAAGCTGAATCTTGATCAGCTTTTTGTTACATTGAATTATTTCTGTAAATTCTGTTTTGATAGACCAAGTGTTTTGTTATATAAAGCATGTAAAAAGAAAGAATTTCGTACACTCAATATGCTCCCAACAATTTGGGTACAACCAACGTTTCAGCACTCAGTGCTTTCTTCAGGGTGTCAGTCAGCACCTCTGCAAACATTTTTGGGTGTGCGCCAACTCGTGTTTTTACTAGACTGTTATATAAAGCACATACATTATCTAATCATTACTACACTCAACTTGTTGTCCTACATTAAAACAGTTTTTGTTAGGGGTCTGTAGCTAGTATGATTTTAAAACCTGAAAGTCGCCTCTGCTGAGTCTTTAGTTAGAAGTTTTTTCTTTTGCCTCATTGATGGTTACTCATTGCATGTGAATTACATTGCGTATATGGAGAACTAATATTTGATCACCACACACCTGAAGCTGATTTGGGAGAACTAATCGGCATTGACTGTGTATAACCATATAGGGATAATGGCTTGTTTTTGTAGCCTTAACTTGACTGTTTGCCTGTCCCTAAGTATAAGGAAAATTGCTTCACCTTGTTACTTTCCAGATCATGAGTTGCTACCTATAGTAAAATACTTGGTATCACCTAAACATACTTTTATGAACGGCTATACACCGTTTTTATTGCACATCTTGAATGAAGTTAAAGGAGGGGTGTTTATTACTGTTAATAAAATACTTATTCACAGATAAGTATGTATATTGTTAATCATCATACAGAAAGTTTTAGTTTGAAAATGTGACTCTGAACTTAAAATGACGCAATACATATTTAAAATGTCCGGGCTTTTCAGTCTACAGAGATCACGAATCCTCCAGTTAAAGTGGTGTTAACTTAATCCCACCCCGTCTTTGCCCGCTACTCCCTCCTCTTCTCAACATGCCACTGGATCCTGTATCTCTCAGGCGACTGAAAAGTAGCCTCAGCCTTGCCTGCTGCCCCAATCACCAGAGTGGCCTACTATCTTTATCTATGAACAATGCATTTTCATAACCAACTTTTAACTACTAACTTTGCTCTTTTGTTTAACAGTTTTGATTATACAACAAATCATTCTAAGGGTGAAATGTTGAGATGAGGCTGAGTATTTTTACATTTTTATGAATGCCCTCTGAGAACAGAAGAGGAAGTGGCAGTCGGCTCTCTTGTGGCTTTAATCCCAGGTGATGGCACCGAAACAGCAGGAATAAGCCTAATATGATTTGGGCTCCCGAGTGGTGCAGCAGTCTATAAGGCACTGCATCTCAGTGCAAGAGGTGTCACTACAGTCCCTGGTTCGATTCCAGGCTGTATCACATCCGACCGTGATTGGGAGTCCCGTAGTGCGGTGCACAGCGTTGGCCGGGGTAGGCCGTCATTGTAATAAGAATTTGTTCTTAACTGACTTACTAAGTTAAATAAAAAAATGTTTTTTTTATTGTTTAATAGTAGAGGCTGTAATTACCGATAATCAATTGTATGTTTTATTTTCCATCAAACGACCCATAGGCTACAGAGTCAAACGGTAATCTCAGTACTTACAGCGGGTTCTTGGCCCTGCAGAAGTTTGTCACATTGACGCTTTGTTCTGAAAATCATGCCACCTGCCACCACTAACCCCAGAGGGCTTCTTATCCAGCGCTGCATGTATCTTCACATTAGAGGGCTTCTTATGCAGCACAGTTTCGAATAATAATGTGAAACGTCATGCATGCTCATCCAGTGACAGCTTCACTCAAGTAGGAGATTACTTTGAGCTGGCTGCCTATACATGCAGATGTGACCAATAATCATGTTTGCCAAGCAGGATGAAGATTGAATATGGATATGGAAAGGATATAGATATAGATAAAACAATAACAATGTCTAAAACAATGTCTACTGTATTTCTGATCAATTTGATGTTATTTTAAAATTCTAAGTATATATATATATATACAGTGGGGCAAAAAAGTATTTAGTCAGCCACCAATTGTGCAAGTTCTCCCACTTAAAAAGATGAGAGAGGCCTGTAATTTTCATCATAGGTACACTTCAACTATGACAGACAAAATGAGAAAACAAATCCAGAAAATCACATTGTAGGGTTTTTTATGAATTTATTTGCAAATTATGGTGGAAAATAAGTATCTGGTCAATAACTAAAGTTTATCTCAATACTTTGTTATATACCCTTTGTTGGCAATGACAGAGGTCAAACGTTTTCTGTAAGTATTCACAAGGTTTTCACACACTGTTGCTGGTAATTTGGCCCATTCCTCCATGCAGATCTCCTCTAGAGCAGTGCTGTTTTGGGGCTGTTGCTGGGCAACACAGACTTTCAACTCCCTCCAAAGATTTTCTATGGGGTTGAGACCTGGAGACTGGCTAGGCCACTCCAGGACCTTGAAATGCTTCTTACGAAGCCACTAAAATAACATCAAATTGATCAGAAATAAAGTGTAGATAGACATTGTTAATGTTGTAAATGACTATTGACAAACTAGTCTAAAGAAGGCCCGTTTTGTTTCTTTAAACAGCACAACCATTTTCAGCTGTGCTAACATAATTGCAAAAGGGTTTTCTAATGAGCCTTTTAAAATGATCAACTTGGATTAGCTAACACAACGTGCCATTGGAACACAGGAGTGATGGTTGCTGATAATGGGCCTCTGTACACCTATGTAGATATTCCATAAAAATTCTGCCGTTTCCAGCTACAATAGTGTTTTTTATTTTTTACCTTTATTTAACTAGGCAAGTCAGTTAAGAACAAATTCTTATTTTCAATGACGGCCTAGGAACAGTTTGTTAACTGCCTGTTCAGGGGCAGAACGACAGATTTGTACCTTGTCAGCTCGGGGATTTTAACTTGCAACCTTCCGCAGCAACATTAACAATGTCTACACTATGTTTCTGATCAATTTGAGATGATTTTAATGGACAAACATTTTCAAAAACAAGGACATTTCTAAGTGACCCCAAACTTTCGAACGATAGTGTGTATATATGTATATAAATACAGCACCAGTCAAAAGTTTGGACACAACTACTAATTTGTTTGTTTTTTCTTTATTTTACTATTTTGTACATTGTAGAATAATATTGAAGACATGAAAAGTATGAAATAACACATGGAATCATGTAGTAACCAAAAAAGTGTTAAACAAATCAAAATACATTTTCTATTTGAGTTTCTTTAAAGTATCCACCCTTTGCCTTGATGACAGCTTTGCACACTCTTGGCATTCTCTCAACCAACATTTTCTCAACCAGCATTTCAATTAACAGGAGTGCCTTGTTAAAAGTTAAGTTGTGGAATTTATTTGAGTCTTAATGCGTTTGAGCCAATCAGTTGTGTTATGACAAGGTAGGGGTGGTATACAGAAGATAGCCCTATTTGGTAAAAGACCAAGTTTATATTATGGCAAGAACCGCTCAAATAAGCAAAGAGAAACGACAGTCCATCATTACTTTAAGACAAGAAGTTCAATCAGTACGGAAAATGTCAAGAACTTTGAAAGTTTCTTCAAATGTAGTCACAAAAACCATCAAGCACTATGATGAAACTGGTCTCATTGGTCTGATGAATTAAAATGTGAGATTATTGGTTCCAACTGCCGTGCCTTGGTGAGATGCAGAGTAGGTGAACGGATGATCTCCGCATGTGTGGTTCCCACCGTGAAGCATGGAGGAGGAGGTGTGATGGTGTGGAGGTTCTTTGCTGGTGACAGTGTCTGTGATTTATTTAGAATTCAAGGCATGCTTAACCAGCATGGCTACCACAGCATTCTGCAGCGATATGCCATCCCATCTGGTTTGCGCTTAGTGGGACTATCATTTGTTTTTCAACAGGACATTGACCCAGCACACCTCCAGGCTGTGTAAGGGCTATTTGACCAAGAAGAGTGATGGAGTGCTGCATCAAATGACCTGGCCTCGACAATCACCTGACATCAACCCAATTGAGATGGTTTGGGATGAGTTGGACCGCAGAGTGAAGGAAAATCAGCCAACAAATGCTCAGCATATGTGGGAAATCCTTCAAGACTGTTGGAAAAGCATTCCAGGTGACTACCCTCATGAAGCTGGTTGAGAGAATGCTAAGAATGTGTAAAGCTGTCATCAAGGCAAAGATTGGCTACTTTGAAGAATCTAAGATATAAAATATATCTTATTTATTTTTTGGTTACTACATGATTCCATGTGTTATTTCATAGTTTTGATGTTTTCACGATTATTCTACAATGTAGGAAATAGAACAAATAAAGAAAACAGCAACTCAACAACCCGGTCGCATTCCGCTTCGCTCCACAGGTAGTATCACATTTTTCATTTAATTTCATTACAGCACAACGGTTTGATTTGTTTGATCGTAGCTAGCTACATAGCTAGCTACATAGCCGTCTGTGTATCAAAGATAATTGTTATCGTTCTTTTAACGCAACGTAACGTAATCAACACTGCTAGCTAGCCAGCTAGCCCCCGAATAGCAGCACTGTAGAAATTATTACACTCAACGGAACAACTTGATTAGTGTAGTGTCAACAACGCAGCCACTGCCAGCTAGCCTACAAAGTCAACAACGCAGCCACTGCCAGCTAGCCTACTTCAGCAGTACTGTATCATTTTAATAATTTTAGTCAATAAGATTCTTGCTACGTAAGCTTAACTTTCTGAACATTTGAGACGTGTAGTCCACTTGTCATTCCAATCTCCTTGCATTAGCGTAGCCTCTTCTGTAGCCTGTCAACTATGTGTCTGTCTATCCCTGTTCTCTCCTCTCTGCACAGACCATACAAACGCTCCACACCGCGTGGCCGCTGCCACCCTAATCTGGTGGTCCCAGCGCGCACGACCCACGTGGAGTTCCAGGTCTCCGGTAGCCTCTGGAACTGCCGATCTGCAGCCAACAAGGCAGAGTTCATCTCAGCCTATGCCTCCCTCCAGTCCCTCGACTTCTTGGCACTGACAGAAACATGGATCACCACAGATAACACTGCTACTCCTACTGCTCTCTCTTCGTCCGCCCACGTGTTCTCGCACACCCCGAGAGCTTCTGGTCAGCGGGGTGGTGGCATCGGGATCCTGATCTCTCCCAAGTGGTCATTCTCTCTTTCTCCCCTTACCCATCTGTCTATCGCCTCCTTTGAATTTCATGCTGTCACAGTTACCAGCCCTTTCAAGCTTAACATCCTTATCATTTATCGCCCTCCAGGTCCCCTCGGAGAGTTCATCAATGAGCTTGATGCCTTGATAAGCTCCTTTCCTGAGGACGGCTCACCTCTCACAGTTCTGGGCGACTTTAACCTCCCCACGCCTACCTTTGACTCATTCCTCTCTGCCTCCTTCTTTCCACTCCTCTCCTCTTTTGACCTCACCCTCTCACCTTCCCCCCCTACTCACAAGGCAGGCAATACGCTCGACCTCATCTTTACTAGATGCTGTTTTTCCACTAACCTCATTGCAACTCCCTCCAAGTCTCCGACCACTACCTTGTATCCTTTTCCCTCTCGCTCTCATCCAACACTTCCACACTGCCCCTACTCGGATGGTATCGCGCCGTCCCAACCTTCGCTCTCTCTCCCCGCTACTCTCTCCTCTTCCATCCTATCATCTCTTCCCTCTGCTCAAACCTTCTCCAACCTATCTCCTGATTCTGCCTCCTCAACCCTCCTCTCCTCCCTTTCTGCATCCTTTGACTCTCTATGTCCCCTATCTTCCAGGCCGGCTCGGTCCTCCCCTCCCGCTCCGTGGCTTGACGACTCATTGCGAGCTCACAGAACAGGGCTCCGAGCAGCCGAGCGGAAATGGAGGAAAACTCGCCTCCCTGCGGACCTGGCATCCTTTCACTCCCTCCTCTCTACATTTTCCTCCTCTGTCTCTGCTGCTAAAGCCACTTTCTACCACTCTAAATTCCAAGCATCTGCCTCTAACCCTAGGAAGCTCTTTGCCACCTTCTCCTCCCTCCTGAATCCTCCTCCCCCTCCCCCCCCATCCTCCCTCTCTGCAGATGACTTCGTCAACCATTTTGAAAAGAAGGTCGACGACATCCGATCCTCGTTTGCTAAGTCAAACGACACCGCTGGTTTCGCTCACAGTGCCCTACCCTGTGCTCTGACCTCTTTCTCCCCTCTCTCTCCAGATGAAATCTCGCGTCTTGTGACGGCCGGCCGCCCAACAAATTGCCCGCTTGACCCTATCCCCTCCTCTCTTCTCCAGACCATTTCCGGAGACCTTCTCCCTTACCTCACCTCGCTCATCAACTTATCCCTGACCGCTGGCTACGTCCCTTCCGTCTTCAAGAGAGCGAGAGTTGCACCCCTTCTGAAAAAACCTACACTCGATCCCTCCGATGTCAACAACTACAGACCAGTATCCCTTCTTTCTTTTCTCTCCAAAACTCTTGAACGTGCCGTCCTTGGTCAGCTCTCCCGCTATCTCTCTCAGAATGACCTTCTTGATCCAAATCAGTCAGGTTTCAAGACTAGTCATTCAACTGAGACTGCTCTTCTCTGTATCACGGAGGCGCTCCGCACCGCTAAAGCTAACTCTCTCTCCTCTGCTCTCATCCTTCTAGACCTATCGGCTGCCTTCGATACTGTGAACCATCAGATCCTCCTCTCCACCCTCTCCGAGTTGGGCATCTCCGGCGTGGCCCACGCTTGGATTGCGTCCTACCTGACAGGTCGCTCCTACCAGGTGGCGTGGCGAGAATCTGTCTCCTCACCATGCGCTCTCACCACTGGTGTCCCCCAGGGCTCTGTTCTAGGCCCTCTCCTATTCTCGCTATACACCAAGTCACTTGGCTCTGTCATAACCTCACATGGTCTCTCCTATCATTGCTATGCAGACGACACACAATTAATCTTCTCCTTTCCCCCTTCTGATGACCAGGTGGCGAATCGCATCTCTGCATGTCTGGCAGACATATCAGTGTGGATGACGGATCACCACCTCAAGCTGAACTTCGGCAAGACGGAGCTGCTCTTCCTCCCGGGGAAGGACTGCCCGTTCCATGATCTCGCCATCACGGTTGACAACTCCATTGTGTCCTCCCAGAGCGCTAAGAACCTTGGCGTGATCCTGGACAACACCCTGTCGTTCTCAACTAACATCAAGGCGGTGGCCCGTTCCTGTAGGTTCATGCTCTACAACATCCGCAGAGTACGACCCTGCCTCACACAGGAAGCGGCGCAGGTCCTAATCCAGGCACTTGTCATCTCCCGTCTGGATTACTGCAACTCGCTGTTGGCTGGGCTCCCTGCCTGTGCCATTAAACCCCTACAACTCATCCAGAACGCCGCAGCCCGTCTAGTGTTCAACCTTCCCAAGTTCTCTCACGTCACCCCGCTCCTCCGCTCTCTCCACTGGCTTCCAGTTGAAGCTCGCATCCGCTACAAGACCATGGTGCTTGCCTACGGAGCTGTGAGGGGAACGGCACCTCAGTACCTCCAGGCTCTGATCAGGCCCTACACCCAAATAAGGGCACTGCGTTCATCCACCTCTGGTCTGCTCGCCTCCCTACCACTGAGGAAGTACAGTTCCCGCTCAGCCCAGTCAAAACTGTTCGCTGCTCTGGCTCCCCAATGGTGGAACAAACTCCCTCACGACGCCAGGACAGCGGAGTCAATCACCACCTTCCGGAGACACCTGAAACCCCACCTCTTTAAGGAATACCTAGGATAGGATAAAGTAATCCTTCTCACCCCCTCCCCCCTTAAAATATGTAGATGCACTATTGTAAAGTGGCTGTTCCACTGGATGTCATAAGGTGAATGCACCAATTTGTAAGTCGCTCTGGATAAGAGCGTCTGCTAAATGACTTAAATGTAAATGTAATGTAAATGAAAAAACATTGAATGACATAGTTTCCTAGGAATGTGAAGCGAGGGGGCCATCTCTGTCAGTGCCGGAAGAACCAACACATCCTCCGAGAGCAACTTCTCCCAACCATCCAGGAACAGTTTGGTGACGAACAATGCCTTTTACAGCATGATGGAGCACCTTGCCATAAGGCAAAAGTGATTACTAAGTGGCTCAGGGAACAAAACATCAGTATTTTGGGTCCATGGCCAGGAAACTCCCTAGACCTTAATCCATTGAGAATTTGTGGTCAATCCTCAAGAGTCAGTGGAGAAACATAAACCATCAATCAGGATGTGGCCCAGAAGTTAATTGACAGCATGCCAGGGCGGATTGCAGAGGTCTTGAAAAAGAAGGGTCAACACTGCAAATATTGACTCTTTGCATCAACTTCATGTAATTGTCAATAAAAGTCTTTGAAACTTATTAAATTCTTGTAATTATACTGCAATATTCCATAGTAACATCTGACAAAAATATCTAAACTTTGTGGAAATTAATATTTGTGTCATTCTCAAAACTTTTGGCCACGACTTGAAGTCGGAAGTTTACATACACCATAGCCAAATACATTTAAACTCAGTTTTTCACACTTCCTGACATTTAATCCAAGTAAAAATTCCCTGTCTTAAGTCAGTTAGGATCACCACTTTATTTTAAGAATGTGAAATGCCAGAATAATAGTAGAGAGAATGATTTATTTCAGCTTTTATTTCTTTCATCACATTCCCAGTTGGTCAGAAGTTTACATACACTCAATTAGTATTTGGTAGCATTGCCGTTAAATTGTTTAACTTTGGTCAAACATTTCAGGTAGCCTTCCACAAGCTTCCCACAATAAGTTGGGTGAATTTTAGCCCATTCCTCCTGACAGAAATGGTGTAACTGAGATTTGTAGGCCTCCTTGCTCGCACACGCTTTTTCAGATCTGCCCATACCTTTTCTATAGGATTTATGTCAGGGCTTTGTGATGGCCAGTCCAATACCTTGACTTTGTTGTCCTTAAGCCATTTTGCCACAACTTTGGAATTATGCTTGGGGTCATTGTCCATTTAGAAGACCATTTGCGACCAAGCTTTAACTTCCTGACTGATGTCTTGAGATGTTACTTCAATATATCCACATATTTTTCCTGCCTCATGATGCCATCTATTTTGTGAAGTGCACCAGTCCCTCCTGCAGCAAAGCACCCCCACAACATGATGCTGCCACCCCCGTGCTTCCCGTTTTAGATGGTGTTCTTCAACTTGCAAGCTTCCCCTTTTTCCTCCAAACATATGGTCATTATGGCTAAACAGTTCTATTTTTGTTTCATCCGACCAGAGGACATTTCTCCAAAAGGGTATGATCTTTGTCCACATGTGCAGTTGCAAACCGTAGTATGGCTTTTTTTTAATGGCGGTTTTAGAGAAGTGGCTTCTTCCTTTCGGAGCAGCTTTTCAGGTTGTCGATATAGGACTTGTTTTACTATGTATATAGATACTTTTGTACCTGTTTCCTCCAGCATCTGCACAGGGTCCTTTCATGTTGTTCTGGGATTGATTTGCACTTTTCGCACCAAAGTTTGTTCATCTCTAGGAGACAGAACACGTCTCCTTCCTGAGCGTATGACGGCTGCGTGGTTCTATGGTGTTTATACTTCCATACTATTGTTTGCTACCTTCAGCTTTTTGGAAATTGCTCCTAAGGATGAACCAGACTTGTGGTCTAATATTTTTTTCTGAGGTCTTTGCTGATTTCTTTTGATTTCCCTATGATGTCAAGCAAAGAGGCACTGAGTTTGAAGGTAGGTGTTGAAATACATCCACAGATACACCTCCAATTGACTCAAATGATGTCAATTAGCCTATCAGAACCTTCTAAAGCCATGACATCATTTTCTGGATTTTTAAAGGCATAGTCAAATTAGTGTATGTAAACTTCTGACCCACTGGAATTGGGATAAGGTGAATTAAAGTGAAATAATCTGTCTGTAAACAATTATTGGAAATATTACTTGTGTCATGCACGAAGTTGTAATGATCTTCATCGGATGAGGAGTAGGAAGGATCGGACCAAAACGCAGCGTGGTAAGTGTCCATGATTATTTTTTTTATAACAGAACACAAAAATACAAAATAACAAAGTGAATGTAAGAAATGAAAATCGAAACAGTCCTGAAAGATGAAAACACAAAACAGGAAACAACTACCCACAAACACCAGGTGGGAAAAGGCAACCTAAGTATGGTTCTCAATCAGAGACAACGATAGACAGCTGCCTTTGATTGGGAACCATACCAGGCCAAACACATAGAAAAGAAAACATAGAAAAACAACATAGAATGCCCACCCCAACTCACCCAAAATAGAGACATAATAAAGGAACTAAGGTCAGGGCGTGACAGAAGTTGATGTCCTAACCGACTTGCCAAAACTATAGTTTGTCAACAAGAAATTTGTGGAGTGGTTGAAAAACTAGTTTTAATGACTCCAACCTAAGTGCATGTAAACTTCCAACTTCAACTGTAAATATATATAAATAATAATCTTCCCCCCTTTATTTAACCAGGCAAGTCAGTTAAGAACAAATTCTTATTTACAATGACAGCCTACCAAGAGGCAAAAGGCCTCCTGTGGGGACGGGGGCTGGGATTCAACTTACATGTTAGAGGTGCCATGCGGAAATGGGCTTGTGATTAATTCAGTAAGATCTAATGAAGAATATGAATATAATAATGGCAAAGAAATGGTCATATACATGGTGTATACAAAACATTATAATCACCTGCTCTTTCCATGACAGACTGGCCAGGTGAATCCAGGTGAAAGCTATGATCCCTTATTGATGTCACTTATTAAATCCACTTCAATCAGTGTAGATGAAAGGGGGACAGTTTAAATATGGATTTTCTTTTTAGCACTGAGACAATTTAGACAGGGATTGTGTATGTATGCTATTCAGAGGGTGAATGGGCATAATTTAAGTACCTTTGAACGGGGTATGGTAGTAAGTTTGAGTGTGTCAAGAACTGCAGCACTGCTGGGTTTTTAATGCTCAACAGTTTCTCGTGTGTATCAAAAATGTTCCACCACCCAAACGACATCCAACCAACTTTATACAACTGTTGGAAGGATTGGACTCAACATGGGCCAGCATCCCTGTGGAAAGCTTTAGACACCTTCTAGTTTTGAGGCTGTTCTGAGGTCAAAATGGGTTCATCTCAATATTAGGAAGGTGTTCCTAATGTTTAGTACACTCAGTGTAAATGTCTATGGCTGCGTTTACACATGCAGCCTAATTCTGATCATTTGACCAATCTCCTTTTTTCAATAATCTGTCAAAAGATCAGAATTGGGATGCCTGTGTAAATGCAGTTTATGATACCTTTTTGAAGCCAGTTAAAGAATAACCAGCATTCTGTGTGCCAAGTGTTTCCCAAGAGAGTTAAGTCAGGGTTTCCTAGGTACAGCCAGGATAAAGGTCGGGTGGGTTTCTGGGAAAAGGATACTTTCCATCTCAATAAGAAAGGGCAAATCCACATGATGTTTCAAAGAGGAATGATTATGGACTTTTACATGCCAGTTGTCAGCATAGTGCAGATAGTTTTTTTCCTTGGTCATTCTACTGCTCTCTGTGTGAACTCAGAGTCAGAGGACAGACATCAAAAGGCTACAGCCATGGTCACACGCTGAGGAGCTGTTGAATTGGTGCTTTTCACAATCTGAGTACTTTATCCTGAAGGCACAGGGGTGCACGCTCACCAGACGTGACTACTGCTGGGGTAAGAGGGATATCACCATGAATGAGAGAGAGAAAGAAAGAGTGATTTTATAATGTCAAGGTAAATGATACATGTGTCATCGTAATACACAAAAGGGTTCTTCAACTGTCGCCATAGAGGAACCCTTTTGGGTTCCATTTAGAACCCTTTGTGGAAAGGGTTTTACATGAAACCCAAAAGGGTTCTACCTGGAATTAAAAAGGGTTCTTCAAATGGTTATCCTTTGGGGACAGCTGAAGAACCCTTTTAGGTTCTAGATAACACCTTTTTTTGTAAGTGTGTATAGATACAGTTGAAGTCGGAAGTTTACATACACTTAGATTGGGAGTCACTAAAACTTGTTTTTCAACCACTCCAAATTTCTTCACAAACTATAGTTTTGGTAAGTCGGTAAGACATCTACTTTGTGCATGACACAAGTAATTTTTACAACAATTGTTAACAGACAGATTATTTCACTGTATCACAATTCAAGGAAATTCAACTCAATTCACATCAAGGAAACAGGTACAAAAGTATCTATATCCACAGTAAAACAAGTCCTATATCAACATAACCTGAAAGGCCTCACAGCAAGGAAGAAGCCACTTCTCCAAAACCGCCATAAAAAGCCAGACTACGGTTTGCAACTGCACACGAGGACAAAGATCATACTTTTTGGAGAAATCTGGTCCTCTGGTCTGATGAAACAAAAATAGAACTGTTTGGCCATAATGACCATCATTATGTTTGGAGGAAAAGGGGGGAAGCTTGCAAGTTGAAGAACACCATCCCAACCGTGAAGCACAGGGGTGGCAGCATCATGTTGTGGGGTGCTTTGCTGCAGGGACTGGTGCACTTCACAAAATAGATGGCATCATGAGGTAGGAAATTAAGTGGATATATTGAAGCAACATCTCAAGACTACAGTCAGGTCGTTAAAGCTTGGTTGCAAATGGGTCTTCCAAATGGACAATGACCCCAAGCATACTTCCAAAGTTGTGGCAAAATGGCTTTAGGACAACAAAGTCAAGGCATTGGAGTGGACATCCTAAAGCCCTGACATAAATCCTATAGAAAATTTGTGGGCAGAACTGAAAAAGCGTGTGTGTGCAAGGAGGCCTACAAACCCGATTCAGTTCCACCAGCTCTGTCAGGAGGAATGGGCCGAAATCCACCCAAATTATTGTGGGAAGCTTGTGGAAGGCTACCCGAAATGTTTGACCCAAGTTCAACAATTTAATGGCAATGCTACCAAATACTAATTGAGTGTATGGAGACTTCTGACCCACTGGGAATGTGATGAAAGAAATAAAATATGAAATAAATCATTCTCTCTACAATTATTCTGACATTTCACATTCTTAAAATAAATGGTGATCCTAACTGACCTAAGACAGGGAATATTTACTAGGATTAAATGTCAGGAATTGTGAATAACGGAGTTTAAATGTATTTGGCTAAGGTGTATGTAAACTTCCGACTTCAACTGTAGGTGTAATGAAAACTATGTTCTCTGTCTCATCTAACACACACACAGGTTCTAGTCAGTCGTCTTTATTTAGAGGTTAAACTGTTCAGTACATAATCTCAATGTGCAGAATAGGTCCAATTGCCAGCATGAGGAGGAAATTGTTTTTATTATTACAGTATTTCAATTACACTGCTGCAACAATGTTGATACCAGAGCCAACATTCAATCGCCACCTGTTGGCTCGATGCGCTTTGCGATTTCAGCACCACTGACAGCTACCGAGTAGATCTGTGTTTGCGGATTCAGGACCTTGGATAGCCACTGAATGAGTGCAACTGACATTCGCTTGAACAGGTTACTATACTATTGAACTAGTTTATATAATATCATAACAACAATCAGTCACATTCAGCAATACAAATCCAAACATTATAGCACAGAATAATTTCATAATAAATGACCGAAACAGCCTACTTTATCTCATTCAGTTATACATTTCTTCATAATTAAAGTCCAAAGAAGGGTGGCCAACGTCCTTGAATAAAATAAGGATCACTTGATTTGAGACTTAGAGTGGAAAAACCAAGAATCCAGAAAACGTGGAGTACCTCCATCCACCCATTAGATTTCCCCGCTCAAGCTTCAAGTAGAGTTTGTCCTCCCGTTCCATTTGCAGAAGAACTGAATTGCTCGCAGCCTCTCGAGTGACATCCTGGTCCCCAGCGAAAGCTGATATGATAGGGTATTCGTTGTGCATCAAGTTCACCTGCAGAATGCAATGCCATGGATATGTGATACAAAAAAACAAGTCCACAATTGGTGTCTCACCTAAATCAAGACCTCTCTGTGCGCTCACCTGTATAGTCTGCCGGTTGTAAACCTTCACCACATGGAAGCTGAAACTGTAAATGCCTCTTCTTGGTGCTTGAAATACACTTGCTTGCAGATCAAAATGGTTGCCAATGTTTACTAGTAACTGAAAAAAATACAATAGTACACACGTACATTATGAAAATTATGCTAATTTGTAAACACAAATAATAATGGACAGAATTCATCCCTGACCTGATCAAAGTAGATGGTCAGAGACGTATTGCTCATATCAGAAGGTTCGTGGTTGGTTCCTCTGAGCGCAGAGAAAGCCACTTTAGCGTCGCCTGCCCGGACAGATATCCCGAACGAAGAGGTCAACGCTCTCTCTGCAGACGGGTTCGCGTCACAAACCACCAGACACTTTCCCTCCAAAACAAGAGGCCCTGTGTCATTCTGTCCCAACGAAAAGGCAACGCCAAAACCTAGAAGGACCAATGGCAGCATGGCACAAGATCGACTGTTACAGTTTATGGGGTGCGACTGCTCTGCTTCAGGCAATCAGTCCCCCTTCACCCCTCTCTCTCCTTACACACACACACACACACACACACACACACACACACGCACACGCACACGCACACACGCACACGCACACGCACACACACACACCACAGTACGCATAGTGCAGTGTCAATGCTGTGACATGAGTTACACTTGCACCATCAAGTGGCTGACAAATGCAACAAGCATGTAGGCCTGCAAGTTTCTGTCTATATAAAAGGAGTTGACAATATATGGTAGTAACAGTCTGTTCTCAAACAACGTTACTCCTCAGTTTGGCCCCTTCATCCAGTCTGCAGACTTTCATTGTCTCTGTGTGTAGGTATAACACAATGTTCTGACATTCATAGAATGTCCAATGGAGACTGATCTGTATTATATCACATTTACTCTCAATATGACCTACTTTTTATTCTTAAAATGATTGCTTACCATATTGAAACAGATGGCATGTCTGGCAATAATTTTGTTTATTCTCAAATCTCTGAAGTCTATTAAAACAAGACTTCAATCTCTGGTTTTGGATTAGCTCCATAATAATTTTTAGACTGTGCATGCAGGAGTCTGCACCAGCGCTCATGGCTATCTTAGGTTGTACTGGTATATCAGATTAGCTCAATCACCAAGTGATCAGCCTCTGAGTATCACAGAAACACTTTGAATGATTAACAAAAACATTTGCATAACAATTGGCTATGGATGAAATTTAACAAATTAGCTGTTCAAAACATGAAAAACATCTATAGTACCAGTCAAAAGTTTGGACACTGTCCGGTTGGCATAAAGGGTCGGGAGACCGCGCAGGAATGCGTAATAGTTTATTTATTTTTTTTACCCAAATTTACAAAGACCAAACAAACAAACACGTATACAAAACACAGGGTTGAGACCCAAACAAAAGAGCGACGAGTACCTCAAATAATGGGGCGAGACCCATAACATACACACATTGATTCCACACGGGACAAAACCCGTAATCATCTGCACACAACAAGTGGCACAGAAGCCAAAACAACGAAGCACAGGTACTCAAAGCAGAAGGTTCTCAAAGCAGGTGCAACGACCAACGGACTTTGTAACAAGAATCGACAGGACAAATAGTGAACAAAGGGCCCACTTATACAATTACTAATCAATGGGAATACGGGCCATGTGTGCGTAATGACCGTTTCTGGAAGGATCCATGACAGACACAGCTACCCATTCAAGGGTTTTTCTTATTTTTACAATTTTCTACATTGTAGAATAATAGTGAATACATCAAAACTATGAAATAACACAAATGGAATCATGTCGTAACCCAAAAAGTGTTAAACAAATCCAAATATATATTATATTTTAGTTTCTTCATAGTAGCCACCCTTTGCCTTGATGACAGCTTTGCATACTCTTGGCAGTACAGAGATCCTTCATGAAAACCTGCTCAAAGCACTCAGGACCTCACACTGGAGCGAAGGTTCACCTTCCAACAGGACAATGACCCTAAGCACACAGCCAAGACCACGCAGGAATGGCTTCGGGACAAGTTTCTGAATGTCCTCAAGTGGCCCAGCCAGAGCCTAGACTTGAATCCGATTGAACATCTCTGGAGAGACCTGAAAATAGCTGTGCAGTAACACTCCAATCCAATCTGACAAAGCTTGAGTGGATCTGCAGAGAATAATGGGAGAAACTTCCTAAAAACAAGTGTACCAAGCTTGTAGACCCGAGGCTGTAATTCCTGCCAAATGTGCTTCAACAAAGTACTGAGTAAAGTGTCCGAATACTTATGTAAATGTGAAATTTATGTTTCTTAATTGATACAAATTTGCAAAAATGTCTAAAAGTCAGTTTTTGCTTTGTCATTAGGGGGTATTGTGTATAGATTGATGAGGGGGAAAACTATGTAATCAATTTTAGAATAAGGCTGTAACATAACAATGTGGAAAAGGTGAAGGGGTCTGAATACTTTCCAAATGCATCTTACTAAATGGAAGGAGACAGATTTACGTTTACTATGTTACGTCTACGCCAGAGTCCAGGTTGAGTGTGCAGCCTCTGCAAATTGAAGTTAAGACTGCACATTTAACTGCACAAACCGAAGGATCTAACTTCACAAGCATACATTCAGTCAATGGCTGGTCGTAAAATTCTTCCATTCCCACTTTGATGTCCACGAGGGATCTAGATCTGGCCTGCAGCACTCTCAGGACATTTTCCACCTGTGCTGTGGTTGTGGGGACAGAAGGTCCAGAAGGTTCTCAAAGCAGGTGCAACAAATGGTCCTGCAACAGCGTAGAGCGCTAGCTATGACCCCCAACAATCCCAGTTGCGATAATTTCTAAACTTTTTTGAAGCCTCTGTCTTTAGCATTAACGTTAAATTATATCGCCTCAGTTTCCAGTAGATTGTGTTGTGTCATGACTCGCTACTTTGGATCAATGATGGTTGACGGCTGCGAGCTGCTGGAAACGAATCCACCCACAGTAGCTACTCATTCAAGGACATGCCTTGATAGCTACATCAAGAACATGTAGAAATTATGAGACTATACTCTGAAAGTACACTTAAACACGGGGAATGTAGCTAAATTAGAAAATAGCGAACTGGCATGACATTTGAAAGTCAAACAAGTCAGAAATACTGTATTACAAGTGAAACCTCGTTCTGCACCAAGGTGTGCTGCACATCGTTTGTCCCGAATTGATACAAAATGCAGTTTCCTTAGTTCCTAATTCCACTCAATCCAATCGACTTGCTTTTTCATTTTCACAAACGTTTGGTCAATATACAACCCTTTTAAAACACTACATATTCACAACATACATTAATTAAAATCAAGGGGACATCAGAGATCAAATCAGCATGTTCTTTTCTTTTTACAAAAAATAATAATAAGTCACAAAACACAATGATATGCCATGATATTACTTGTGTGAATCCAAGAAGAACAAAAAATATGTACAGTGCATTCGGGAAGTATTCAGACCCCTTGACCTTTTCCACATTTTGTTACATTATAGAGTTATTCTAAAATTGATTAAATAGTTTGCCTTTTTTTTGCAAATCTAAAAATAAAAACGTAAATATCACATTGAAGTATACAGACCCTTTATTCAGTACCTTGTTGAAGCGCCTTTGGCAGGGATCACAGCCTTGAGTCTTCTTGGGTATGACGCAACAAGCTTGGCACACCTGTATTTGGGAAGTATCTCTCATTCTTCTCTGCAGATCCTCTCAAGCTGTGTCAGGTTAGATGGGGAGTGTCGCTGCACAGCCATTTTCAGGTCTCTCCAGACATGTTTGATCGTGTTCAAGTCAGGGCTATGGCTGGGCAACTCAAGGACTTTCAGAGACTTGTCCCGAAGACACTCCTGCATTGTCTTGGATGTGTGCTTAGGGTCGTTGTCCTATTGGAAGGTGAACCTTCGCCCCAGTCTGAGGTCCTGAGCGCTCTGGAGCAGATTTTCATCAAGGATCTCTTTCTACTACGCTCTGTACATCTTTCCCTCGATCCTGACTAGTCTCCCAGTCCCTGCCACTGAAAAACTTCCCAACAGCCTGATGCTGCCACCACGATGCTTCACCGTAGGGATGATTTCTGGCTCTCACAGACCTGTAACTTCGTCTTTAAGAGGCTCCTCTGTCCTCTACTTGTTACCTGTATTAATGGCACCTGTTTGAACTTGTTATCAGTATAAAAGACACCTGTCCACAACCTCAAACAGTCACACTCCAAACTTCACTATGGCCAAGACCAAAGAGCTGTCAAAGGACACCAGAAACAACAGACCTGCACCAGGCTGGGAAGACTGCATCTGCAATAGGTAAGCAGCTTGGTTTGAAGAAATCAACTGTGGGAGCAATTATTAGGAAATGGAAGACATACAAGACCACTGATAATCTCCCTCGATCTGGGGCTCCACGCAAGATCTCACCCCGTGGGGTCAAAATGATCACAAGAACGGTGAGCAAAAATCCCAGAACCACACGGGGGGACCTAGTGAGTGACCTACAGAGAGCTGGGACCAAAGTAACAAAGCCTACCATCAGTAACACACTACGCCACCAGGGACTCAAATCCTGCAGTGCCAGACGTGTCCCCCTGCTTAAGCCAGTACATATCCAGGCCCGTCTGAAGTTTGCTAGAGAGCATTTGGATGATACAGAAGAAGATTGGGAGAATGTCATATGGTCAGAAAAACCAAAATATAACTTTTTGGTAAAAACTCAACTCATCGTGTTTGGAGGACAAAGAATGCTGAGTTGCATCCAAAGAACACCATACCTATTGTGAAGCATGGGGGTGGAAACATCATGCTTTTGGGGCTGTTTTTCTGCAAAGGGACCAGGACGACTGATCCGTGTAAAGGAAAGAATGAATGGGGCCATGTATCGTGAGATTTTGAGTGAAAACCTCCTTCCATCAGCAAGGGCATTGAAGATGAAATGTGGCTGGGTCTTTCAGCATGACAATGATCCCAAACACACCGCCCGGGCAACCAAGGAGTGACTTCGTAAGAAGCATTTCAAGGTCCTGGAGTGGCCTAGCCAGTCTCCAGATCTCAACCCAATAGAAAATCTTTGGAGGGAGTTGAAAGTCTGTGTTGCCCAGCAACAGCCCCAAAACATCACTGCTCTAGAGGAGATCTGCATGGAGGAATGGGCCAAAATACCAGCAACAGTGTGTGAAAACCTTGTGAAGACTTACAGAAAACGTTTGACCTCTGTCATTGCCAACAAAGGGTATATAACAAAGTATTGAGATACACTTTTGTTATTGGCCAAATACTTATTTTCCACCATAATTTGCAAATAAATTCATTAAAAATCCTACAATTAGATTTTCTGGATTTTTTTCTCCCATTTTGTCTGTCATAGTTGAAGTGTACCTATGATGAAAATAACAGGCCTCTCTCATCTTTTTAAGTGGGAGAACTTGCACAATTGGTGTCTGACTAAATACTTTTTTGCCCCACTGTACAGTGGGTGATGTCATCAGCCCTCATTATACCGTTGGAGAAAATATGCTCCTAGCGTGTGAGGAATGTGTTTGCTGGCCTCATAAATGCTAGTCAGCTAGCAAATATTTTAACCTGTTTGCTATACCTTTAGCGTTGCTTGCGAGTTTGGTGGCTAGCTACAGAGGTTACCTGGCTAGTTAGCTACTGCATTCAGTTATTGTTGTGTTATCATATTTTGCCTATTCCACCGTTTGTAGAGTACTTACTGGCATTTGAATATAGTGCGGGAATGGGAACCCGGACACACTGTGGACACGGTAGACACATTTAAATGTAGGTGTAGAGGCATGACGAGTTCAGAATTTCAAGATTAGAATTCTATTATCAGAATACTAAAGCTACATGAACTTTCAAATCTAGACATGGCCATAAATATGTTATCCATGAGTTCATCTGACTCTGGGGAAGTAGATAAATGGCTTCATTGGTAAAATCACGTAGTATCCCTTTAAGACACAACAGAGCCGGCATGATACATGGCTCGGGAAACGTACATCAATCCAGGGATAAGAATTCTGTTGTACTCCAAATTGTCATATTATTCCAACTGTTACACCAAGAAGATGAAACTAGCAGTCGTTCAATCTTCTTGGTGTAACAGTTGGGATTATGGGACAATTCGGAGGACAACGCATTTCTCATCCCTGGATCGCGATACATTTTCCGAGCCATATCTCTCGCCAGCTCCACGGTGTCTCAATCTATATAGGAAGTCTGTCCGACCCTAGCTGTAAGCAAGAGGGTCAGATCTGCTGTCTAGCTAACATGCATTTTTTTGTAAATGATGTACCCAGTGGTGGAAAAAGTATCCAATTGTCATACTTGAGTAAAAGTAAAGATACCCTAATAGAAAATAACCTAGTAAAATGCTACTTGAGTAAAAGTCTAAAAGTATTTGGTTTTAAATATACTTAAGAATTAAAGGCAGATGTAATTGCAAAACTATTCTTAAGTATCAAAAGTAAAAGTATCAATAATTTCAAATTCTTTATATTAAGCAAATCAGACAACACTATTTTCTTGTTTTTATGAAAATGTAGCCAATACCCAATACAGGGAACAACTGTTTGGTCTTTCATTTATGGTTATGCCCTGGTTCCCATTTCAGGTCAGTTTTGCTCAGTAGGCCTACTAGAATGTTGTCATATTTGGAGTACCTTAGATGGAGAGATTTGAACTGTTAATTCTTTGCCAGTCTTGATAACAATAATGGTAGTTTGTTATTTTGTAAATGCCACCATGCATGGCACTGCATCAACAATATGACCCTCAATAGGATGTTTGATTGTATGACTTCACAGATGGATCAATTGGAGGTCAAATTGCAGGCAGAACTACAGAGCGCAGCTAAAGTGGTGGCCTGCCATTTCTTCTTTCCCAACCGGGCACCTGATGGCACCACTGGAGAAGGAATAGGCACTGTGTGGGTATATGATGCAGTCGTTCAAAACAGAAAGAGGAACACATCAGGGACATATTGTTATTCCACAAACACCACAGCAGACCCCGGGCACTGGTGGCACTATCTAAAAGTATTTGGTTTTTTAAATATACTTAAGTATTAATAGTAAATGTAATTGCAAAAATATACTTATGTTTCAAAAGTAAAAGTATAAATTATTTATTATTATTTATATTAATCAAACCAGAAAACACTCAGACATGATTTACAAAAAAACGTGTTTAGTGAGTCCGCTAGATCAGAGGCAGTAAGGATGACCAGGGATGTTTTCTTGATAAGTGTGTGAATTGGACCATTTTCCTCTCCCGCTAAGCATTAATTTACAATTTAGTCATTTAGCAGACGCTCTTATCCAGAGCAACTAGGGTTAAGTGCCTTACTCATGGGCACATTAACATATTTTTCTCCTATTTGGCTCAGGAACTCAAACCAGCGACCTTTCAGTTACTGGCCCACCGCACTTAACCGCTAAACTATCTGCAACCCCATTCGAAATGTAATGAGTACTTCTGAGTATCAGGGAAAATGCATCGAGTAAAAAGTACACGAT
Source organism: Oncorhynchus gorbuscha (assembly GCF_021184085.1). Lineage (NCBI taxonomy): Eukaryota > Metazoa > Chordata > Actinopteri > Salmoniformes > Salmonidae > Oncorhynchus > Oncorhynchus gorbuscha. The sequence goes on from NC_060194.1 coordinate 23,366,561, forward strand.
TTTCTTTAGGAATGTAGTAATGTAAAAGCAGTAAAAATATATATATAACTGGTAATGTAATGTACAGATACCCCCCAAAACGACTTAAGTAGTACTTTAAAGTATTTCGACTTAAGTACTTTACACCACTGGATGTACCTGTATTTAAAATAATAAAAAATAATTGTGATAAAAATCTATGCAAATTCCCCTTCGTGCATTCGTCACTACCAACACAATTGATTTAATTTGACTTAATATGAACTAAAACTCCTAAAACGTATTTGTTGAATTTCTATTTTGGAATAAAAGTATACTCTTTTGGCGTATTTCAATACCGTAAGCATACTAATACTTGCTGTGCATTTCTGTTTTTAGCGGAGCTAGTCAAGCCTTCTAGCAGCAGCAGCAGTAGTACCATGATGAAGTGTGCCCAATAAATAGATTCATTGTGTCACAACGGGGAATCAAATAGACAGGTTACATTGTATTCCGGGGATCGTTGGTGTTCGAATCGAACATCATTCTGAGATGTTATGTTTATTTTATTTCGCTGGCAGCTGGGCATTCCACCAACTAGTCAGACGGTGTTTCGTGTTGTGCTGACTGTAAAGAGGACAGTGTGCGTCAGTATTCAAGATGGACACCGCCGAGGAAGGTAGCTAGCAAGCTCGTCAACCCATATCGTTACATTTACGTTACAGTATTGGTTAACTTCCTGTTGTGACACACATTTGATTGGCCCTCAAGGAATCTGTTTTGTGGACATTTAACAATAACTGTTTATTTCTGTCGATTCTGCTACCTGCGTGTAGTAGCTAACGTAATCGTCAGTTAGCTATGCTAGTAAGCTAACTAACTTAAGCTACATTCACTCACCACTAGATCCGAGATATAGCTAACCAACATTCGTGACTGCTAGTTAACATTAGTGGTGCGCTAACTGCACTGCTACACGTTGTTGTTAAATGTCAATGCAATACAATAGTGGCGTAGTGCTCAATGATACAATCAACATCGCTAGCTAGCGAACTAAAATAATAGCAACATGATAACATGTTACTGTTTGTTTGCAAACCCTCCCAGTATGTGCCACCCACCCATTACATTAGTACTGTCACTCACTTGATTGGTGTCAGTGACAAGTAAAGCATGTGCACGATTAATTTCTGAATGTAATGTTAATCAAAACCCCCAGACTATTTACAAATGAAAGCCCTTACATAAAGAGTATTGAGATCACTGAAATATCTGCAATATCTGTTATCATGCAGGTTGCACATTATGGTTTCTCATAACAAAGCCGGTCTGATTTTCTGCATACAGAATCAGCATCAGGCCTTTTTCTTTGTTGGTAGAACCCTGTTCTCTGTGATTTTGTTTAATTCGTGTCCTTGTTTTCTGCAGGGGATATATGCCGGGTCTGCCGGTCTGAAGGAACCCCGGACAAGCCACTATATCACCCGTGTGTTTGCACAGGAAGTATAAAATTCATCCACCAAGAATGGTATGTGGTGTTGGTGGTATACTCAAACACAGGGTCAGTGGCATTTCTTTAGAGACAGACTGTGTTCTAGCCAGAGCATGATGCATTCAAGATTGGGATTGAGCCAAGTATTACTAAGGGAAAGTAATACTTAGCAAGTGATGCACTCTGATACTAAACTCAGCAAAAAGAGAAATGTCCTCTCACTCTGTTATTTTCAGCAAACTTAAATATGTGTAAATATTTGTATGAACATACCAAGATTCAACAACTGAGACATAAACTGATAAAGGTAAAAAAAAAAAAATAACAGGTCAAAAGTAACAGTATCTGGTGTGGCCACCAGCTGCATTGTGTACTGCAGTGAATCTCCTCATGTACTGCACCAGATTTGCCCGTTCTTGCTGTGAGAGGCACCTTCAAGTTTCCAGACATTTCTGGGGGGAAAGGCCTTAGCCCTCACCCTCCGATACAACAGGTCCCAGACGTGCTCAATGTGATTGAGATCCGGGCTCTTCGCTGGCCATGGCAGAACACTGACATTCCTGTCTTTCAGGAAATCACTCACAGAATGAGCAGTATGGCTGGTGACATTGTCATGCTGGAGGGTCATGTCAGGATGAGCCTGCAGGAAGGGTACCACATGAGGAAGGAGGATGTCTTCCCTGTAACGCAAGGCATTGAGATGGCCTGTAATGACAAAAAGCTCAGTCCGATGATGCTGTGACACACCGCCCCAGACCATGACGGACCCTCCACCTCCAAATCGATCCCGCTCCAGAGTATAGGCCTCGGTGTAACGCTCATTCCTTTGACGATAAACGTGAATCCGACCATCACCCCTAGTAAGACAAAACCGCGACTCGTCAGTGAAGATCACTTTTTGCCAGTCCTGTCTGGTCCAGCAACGGTGGGTTTGTGCCCATAGGTGACTGTTGCCGGTGATGTCTTGTGAGGACCTGCCTTACAACAGGCCTACAAGCCCTCAGTCCAAACTCTCTCATCCTATTGCGGATAATCTGAGCACTGATGGAGGGATTGTGCGTTCCTGGTGTGAGTCGGGCAGTTGTTGTTGCCATCCTGTACCTGTCCCGCAGGTGTGATGTTTGAATGTACCGATCCAGTGCAGGTGTTGTTACACGTGGTCTGCCACTGCGAGGGCGATCAGCTGTCCGATTTGTCTCCCTGTAGCTCCGTCTTAGGCGTCTCACACTACGGACATTGCAATTTATTGCCCTGACCACATCTGCAGTCCTCATGCCTCCTTGTAGCACGCCTAAGGCATGTTCAAACAGATGAGTAGGGACCCTGGGCATCTTTCTTTTGGTGTTTTTCAGAGTCAGTAGAAAGGCCTCTTTAGTGTCCTAAGTTTTCATAACTGTGACCTTAATTGCCTACCGTCTGTAAGCTGTTCTTGTCTTAACGACCGTTCCACAGGTGCATGTTCATTAATTGTTTATGGTTCATTGAACAAGCATGGGAAACCGTGTTTAAACCCTTTACAATGAATATCTGTGAAGTTATTTGGATTTTTACTAATTATCTTTGAAAAATGGTCCTGAAAAAGGGACGTTTCTTTTTTTTTATATATAGAGTTTATATCTCTCCCCGTGCTAGATGTACTGACCTTAGGCATGGTCAATTTATCTTTTGCATTGCTGCACATGTGACACTGCACTTATATAATCTGTCTATGTGTTTTCACAGCTTGGTACAATGGTTAAAACACAGCAGAAAAGAATACTGCGAGTTATGCAAACACCGATTTGCTTTTACACCAAGTAAGTCATTCAATTTCTTTCTCTGTCTGTCTATGTGCCTTCTGTTTTAACATACTATTCAATTCAGCATATACTTCTCGTTAGAGTGATGCTGCGAGCTTGTCTGAAGACTCTCACTGAATTATTCCGCTGCTCTATCAATTGTTACATACTTCAGTCAGAATTAGAGAACTACCGATGCATATTTATTTTAGGTCCGATTCCAATTTTTGGTGGTCAAGAAGACGGATGGCCGATATTCAAAATCATTAGATTATAGAATGTTGATGACAAAATGTCCCGGAAATAGTCATGTATGCATTCATGTATACATTTTTTAATTAAACAATACATTTGATGATGTTTTTACCAAAAGTATCTACATAACAACATAATGGTAATACTTGTATTTGAATGGTAAATCTCTTTGAATAACTGGGTAAATTAAGACGTCATGGTCCCACTCACAATACAGGTGAATGCATATGCATTAGGATAGTGTGCATGTATTGAGCTGGTTTTAGCTGATCAGTGGAGTCTGTCATCTGTAACACCATAATCTGTTTGGAAGGAAAGCAAGGGTAGGAAAAAAATATGAAACGTCAAGGCACGTTCTTTTTGACTCAAATTGGCCTATAGTTTCAAAAGGTCCATAAACATGCAGAAAGATTCTTAAGTAGCTAACCCTATTGTCAATCTTTTATTTGGGTATTTTAAAACACTTCATTCTATCCCTTTTATGACAATCATCTAATCCGACTCTCAACTGTCAATTTATGGATATGATTGAGGCTGGTCAGATCAGGACACCAGTAAATAGCTAATGTTAGCTAGCTATGTTGGCTATTACCGCCTATCTGATATCTTAGCACCATGTTTATCTAGCTAACACCACAGATAAAAGGGTTAGTTATCGTAATCTTTGCTAACACGTCACATAGCTATCTGCTTAGCTAGCTTGCTTATTGCATGCATGGCCAGGCACGTTGACACAATCCCTTATTATTAGTAAATTCACTAAACTAATATTTGCAACAGGAGTTTGATTTTGGTCACTGTCAATTTATCCATTTCTCAATACTGCACCTTTCTGTTGGAGAATGAGCTAGCTTTCTGCTGATTATTTTTTTCAGATAGATTTTCCTCTGCATTGTGCCGTGCTCAGGCGGTGTGGTTGCTAGCATAGCAGCAGCTTATATCGGTCCGATATATCGGCTCGGATGATTATTGGTCGTTCTCTAGTCTGAATCTGCTATCGTTGAAGTTGTTTGTGGTGATGAGGGGCGTTGTACAAAACAAAGTTCTCAGCAATTGGATCGTCTAACCAATCAGAGACAATAAAGTCAAAGACAATAAAATCAAAGACAATAAAGAATTTTCAAAACTTTACCCATGTGTGTTCTGGCTTTGGGAGGGAGTCAAATCCAGACTCATTGTGGAGAAGAAACAAATGTTTGCAGGTGTGTCGTTGTGGCGGAAACAATGAGTCTGGGTAGCCAGGCAAGCTGTGAGCTGCCCTCGGTCGTTATCATACAGTAAAGGTCTAGGGGACAGACACACAGCCCTGTTTAAACTAATCCATTTCTCTGGAAGTGTGGCTCAAGCTAATGTGCATGCAGCAGCCTGCTCTTACTGGAATCTGTCTGCCATCTTCATTCACATAGTGAGTGATTTAGCAAGAGATTAGCATACTTCTTGTGTTTTGAGATTATTAATATCTTGTTTTTTGAAATATTTTTTTGTGGTTTTCTCAGATGATTAGATTGTTTATCCTTGTCCTTTAGACAGTCTGTCATGATACCAATAGAAAATGGTATGTTTTCTGACCAGGCAACAGCTGACAAATCTCAGGATAACCTCTAATCTGATCCAATGCAAGCTTTTGTTAGTTCAGAATGGACCCAATTAGGACGAGTAAAGGAGTGTTGGCATTTGAGGACGTGAAAATGAAGTAGCCTATTTGATCCTTTCTTTCCTCTGTTCTTTTCCAGTCTATTCTCCAGACATGCCTTCCCGGCTGCCTGTCCAGGACATATTTGCGGGGTTGCTGACGAGTGTAGGCACAGCTATTAGATACTGGTTTCACTACACACTAGTGGCTTTTGCTTGGCTGGGAGTGGTTCCTCTCACAGCATGTAAGTACAAACGTCCTAAAACAGACTGGTGGTACATGTTGTTCAGTAGGTTATCCATTGTTAGCCCTTTGTAACTGTTGCCCGACTGTCTTATTCCTGCAGGTCGCATCTACAAGTGTCTGTTTACCGGCTCTGTGAGCTCACTCCTCACCCTGCCATTAGATATGCTTTCTACGTACGTTTTTCCTTTTTCTTCTCCCAGACCTGTACAAAACTTTACACTGTAAAAACATGAACAAATGTTGTTTTGTCATTTAGCAGATAACATTCGGACTCATCGTGAGACAATTGTCATGTCCCTTCATCCACAGAGAGAACTTGCTGGCGGACTGCTTGCAGGGTTGTTTCGTGGTGACGTGTACACTCTGCGCCTTCATCAGTCTGGTGTGGCTGCGGGAGCAGATTGTTCACGGTGGCGCCCCCCAGTGGCTGGAGCAGAATCAGCAGCAGCAGCCTCAACATGCACCAGCTCCACAACCTAATGAGGTAGCCAAAAATGCCACTGTCAAGTCACTCTTTAAAGATATACTTCTCCTTAATGCAACCGCTGTGTCAGATTTCAAAAAAGCTTTACGGAAAAAGCACACCATGCAATAATCTGAGTATAGCGCTCAGAGACCAAAACAAGCTATGTTGTGGAGTCAACAGACGTCAGAAATAGCATTATAAATATTCACTTACCTTTTATCTTCATCAGAATGCACTCCCAGGAATCCCAGATCCACAATAAAAGTTTTTTGTTCGATAAAGTCCATTTATGTCCAAATACCTCCTTTTTGTTCGCGCATTTAGTTCACAAATTCAAATTCACAAGGGGCAGGCACTTAAGTTCAAACGACAGTTCCATTACAGTTCGTAGAAACATGTCAAACGATCTATAGAATCAATCTTTAGGATGTTTTTATCATAATGAGCTCATGGCATTGTGCCAGACCCCTTAGTCAAACAGCTCTTATCTCCCCCTTCACAGTAAAAGCCTGAAACAAGGTTCTAAAGACTGTTGACATCTAGTGGAAGCCTTAGGAAGTGCAATCGGACCAAATTTCCACTGTATATTGGATAGGCAAAGACAGGTTTTTGCCTGCCATATGAGTTCTGTTATACTCAAAGATATCATTCAAACCGTTTTAGAAACTTATTCCGAGTGTTTCCTATCCAAATCTACTAATAATATGCATATCTTAGCTTCTGGGCCTGAGTAGCAGGTAGTTTACTCTGGGCAACTTATTCATCTAAGCTACTCAATACTGCCCCCCAGCCATAAGAAGTTAACATAATGATATAATAATCGTAGCATTCATTTAGTGCAACTTCATAAGTTGAGTGTTTTGAAGCACTCAATACACTCTTTCTTAACCACCTATTCTAATGTTTTGGAGCTACCTGACCCCACCTTCATGTCCCATGTCCTTTCCCTATCAGCAGGCCCCTGCTCCTGGGCAGGGGGCAGCTGAAAACCAGCCTGCTGCAGCTGAGCTCCCGGCGGACAATGGTCCAGCGGCTGAGGTCCCCGACATTCAGATGGACCCGGCAGAGGATATGGAGCTGGAGGACGAGGCTGGGGCTGAGGATGTAGCAGATGCCAACAATGGAGCACAAGGTACAAACCTCAGAATGGAAAGGTTCTAGCCTGGTCACAGTTATGTTGTGCTTTTGCCAACACCATTGCTCATTGTCAGTGACTAGGAATTGGTTTAATAGCACAAACAGACTGGCACTCGGGCTATAAAGGTCCAAGATGCTAAGCTAATACAGCCTTATTCAAAGGCTTATTAAGGATTTTGCATTTGCATTTAACAGTATTCAACATCATATTCTCTATATTTGATCATTTTTCATAGACTTTCATCTGTTGGCGATATCTGTTTGTTTGTCAAAGTATGTTCCACAGTTGGTGTCAGTGAGTGAGGTGATGCTTTTGTCTTTGTAGATGACATGAATTGGAATGCCCTGGAATGGGATCGGGCAGCAGAGGAGTTAACATGGGAGAGGGTGAGTCTGGCTTAGAATTCCCTCAGGCCTATTTGTGTTATACCCATTGGCCATTGTGTCTTTGAAAGTTAGAGTGAATTATTATTATTTTTTAAATCACAGATGCTCGGTCTTGATGGCTCCTTGGTTTTCCTGGTAAGTAGCTCATTTTTGGAGGGGGAAAAATAGCATTTGAAGTTTTCCCATGTTTGAAAAGCCTTCAGTTTGTGTTCTTCCTTTTTTAGGAGCATGTCTTCTGGGTGGTCTCACTAAACACACTCTTCATTCTGGTGTTCGGTATGTATCATTAAACTAATATTAAGAGAATGTGCAATTGATGAATAAACAATATAAAGAGAAATATTCAAACACCTGACTTGTATTGTTAATTATTTTCAGCTTTCTGCCCGTATCATATTGGTCATTTCACAGTTGTGGGACTTGGCTTTGAGAAAAATGTAAGTATCAGCTTAAATTAAATGTTTAGATTTTCTCTCACACGTGTAACCATATAGATTTAATTTAAAATCTATATGAATTGATTTTGTGAAGTTTGTTTTGGACTCGTTTTTTGACTCGTTCCATGGAGCGCAGAACGAAGAAAATCAGATTATTTTGATTGTGTAATTTCCTGTTGCAGGTGCGGGCTTCCCATTTCGAAGGCCTCATCACCACCATCGTGGGCTACATCCTCCTGGCCATGCTATTAATACTGTGCCATGTATCCTCTGGTGTCTTTCACACAAGTGTTCTAGCCTAGTTTCAGTCTGTAATAGACATGTACTACCTGTGTTGTACAGTATGTATTCGTGTGTCTTCCTTAACAAACATACCAGGGATTGGCAGCGCTGGTGAGATTTCAAAGATCCAGACACCTTTTAGGAGTGTGCTACATTGTTGTCAAGGTATCTAAAACGATGCTAATAATTTATCCCATGATTGGGAATGCAATGCTGTACTGGTATATTGCTTTTTTGTTTCTTATGGACTCAGAAGTATATACATATAGAATATTGTGTTTGTCGTCCATATGTTCTGAACTGTTACATAGCAATCGGGATTATATTCCAATCTGCCTTCTATTGCCATAAAATAAATACCAGTTATTATAACTATTGATATTATTATTAACCAGGTATCCCTGCTGGTAGTCGTGGAGATCGGTGTATTCCCTCTCATCTGTGGCTGGTGGCTCGACATCTGCTCACTGGTAAGCCAACCATGTTCTTCTGCTTCAATGATTCCTACTTTCGAAATAATAATTGATAAATCACTTAGAAACCAAGTTGTTTTCTGCGTTGCAGGAGATGTTCGATGCCTCTCTGAAGGACAGAGAGCTGAGTTTTGACTCTGCTCCCGGCACCACCATGTTCCTCCACTGGCTTGTAGGGATGGTCTACGTCTTCTACTTTGCCTCGTTCATCCTCTTACTGCGAGAGGTGAGATGGTATTCTCTCATACCTTCATAGCTGTCATTTGCCATGATATTTCTCCTGTAGAATTATTCTAATATATATATATATATATATCTATATATCCATGGCTGATCTGTTTCACATTTTCGATCTAGGTGCTGAGACCCGGTGTTTTATGGTTTCTCAGAAACCTGAACGATCCTGATTTTAATCCTGTCCAAGAAATGATTCACCTGCCAATATACAGACATCTCAGAAGATTCATTTTGTCGGTGGTGAGTCGCAGGTCGCAACTCATTTCTTGTTTAATGTTAAATGCCATATCTGTGGGTGTCTGGACAGGACATTTACAGAACCAGTAACACTGGGTTTCTCCTGTCTTTCTCCACAGGTGGTGTTTGGCTCCATAGTTTTGCTAATGTTGTGGCTTCCCATAAGGACGATCAAACTCATCCTCCCAGCCTTCCTCCCATACAATGTTATGCTGTACAGGTACGTCTAGGGGCCTAGAATGACTTAACTTAAGATCCCGGCTCATAGTAATATAATAAAGCTGTTATGGCCCAAGACTCCCATTTTGCATTTACCGGAGGACAAACCATGGGCCGCATTAATGCATGCCTCTTTAGTAATAAAAAAAGCCTCTTCATTAACTAACAAATACCCCTCTAATGTACTGTTGTGAGTGATGGTAATGTCTCTGTTGATTGGATGATGTGTTGGCGGTCTCCATCTCCCAGTGACGCTCCAGTCAGTGAGCTGTCTCTAGAGCTGCTGCTGCTGCAGGTGGTTCTGCCTGCGCTACTGGAACAGGGTCACACACGCCAGTGGCTCAAAGGCCTGGTCAGAGCCTGGACCGTCACCGCCGGATACCTGCTGTGAGTGTCACACACAAACAGCACACTGTAGACTGTGTGTGTGTGCGGTTTATCATTTACATTGGAAATCATTATTCTACTGTGATATTGTTAATGCAGGCTCTCATCATTCTCGTATAAAACCAAGGTAAAGACCCTGAATTTAGGTATTATAGACTGACACACATCCTTGGTCTCATCTCAGAAAGCCCCATGTTAACAGTGCTGTCTGTGCCACAGAGACCTCCACTCGTACCTGTTGGGTGACCAGGAGGAGAATGACGATGATGCAGACCAGCAGGCCAATAACAACCAGCAGAGGAGGAATAACAACAACGCCATCCCTGAGGGACTGCATGCTGCCCACCAGGCTATCCTCCAGCAGGGAGGCCCTGTGGGTGTCCAGCCCTACCACCGGCCCATGAAGTTCACCTTTAGGGTGAGACATGACTATCACTCTCACCTTTTTATCATACAGTGCATTTGGAATGTATTCAGACCCCTCTTTGATACATTACTGCCTTATTCTATAATTGATTTTCCCTCATCAATCTAAACACAATACCCCATAATGACAAAGCGAAAACAGGTTTTTAGAAAGTAGTTTACATAAGTATTCAGAACCTTTGCTATGAGACTCGAAATTGAGCATCCTGTTTCCATTGATCATCATTGAGATGTTTCTACAACTTGCGAGTCCACCTGTGGTAAATTCAATTGATTGGACATGATTTGGAAAGGCACACACCTGTCTATATAAGGTCCCGCAGTTGACAGTGCATGTCAGAATACAAACCAGGCCATGATGTCGAAGCGATTTTCCATAGAGCTCCAAAACAGGATTGTGTCGGCACAGTCGGCTCAGTAAAAGGCACATGACGGCCTACTTGGAGTTTGCCAAAAGGCACCTAAAGGACTCTGACTATGAGAAACAAGATTCTCTCTCTGGTCTGAGGAAACCATGATTGAACTCTTTGTCCTAAATGCAAAGTGTCACATCTGAAGGAAACCTGGCACTATCCCTGCTGTGAAGCATGGTGGTGGCAGCATGCTGTGGGGATGTTTTTCAGTGGCAGGGACTGGGAGACTAGTCAGGATCGAGAGAAAGATGTACAAAGATATCCTTGATGAAAACCTGCTTCAGAGCACTCAGGACCTCAGTCTGGGGGCAAAGGTTCACCTTCCAACAGGACAATGACCCTAAGCACACAGCCAAGACAACTCAGGAGTGGCTTCGGGACAAGTCTCTGAATGTCCTTGATGGGCCCAGCCAGAGCTCGGATTTGAACTCGATCGAACATCTCTGGAGACACTTGAACATAGCTGCGCAGCAACGCTCCCCACCCAAGCTTACAGAGCTTGAGAGGATCTGCAGAGAAGATTGGGAGAAACAATACAGGTGTGTCAAGCTTGTAGCGTCATACCCAAGAAAACTCAAGGGTGTGATTGCTCGCTAAGGCTCTTCAACAAAGTACTGAGTGAAGGATCTGAGTACTTATATAAATGTTTTTGCTTTGTCACGATATGGTAGTATGTAGATTGACAGGGGGGGGTCCATTTTAAAATAAGACTAACGTAACAATGTGGAAAAAGTCAAGTGGTCTGATGACGATCACTCTCTCCTGCAGCAGTAGACTCTTCACTTGTTTCCTCTAAGCCATCTTTGTCTTCTTTCTCAGAGCATGATAATGTAGTGTATTCTTGTTTTTCTAGATTGTGCTCCTGATCGTGTTCATGTGTGTGACACTGCTGGTGGCCAGTCTGGCGTGCCTTACGTTGCCAGGTGAGTTTTCTGTATAGTCCACACAACCCACTCACTCAGTCACTCACTGAATTACACTATCCACTCCACTGTCTTCCTCTTTCACCTACTGTCACCCTCTCCCTGTCCCCTCCGCCCCCTGCTACAGTATTCACCGGCCGGTACCTGATGTCCTTCTGGACAGGCAGTGCTAAGATCCACGAGCTGTACACGGCAGCGTGCGGCCTATACGTGTGCTGGCTGTCCATCAGGGTCATCACCGTGCTGCTGTCCTGGATGCCCCAGGGCAGGAGGGCCATTCTACTCAAGGTCCAGGAGTGGACCCTCATGGTAATGCTCTGCAACACGGTAATGACAAGCAACACCCACCGCCCACATCTGTCATGAGTGAATTGGTCTTCATAACTATTTTTGTTTTTCCCCAGGAGAATTATGTGATTTTTATACAACAAAATCTAGTGTGGGAAGATGGTTTAAAACAGATATATTGACATGTAAAGACCCATAGAGAGATTTAAGTACTGTATGTTCATATTGTTTATGCTGTTTCTATTACACTGTGCTTTATGTTAGTTTGCAAGGGCTCACCTCCTTTGTGAGTGCATGGCTCTGGGTGATGAATGTCCTCTACATGATGAATGTCCTCTACATAGTCTGAACCAGAATACAAATTCAAGATGGCTCAGTAAAATGACACCCACTAGGTGTGTAGGAGAGGCCTGTGTTTCTAGCCCTCTGTGTTGCCTTGTACTGCACTGTAGATCCTGAAGACAGTGGTCGTAGCTGTGTTGCTGGCTGGCGCCATCCCTCTCCTGCTGGGCTTGCTGTTTGAGATGGTCATAGTAGCCCCTCTCAGGGTGCCGCTGGACCAGACACCACTCTTCTACCCCTGGCAGGTACTGTAAGGACCACTCATCTAACACCAGTGTCCATATACCGTTATGGTATTGCAGTACATTAGATGAAAATGGGAATCTTAATATTTTAAACTGTACCTAAAACATGTATGATGCTGGCGTTAGATTGCCTCAATTGGATAACAGAACAAGAGGCAACTACAGCCAACACTACTGTTTTGTGCTTTGTTTCAGGACTGGGCTCTCGGAGTGCTCCATGCCAAAATCATTGCCGCCATTACTCTGATGGGTCCCCAGTGGTGGCTGAAAACAGTGATCGAGCAGGTCAGTCCCACAAGATTGCATTTTACTATGATTATTATCACCTTAATTCCTCTGAAGATGTCATTCATGATATAGCTCAGATTCATGTTGAATACATGTTGGCATCATTTTGACTTCCTTGTGTTTCCTCTTGTAGGTGTATGCTAACGGAATTCGCAACATTGATCTCCATTTCATCATCCGTAAGCTGGCTGCTCCGGTTATCTGTGTGCTACTGGTGTCTCTCTGTGTGCCCTATGTCATCTCTGCTGGCATCGTCCCCATCATAGCTCAGTATTCCCCAGGTACGGCAAATATCAGTTGATGAAAGTGGAATTCGTGATTTCGAGAGAGAGAGAGAGAGAGAGAGAGAGAGAGAGAGAGAGAGAGAGAGAGAGAGAGAGAGAGAGAGAGAGAGAGAGAGAGAGAGAGAGAGAGAGAGAGAGAGAGAGAGAGAGAGAGAGAGAGAGAGAGAGAGAGAGAGAGAGAGAGAGAGAGAGAGAGAGAGAGAGAGAGAGAGAGAGAGAGAGAGAGAGAGAGAGAGAGAGAGAGAGAGAGAGAGAGAGAGAGAGAGAGAGAGAGAGAGAGAGAGAGAGAGAGAGAGAGAGAGAGAGAGAGAGAGAGAGAGAGAGAGAGAGAGAGAGATTATAAGTGAGCCAGTTAAAGGGATGATCCTCTGATTGCTCTCTCTGCAGGAGTTACCATGGAGATGCAGAATTTGGTGCAGAGGAGAATCTACCCGTTCCTGCTCATGGTCGTCATGCTGCTGGGAATCCTCTCCTTCCAAATCCGTCAATTTAAGCGCCTTTACGAACACATTAAGAATGACAAGTGAGCACCATGACATTAAGCTCAGCACAACCACACTTGTGACTTATACTTATTGCCAATGCTGACCTGACAAAATGTCTTCCGGATGTCTGACTGTCATCACAAAGTCTCCATTATTACAATGGACCACCATAGTTGCCAGTAAAATCATCAAATAACGTCTCCAAGCCTCTGAGGATATACTTGTTGGCATTTTTACACTTTTGTAGCCAGTATCCTTTCATGGCATGGTATTTCTCTCTGAAACTGTCTTTTTCTTTCCCAGGTACCTGGTTGGACAGAGACTGGTGAACTATGAACGCAAGGCGGCAGGCAGAAGCAGTGCAGCCACACACAGCAGCTCTTCCCAGGAGTAGGAGCTGTTAACACCTGATCTGAGAACAGCCTCTAGCTGTGTAGCCTCTCTCCTCCACTGCCTCCCTTTTAATGTTTCTTCACATTCATGACTCAAGCACTCGCCTCTCACCATGCCTTATTTCACTCCTTGCTCTCAAGCACAGCTGGAGAAAGGAGTGCGTTTTACTAAATAGATTAAAAGGCTAAATTACCTTAAACCAACCAACATGGATTAAAAAAAGGTTTCATCTTTGTACATCTTGAAAAAAAATACATGTATTTTGTTAATTAAATCTAGATGTCAAGTTATTCTTTTCCTGTTGTTAGGTCTAGATGCGTTCCTGTTGTTAGGCCTGGATGGACTACTACATTATTTGGCCAGGAGGAGGCAGAGTCCTGAGAGGCCTCTGTACAGCTCTATGGGGTAATCCCATTGGAACACATGACGGAGGCTCCGCTTTAGAGGAGTGATGAGCGTGAGACAAGGCAGAAGAACTTTAGGATCAGTTTTTGTAGTTTTTATTTATTAGTTTGGATTTTCCTTTAAGGGGTTTAGTATTACAGTGTGTGGGTGAGAGGTTATCTGCAAGAAAGACAAGTTCCTATTGGAATGGGTGATTTACTCTTTCTGCAGCAGGGTTCAAAGCCAGGTAATACAGATTCATGCATTTCGGTTCACTGTCTGACTGACTGGCCACAGAGGAGCTGTTGAGTGTTTCAAGCTTCCCTGAATAGCTTTATACTGGCTTGATGGTCTCCTGTCTCAGGCTGGAGTTATTAATGAAATCCCAGCTAGCCAGCTATATTTGTATCATGTAGCTCCAATATTTGGTTTCATTTGAGGGAACCCTGAAAGGCAGTCTGCTTTTTAGTTAGAAGTTACAAGATTGTAACTGTGCTCATGACATCTGTGTAATTTCTGCTCTACATTTCTTGCTACGCCTGTTGTACAGAGTAACATAGGTTGTTACATATGCATGAATATCAGTCTGTTGCACTTAAGCTTTAACATAGTGGCAGTCATTCATTAACCATTTTAGTGAAATCAAGTCAGTATTTCAATGTGGTGGTAATGACACTACAATACAATGAAATATGATTTGCTTGACAGGAGTTTTGGATCAGGTTTGACACTACTTTTTTTGTCTGTGTTACTGAGATTGGTACAATGTTTGTAAATAAAGCATTTCTATGGTTTGGATTGTTTACCATGGCAACAAAACCTATTTTCTTCTTTTCAATGTGTAAAATTGGCTGTGTCAGTTGCAGGTTTAAGACTGGATTTCTGACTGTTTTAGAGGGTATTAAATGCTATGTGACCATACAGTATCTTAACAAAACTGGGTACTGTCGTTAGCCTGTTACCCGGACCATTTTTTTTTTTTTTTAGCAAATTCCCTATTTTTATATGTGCGTCTAGTGTTTAATTGTGTAGGTCTTGTGTGTGCTTCGTGTTGTTTTTCTGAGTGGTTAAGTGTGTATTGGTCATCTTAATAAATGGCTGCTTTCTTTCCTCACAGAATGTCACCTTGACCTGTTTGTCATATTCACAAGTTTCAGTTAAATTGGACTCTGGAGAGATCAAGCAAAAGCCAGCAGGCACATGACAGTCTGGGAATTGAATAGAAAAACGCAATGGATGTGAATAGCATAAAATACATCCTCTTGTGTTGTATCATGAAAGTAAGCCTTGCTCAATCACCTCTCCCTATAGCATGTGTGGTTGATGGGGAGACATTGGTTATATAACTGGTTATAAAACGAATGGTATGACATTTCCATCAACAGGTGTATGTATAGAGCTCAAGTATGGAAATACAGTGAGCTCCAACGTATTGGGACAGTGACACATTTTTTGTTGTTTTGGTTCTGTACTCCTGCACTTCATATTTGAATTGACTATGAGGTTAAAGTGCAGACTGGCACTTTAATTTGAGGTTATTTTCATCCATATCGGGTGAACCACTTAGAAATTAGAACAATTTTATGTAATCAAAAGTCTTGGGACAAATGGACTAATATGTGTATTAAAATAGTCAAACATTAAGTATTTGATCCCATATGCAATGGACTACATCAAGCTTGTGAATAATGATGAGTGAGAAAGTTAGAGGCATAAATATTATACCCCCCCCATAAAGCTAACCTCCACTGTTATTGTAATGGTGAGAGGTTAGCATGTCTTGGGGGTATTTGTGCGTCTGTAAATTTCTCACTCATCATTATTCATGATTCATTCAGGACTATCCATAATTATGGAAGCATCCATATTAATGTAGAAGAGTTTAGAAATATATTATATTCTTATTTACAATAAAATGCACCCCAAAATGACACAATACATTATTTACCATTCATTTATATTGGGCACAAAATAATCTGAAACACAACTAAACCAAACGGCAAAAGCATCCAACAAGTTTGTAGTCAAAAACTTGACATAATCATTGCGTGCTAGGAATATTGAACCAAATACTCAACTTTTGACTACTTTATTACACATATACAGTAACAGTCAAACGTTTAGACACACCTACTAATCGAAGGGTTTTTCTTTATTTTGACCATTTCTACATCGTAGAATAAACTATGACATAACACATGGAATCATGTAGTTAAACAAATCAAAATATATTTTATATTTGAGATTCTTCAAAGTAGCCACTCTTTGCCTTGATGACAGGTTTGCACACTCTTGGCATTCTCTCAACCAGCTTTAAGAGGAATAATTTTCCAACAGTATTGAAGGAGTTCCCACGTATGTTGAGCACTTGTTGGCTGCTTTTCCTTCACTGCGGTCCAACTCATCCCAAACCATCTCAATTGGGTTGAAGCGTGGTGATTGTGGAGGCCAGGTCATCTGATGCAGAACTCCATCACTCTCCTTCTTGGTCAAATAACTCTTAAACAGCCTGGAGGTGTGTTCGGTCATTGTCCTGTTTAAAAACAAATGATAGTCCCACTAAGGGCAAACCAGATGGGATGGAGTATCGCAGCAGAATGATGTGGTAGCCATGCTGGTTAAGTGTGCCTTGAATTCTAAATCAATCACAGTATCACCAACAAAGCACCCCCACAGCATCACACCTCCTCTCCCGTGCTTCACGGTGGGAACCACACATGTGGAGATCATCCGTTCACCTACTCTGCGTCTCACAAGGAGACGGCGGTTGGAACCAAAAGTCTCAAATTTGGAATCTCCAATCAGACCAAAGGACAGATTTCCACCGGTCTATTGTCCATTGCTCGTGTTTCTTGGCCCAAGCAAGTCTCTTCTTCTTATTGGTGTCCTTTAGTAGTGGTTTCTTTGCAGCAATTTGACCATGAAGGCCTGATTCATGCAGACTCCTCTGAACAGTTGATGTTGAGATGTGTCTGTTACTTGAACTCTGTGAAGCATTTATTTGGGCTGCAATCTGAGGCTGGTAACTCTAATTAACTTATCCTTGTCAGCAGAGGTAACTTTGGGTCTTCCTTTCCTGTGGTGGTCCTCATGAGAGCCAGTTTCATCATAGCGCTGGATGTTTTTTGCGACTGCACTTGAAGAAACGTTCAAAATTCTTTACATTTTCCGGATTGACTGACATTCATGTCTTAAAGTAATGATGGACTGTTGTTTCTCTTTGATTATTTGAGCTGTTCTTGTCATAATATGGACTTGGTCTTGTACCAAATAGGGCAATCTTCTGTATACCACCCCTACCTTGTCACGACACAACTGATTGGCTCAAACGCATTAAGAAGGAAAGAAATCCCACTAGTTAACTTTTTAATTGAAATGCATTCCAGGTGACTACCTCATGAAACTGGTTGAGAGAATGCCAAGAGTGTGCAAACCTGTCATCAAGGTAAAGGGTGGCTACTTTGAGGAATCTGAAATATACAATATATTTTCATTTGTTTAACACTTTATTGCTTACTACACGATTCCATATGTGTTATTTCATAGTTTTGTTGTCTTCACTATTATTCTACAATGTAGAAAAGAGTAAACATAAAAATAATAAACCTTGAATGAGTAGGTGTGTCCAAACTTTTGACTGTTACTCTATGTTCATTTGTCCCAATACTTTCGATCCCCTAAAATTAAGGGAATATCTACTAAAAGTGCTGTATTTTCTAAAAGGTTCCCCCGAAATGAATGAAAATACCCTCAAATTAAAACTGAAAGTCTGCACTTTATTCTCATAGTCGTGTAGTTTCAAATCCAAAAGACTGGAGTATAGAGCCAAAACTACAGAAAATGTCACTGTTCCAATACTTTTGGAGATCATTGTGTGTTGAGATTGGAAATACTGTTGGCTGCATATCTAATGTTGATTGACCTGGGTTGCTGAATTCTTATTCTAACACCCTTTTCACGCTATAGTGCCGACCCAAACTTTAGTTTCAGAATATTGTCCCTTCCAACACAGTTCTAAGCCAGCACGGCTCAGCCCTATCTGGCACAATAAGATACAGTGCCTTCAGAAAGCCCTCATACCCCTTGACTTACAGTGCATTCGGAAAGAATTCAGACCTGTTGACTTTTTTCACATTTTGTTACATTACAACCTTATTCTAAAATTGATTAATACATTTTTTCAAATGTATTAAAAATACAAATGGAAATATCACATTGACATAAGCATTCAGATCCTTTACTCAGTACTTTGTTGAAGCACCTTTGGCTGCGATTACAGCCACGAATCTTCTTGGGTATGACGCTACAAGCTTGGCACACCTGTATTTGGGGAGTTTCTCCAATTCTTCTCTGCAGATCCTCTCAAGTTCTGGCACAGCTATTTTCAGGTCTCTCCAGAGATGTTCCATCGGGTTCAAGTCCAGGCTCTGGCTGGGCTACTCAAGGACATTCAGAGACTTGTCCCAAAGACACTCCTGTGTTGTCTTGGTTGTTTGCTTAGGTTCATTGTCCTGTTGGAAGGTGAACCTTCGCCCCAGTCTGAGGTCCTTGGTTTTCATCAAGCATCTGTCTGTATTTGCTCGGTTAATCTTTCCCTCGATTTTTCCTTCTCCCAGTCCCTACCGCTGAAAAACATCCCCACAGCATGATGCTGCCACCACCATGCTTCACTGTATGGATAGGTGCCAGGTTTCCTCCAGATGTGACGCTTGGCACTTAGGCCAAAGAGTTCAATCATGGTTTCATCAGACCAGAGAATCTTGTTTCCTATGGTCTGAGTCCTTTAGGTGCCTTTTGGCAAACTCCAAGCGGATGTCATATGCCTTTTACTGAGGAGTGGCTTCCGTCTGGCCACTCTACCATAAAGGCCTGATTGATGCAGTGCTGCAGAGATAGTTGTCCTTCTGGAAGGTTCTCCCATCTCCACAGAGGAACTCTGAAGCTATGTCAGAGTGACCATTGGGTTCGTGGTCACCTCCCTGACCAAGGCCCTTCTCCCCTGATTTCTCAGTTTGACATGGTGGCCAGCTCTAAGAAGAGTCTTGGTGGTTGCAAACTTTTTTAATTTAAGAATGATGGAAGCCACTGTGTTCTTGGGGACCTTCAATGCTGCAGAAATGTTTTGGTACCCTTCCCGAGTGCCTCGACACAATCATGTCTCGGAGCTCTACAGACAATTCCTTGACCTCATGGTTTGATTTTTTTGCTCTGACATGAACTGTCAACTGTGGGACCTTATATAGACAGGTGTGTGCCTTTCCAAATCATGTTCAATCAATTGGATTTACCACAGGTGGACTCCAATCAAGTTGTACAAGCATCTCAAGGAGGATCAATGGAAACAGGATGCAGCTGACCTCAATTTTGAGTCTCATAGCAAAAGATCTGAATACTTATGTAAATAAGGTATTTCTAAAACTCTCTTTATGCTTTGTCATTATGGGGTATTGTGTGTAGATTGATGAGATGGACTTTAAAAATACATATTTTAGAATAAGTCTGTAACGTCACTAAAAATGGAAAAAGGGAAGGGTGTGAATACTTTCCGAATGCATTGTATTCTACATTTTGTTGTGCTACAGCCTGTATTCTAAATGGATTAAATCTTCTTCTTTTTCTCTCATCTACACACAATACCCCATCATGACAAAGTGAAAACATGTTTTTTGAAGTCTTAGCAAATGTATTGAAAATTAAATAGATTAATTAAATATCTTATTTACATAAATATTCACACCCTGAGTCAATACATGTAAGAATCACATTTGGCAGCGATTACAGTTTTCAGTCTTTCTGGGTAAGTCTTTAAGAGCTCTCAAATTGGTTGTTGATCACTGACTCATCTCTTCAGTGGGTCATATGATTGAGTGTAGTCTGGCCCAGGAGTGGGAAGGTGAACGGAAAGGCTCTGGAGCAACGAACCGCCCTTGCTGTCTCTGCCTGGCCGGTTCCCCTCTTTTCACTGGGATTCTTTGCCTCTAACCCTGTTACGGGGGCTGAGTCACTGGCTTGCTGGGGCTCTCTCGTGCCGTCCCTGGGGGGGGTGCGTCACCTGGGTGGGTTGATTCACTGTTGTGGTCGGCCTGTCTGGGTTCCCCCCCTTGGGTTGTACCGTGTCGGAGATCTTTGTGGGCTATACTCGGCCTTGTCTCAGGATGGTAAGTTGGTGGTTGAAGATTTCCCTCTAGTGGTGTGGGGGCTGTGCTTTGGCAAAGTGGGTGGGGTTATATCCTTCCTGTTTGGCCCTGTCCGGGGTGTCCTCGGATGGGGCCACAGTGTCTCCTGACCCCTCCTGTCTCAGCCTCCAGTATTTATGCTGCAGTAGTTTATGTGTCGGGGGGCTAGGGTCAGTTTGTTTATCTGGAGTACTTCTCCTGTCCTATTCAGGTGTCCTGTGTGAATCTAAGTGTGCGTTCTCTAATTCTCTCCTTCTCTCTTTCTTTCTCTCTCTCGGAGGACCTGAGCCCTAGGACCATGCCCCAGGACTACCTGACATGATGACTCCTTGCTGTCCCCAGTCCACCTGGCCATGCTGCTGCTCCAGTTTCAACTGGCCTGGGCCCTAGGACCATGTCCCAGGACTACCTGACATGAGGACTCCTTGCTGTCCCCAGTCCACCTGGCCATGCTCCTGCTCCAGTTTCAACTGTTCTGCCTTACTATTATTCAACCATGCTGGTCATTTATGAACATTTGAACATCTTGGCCACGTTCTGTTATAATCTCCACCCGGCACAGCCAGAAGAGGACTGGCCACCCCACATATGCTCTCTCTAATTCTCTCTTTCTTTCTCTCTCTCGGAGGACCTGAGCCCTAGGACCGTGCCCCAGGACTACCTGACATGATGGCTCCTTGCTGTCCCCAGTCCACCTGACTGTGCTGCTGCTCCAGTTTCAACTGTTCTGCCTTATTATTATTTGACCATGCTGGTCATTTATGAACATTTGAACATCTTGGTCATGTTCTGTTATAATCTCTACCCGGCACAGCCAGAAGAGGACTGGCCACCCCACATAGCCCGGTTCCTCTCTAGGTTTCTTCCTAGGTTTTGGCCTTTCTAGGGAGTTTTTCCTAGCCACCGTGCTTTTACACCTGCATTGTTTGCTGTTTGGGGTTTTAGGCTGGGTTTCTGTACAGCACTTTGAGATATCAGCTGATGTACGAAGGGCTATATAAATAAATTTGATTTGATTTGATTTGCTAGACAGCCATTTTCAAGTCTTGCCATAGATTTTCAAGCCGATTTAAGTCAAAACTGTAACTAGGCTTCTCAGGAACAATTAATGTCATCTTGGTAAGCAATTCCAGTGTATAGTTGGCCTTGTGGTTTAGGTTATTGTTCTGCTGAAAGGTGAATGTGTCTCCCGGAGGCTGTTGGAAAGCAGACTGAACCAGATTTTCCTCTAGGATTTTGCCTGTGTTTAGTTCTATTCAGTTTATGTTTATCCTAAAAACTTGACTGCAGTTCCTACTACAACACCGCCATAAGAACCGCTATGCGGATTTCGGCTAAAGTGGATCTGATGAATAGAGCCCAAAATCTCTCTGGATAAGAGTGTCTGCTATGAATAAAATGATGATTATGATTAAATAAGTTCTGAACCAAACTCACTGGAAAGTGAGCGCAGTTTGGTTTGAGACAGTAACGGTGAAAAGGGTACACAGCCTCAGCACAGGATGAAACTTTTTCAGATAACACTTGTGAGATTTCTAACTGCGTGCCAGGCTGCCAATCCAGACAGTAATCTGGCAGGAATTCTGTTATAAAGTGATCCTGTTAAAGGTTAAAAAAAAATGCCTGTGGCGTAGACCCTAAATACTGGTCCATACATGAAGAAAGGCTGTCCACTTTTAAACAGCAACTGACCTAGTTCAATTCTATAACCAGGACTGACCAGAGCCTACTGTACTATTTGGTTGTTGGCAGAACTGCTAATCTGCTCACCACCCAGATAACATAAAGACTAGGACATTATCTTCAAGCCGATTTAAGTGAAAACTGTAACTAGGCCTCTCAGGAACATTCAACATCATCTTGGTAAGCAACTCCAGTGTATAGTTGGCCTTGTGTTTTAGGTTATTGTCCTGTTGAAAGGTGAATTTGTTTCCAAGTGTCTGTTGGAAAGCAGACTGAATCAGGTTTTCTTGTAGGATTTTGCCTGTGCTTAGCTTTATTCAGTTCCTTTATATTCTAAAAAAACTCCCTAGTCCTTGCTGATAACAAGCATACCCATAATATGATGCTGCCACCACCATGCTTGAAAATATGAAGAATGGTACTCAGTGTTGTGTTGTATTTGCTCCAAACATACTGCTTTGTATTCAAGACTTAAAGTTTATTTCTTTGTCACATTTTTGGCAATTTTACTTTAGTGGCTAATTACAAACAGGATGCATGTTTTGGAATATTTTTTATTCTGTACAGGCTTCCTTCTTTTCACTCTGTCATTTAGGGTAGTATTGCTGAGTAACTACAATGTTGTTGATCAATTCATTAGTTTTATCCTATCACAGCCCTTAAACTCTGTAACTGTTTTTACGTTACCATTGGCCTCATTGTGAAATTCCTGAGCGGTTTCCTTTGTCTCCGGCAACTGAGTTAGGAATGACGCCTGTATCTTTGTAGTGACTGGGTGCTACACCAGCCAATGTGTAATTAATAACTTCACCATGCTAAAAGTGGATCTGATGAATAGAGCCCTAAATCACTTTGAATAAGATCATCTGCTATAAAAATTAATTAAAAAGTCTGAAAAATAATTAAATAAACGCTGAACCAAACTCACTGGTAAAGTGAGCTAAAAGAGCGCAGTTTGGGTTGAGACAGATATCTTCAACACAGGATGAACCTTTTTCAGATAACACTTGTAGGATTTCTACCTATGTGCCAGGCTGCCAATCCAGACAGTAATCTGGCTGGCACTCTGTTGTAAAGTGATCCTGTTAAGGTAAATATAGTTTGTGGTGTAGACCTTAAATACTGGGCCATACATGAAGGTCTGTACTCTTTTAAACAGCAATTGACCTAGGTCAGTGTTTCAACCTGGACTGACCAGAGCCTACTGTACTATTTGGTTGTTGGCAGAACAGCTAATCTGCTCAACTCCAAGATAACATAAAGACTAGGACGTTATCTTCAAGCCGATTTAAGTCAAAACTGTAACTAGGCCGTCGTCTTGGTAAGTAACTCCAGTGGATAGCTGGCCTTGTGTTTTAGGTTATTGTCCTGCTGAAAGGTGAATTTATCTCCCAGTGTCTGTTGGAAAGCAGACTGAACCAGGTTTTCCTCTAGGATTTTGCCTGTGCTTAGCTTTATTCCGTTTTTTTATCCTACAAAACTCCCTTGTCCTTCCTGATAACAAACTCCTCTCTGGCAACTGAGTTAGAAGGCGCCTGTATCTTTGTTGTGACTGGATATATTGATACACAGCAAACTGTAATTAATAACTTCACCATGCCCTAAGCCGATCTGATCTTGTTGTTATTGATTTACGCTTCATAAGTGTTTTTAATCTTATTTTAACAGACACTTATTTGAATGTTAATACATTAACTTTACTACATTATTTTGCATAAGGTCCTACTACACTATTTACTACATAGCAGATCAGGGTTGCCTGGTTTTAATTGTGTACTGATTTGATATTGGGAATGAAATGTTACACTCATAAGTAGTTTAGCATTGACCTGACATACAACATATTGCTAAAGGCTTACCAGTTCAGGGGCCTAATTCTGAGGCCTACTTCAGTTGACAGCATCAACTAAGGAATCAACTACGGACATGATGTATTGCTTAATTAAAATCAGGTCCAGGGTCTACCATACACAGTAAGCAATCAATCATTTCAAGATCTGTAGATTGCAGCTGAATTTGCATAGCCCCCGCCAGAACAATCTGTAAATCCAGCATTTGACCGTGCCATTATTTTTAAATCTAATTTTCTCATTATACTGAGATCTTGAGTTTGATTGTTAGAATTCTC
The DNA here is from genome assembly GCF_021184085.1 of Oncorhynchus gorbuscha. Taxonomy (NCBI): domain Eukaryota; kingdom Metazoa; phylum Chordata; class Actinopteri; order Salmoniformes; family Salmonidae; genus Oncorhynchus; species Oncorhynchus gorbuscha. Next base: position 23,390,643 of record NC_060194.1, read on the forward strand.
ACTGTGTAATAGAGTGGATAGGCGTGTGTGAGGAGCAATGAACAGAAGAGACTTTCAAGAGGGCTGTTTTTGCCACCCACATGATCACATACAGTACAAATCACTAAGACTTTGGCGCTCAGACAAGCGTGGGAACTGCACTGTCAAAAGGTGCATCGTAAAACAGACACATCCAAGATACACCCAAGTCTTTAGCTGCTTCTAAAATAATGGCAAACAACAACCAAAATAATGTGAATTAGTGGCAAGAAGTGTAACTTTACACTGTAAAGGAAAATGGGGGGGGGGGGGGGGGGACGTATGTAAGAGGCCATGTTATTTTTGCTGAATCCAATTACCAGTCAGTTAAAACAGATCTAACAGCAGCCACATCCGACCGTAGATTAGGGTCATGGACAAATGTTGCACAACTCGTAAGGGTTGGAGGTAAGGAGGTAATGTCATGAAGTCACTTTTATGGGGGATACCCATGTTACTGTTGGAACCAGATTTAGTGTATGGGTATTGGATATGACACAAAACCAGTATAGCATGAGACAGGAATGCAATGAAAATGTAGCTGATGTGGTTGCACAAAATCAAAGAGATGTGGTTGTACAGATTCTAAATGATCTGTGAGTTGAGCTTTAGCTATGCAGACCAAGAAAAGTCAATACAAACGAAGCATTGTTCAACTATGCATTTTGGGAGAGAGAGAAAGAGAGAGAGCAGAGAGAGAAAGAGAAAGAGAGGAAGATAGGGAGAGAGAGGGAGAGAGAGAGAGAGTGAGGACTGATTAAAGGGATTAAGTAGCGTCAGTTTAGACAATTCTTCTCTTCCACATCGGTATAAGGAAACAAAATGATTTACAGCAGGGGAATAGAAGATTAGGGTATCAGCACAGCAGGACGTAGACACTATCTAAAATAATTAAGTGCCTTTTGTTGAACAGCATTTAGTGGGACAACTTTGGCAACAAATGCATTGAAGAGATGAATTCTCAAGCTGTCACACCGTTGTTGGTTGTTGCCATTTGGAAAGTGAGAAATACAGAAGGCAAATGAAGAGCTAATGAGAACAAGAGGATCCTTTGAGGATGACAAGGTCTTTAATGTCCTTCTAATACTTCAGAGAACAAGCTTTATTGATGGATTAAAGGGGACATTCGGAGACTTCCTCCTCAAGTGGCTTTTGAAACAGAACAAATGTTCGATCATGTTCCAGTTAGGGGTCATACTGACTTCTGCTTCCTCAACAAGACCTAGCTAAGTATTTACACTTTGAATGAGAGAGAATTGGTCAGATGAGATTGGGATTTTGGTGCCTTGTTCTTGTTGTTGTGGTGGATTTTAACCCGCGAGTTAAATGGTGCTGATCATAGAGGACTCAGGTGGAGGTGGAGGGAAGTTGTTAAAAGTTCAGCAGAATGGGATCTCTGGAGGTCAGGCGGGGGCTGTCAGGGGTCCCATAAATGAGGAGTTGGAGACAGTCACACACGACATAAATGAGGATCCTAATGTGGGAGACAATGAGGACAACAACTATTACGATGACGACGACGATGATGTCTATCAGGAATTTGAAGAGTTTGACTTTGACACATTGCCAGATCGGCCAGAGGATAGCAGGAGTATCGCCTCTGATGACTCCTTCTATCCACCTGATGAGTCTCTCAAATACAGGACTCCCAGCCCAGTCACCCCTGAACCGCTGTCTTTCTTCATGGCCTGCTACAATAACAATTCCATCATAGTGAAGATTATGATTAGGCAAGGGGTGACAGAGGAGGAAGTGAGAGAAACAGATAAGAACAACAGAGTATGTTTGCATTGTCATTAAAGAGATGAACTAGTCAATGTTCTCTGTGATTTAGAGTATGTCCATATTATCAAGTAAAGGCTAACTGTACAAACTTATAACATGGTCTCTGTTTCAATGTCCACACGAACATCCTACTTAGAATTAAGCAATGTATAATGCTGTCTACATGGTATGCTAGTATGGACATTGGAATATAGATCTTTGTAAAACGCCAGTTTCCGCAAGATGAGGAATAAGCTTTATGTTGATTTGATATGAAAGACAGCACACATTTGGGGCTTTTTGCTCCCGTTTCTGCATTTGTACTAGACACCCAAACTGTGTCATTTCTGTGGACAGTGACAATATCAGAGGAATACTCAGAGCGGTTGGTTAAGCCCTGGAACAGATGGGGGGAGGGGGGGGGGGCGTTGAAGCAGCTCGTAATCATGGCTGAGCTTTTAAAAGGTTCACCCAAGATATCAGGGTGCAGCAGGACAATACTAGGAGCGGGTTGGTGCTTCAAATCCCTTATTCTCCACACCATTCATGACCATCATGGGTACCCAACAGGTGGACATTGGGGTTAGGCATAATGCAATTTTGGTTGTGTTTCTCACTGCTGTATCCTCATCAGTGGTAAAGCAATAATACTAGGGATATAACACAGCAGCCTACACATTCAGTGACTACAATTGATCACCATATTCAAAAGGTGTTGCATGTAGATTCCATAGAGAGAAGTTCCGTGATTTTCCTCAGCATCTGATCAAGCTGAGAAACAAGGCTTACCCACTGACCTTTTAAATCCCTTCAACGCGTTGTGAAGAGACAGACTAATACAGTATAAATACGTGGAGAACTCTGCTGTCATGCTACACCTACAGTAACGCTACGTGTCTGGATGGATAAATGCAAATGTCCTCAGTTGTTTCACGTTACATCCAACACTGGCATGACATGAGCCCTAATGTGTGTTTGTATAGATGTCAACAAACACACACACAGCAGTGTTTGTCAATCAAACCCTCTGAATGCGGACTGTTTGAGCAGAGTAGAACCTTACTTTGGCAAATCTAAAACTGTACTTGTCTTTTTTCCAATTGACTCAGACAGATGATGTTCTCTCATGGGTTGTTTATACATGGGGTGTTGAATATGGAAACTTTCCGTTTGAATTCCTCTTTGGTCCCAAAGCTTTGGTATACGCCTACCTCAGACCTTTACCTTAGAGTTGAATATGGAAGCGATAAGCAGTGGGAATACTGGAAGCTCTGTGGATCCTTCAGGTTTTCATGATTAGTGGGCAAAATTATTTGTTTACGGTACACATTTTCTAAGGTATTTTCTTCAGATGGCTTAATCGTGACTTGTTTCACAGTAGCCTTGGTGACTGGGCATTTCCCCAAATCCATAAACTGGGTCATTGAGCCACCCTTGTATACTGTTACCTATACGTCATTATGCTATCTTACCATAGGGCTGGTGGACTGTGATTAGTACTGTAGGCAGCAGCAGGCAGATGGTTCAGAAAGCTCCAGAAAGACAATTAGCTGAGACTTAACTTGGAATTCCCTTGGGGATCATTAGGCCTGTCGGTTGGGGATCATTAGGCCTGTCGGTTGGGGGATCGTTAGGCCTGTCAATTGGAGATCGTTAGGCCTGTCGGTTGGGGATCATTAGGCCTGTCGGTTGGGGATCATTAGGCCTGTCGGTTGGGGATCATTAGGCCTGTCGGTTGGGGATCATTAGGCCTGTCGGTTGGGGGATCGTTAGGCCTGTCGGTTGGGGATCATTAGGCCTGTCGGTTGGGGGATCGTTAGGCCTGTCAATTGGAGATCGTTAGGCCTGTCGGTTGGGGATCATTAGGCCTGTCGGTTGGGGATCATTAGGCCTGTCGGTTGGGGATCATTAGGCCTGTCGGTTGGGGGATCGTTAGGCCTGTCAATTGGAGATCGTTAGGCCTGTCGGTTGGGGATCATTAGGCCTGTCGGTTGGGGATCATTAGGCCTGTCGGTTGGGGATCATTAGGCCTGCTGGTTGGGGGACCATTAGGCCTGTCAATTGGGGATCGTTAGGCCTGTCGGTTGGGGATCATTAGGCCGGTCGGTTGGGGATCATTAGGCCTGTCGGTTGGGGATCATTAGGCCTGTCGGTTGGGGATCATTAGGCCTGTCGGTTGGGGGATCATTAGGCCTGTCGGTTGGGGATCATTAGGCCTGTCAGTTGGGGGATCATTAGGCCTGTCGGTTGGGGATCATTAGCCCTGTCAGTTGGGGATCATTAGGCCTGTCATTTGGGGATCATTGGGCCTGTCAGTTGGGGATCATTGGGCCTGTCAGTTGGGGATCATTAGGCCTGTCAGTTGGCGTCTCTGGCTATAAGTCACCCTCCAAGCATATACGTTTATCAGTGTTGCTCAAAGTATTTGTTTATTTTGATATAGTTTCTATTCTACCGTGTCAACACAATTCTAACACCACACACCTAGAACTAGAATAGCTATTAAGGTGCCTCAAAGACCAGAGATATTGAGCACTGAGACCACGGCCTTAAGACCATAACACTCCAGGGAGTGTAACAGTGGCAGAGTCTTGGGTTGGTGAGCTTGCCTTGTGTCCTTAGTTAGCTATATCGTCATTTGTAAGCACCAGCAGCAGTCACGCCTGAACTTTGAGATCTAATGTAGACAAGTGACGTACCGGTAGTTGTGTGATGTACTATACCTTATGTGCAAGGTCAAATGTTAGAGTTGAACAGTACAACACTGTGTGTCAACAGATTTACCTTAAGGGCAAATCTTTTTTGTTGTCATCCAAAAAGAGAGATATGTCATTGACCTTTGCATGTGGTTTGTGTTTTTCAGAATGGGCTGATAGTAGCCTGTTACATGGGCTGGGTGGATGTGGTCATAGCGCTCTCTCAGTGTCCCCACATTGACGTCAACTGGCAAGACAACGAGGGGAATACAGCCCTCATGACAGCTGCTCAAGCTGGTAAGAATCCACAGATGTTTTAAAGTTGAAGGTTTGTTGGTTCCTAGTACAGTATATTTTGGGAATGTGTCAACACAAATATGATTATTCTCAATGAGAACAGACAGATTAAGCAAACAGATGTATTGATCTGGAAACAATGAGTATAATTCCACGTAGTTCATTGTGAATAAGGTGAATAACACATTTGGTTTATTTTTCAATGCCAGGTCACATTATGATATCCAGCTACTTGATCAACTACTTCTCTAACCTGGACCTAGAGCGTAGAAACTGCCATGGATTCACAGCTATGATGAAGGCAGCCATGCAAGGGAGGGCAGATGTTGTTCGTTTGCTCATGTTGTCAGGTAGAGCTAAAATATTTAGTATTTCTATGTCATTTTTTACAACGTTTTCATTGTCTCTATTTTGTTGCTGGACTGCCTTTATCTGTGTATTTCCTATAAAAGGAGCGGACGTGGAGGCGAGGGACTACGGGCGCAAGATGACCTCCAGGGAGTGGGCTTTGTTCACATGCCGCTACGAGACGGCCTACCTGATGACTCGTCTGATGGCCCAGCCGTGCGCCGAGCAGTTCTGTGAATCCTACAAGCTGGAGTGGCCCATGCTGCAGGAGCTGGTGACCCAACGCCAGGAACCCAAGAACTGCTGGCAGAAGGTGGCAGACAAAGCCTGCTGTAGGTTCTCCCTCCGCATGAAGACGGACCCTGTGGACGACGGTGTGATGGACCACATGGTGCGCATCACCACCGCCCTGTCCAGCCCATTGATCGCCACCGCCTGCCACACCGTGGCCCTGAGAAGCCCGCCCTGCATTGGGAAGCGGCGCTATGCTGTACCGGAGATCCTCAGGAAGCAGCGGGTGGACGAGCTGAAGCGCCTGGGGCCCGACCGGATCAACAACTACAAGAAGCTGTTCAATAACTCCCGGGTGCAGTTGGTCCCTAAGAAGACAGACCGGAGGGCCAGCCTGCAGACCCAAATGTTGCAGGAGGTTGCGGTGGCCGGTACGTCTGCCCTGAGGCGTGCCAGCTTGCTGCCCCTGAACATGATGAGGAGGAGCAGCGTCAGGCCGGGCATTGTAATCCCCAAGGTGAGGCTGTGCAAGGCCCCCTCGGGGCCTGCCTCCGAGAAGAGAAGGAAGAGCAAGGACCCTGCGCTCCTCCAGCTCCCCAAGTGGAGGTACAAACAGGCCAAGGAGGAGAGGAGGAGGCAAGAGGAGGAGGAGAAGCAGAGACGTTTTCCCACAGTGAGGAGGCGGTGAAAGAATTGAGCTATGAGGAGAGGGCAAAAAAATGTCAGGAGCCTTGGGAGGTGAGCCAACCTTTTATTACAATTGGTACTGAGCTGAAGAGTTGAAGTGATCACCTGCATTCGAGATTTTAAGGATTTTGCTACTAGATTATACTGTAGCCATGGAGCACCATGTCTTCCTGTCCTACATTTGGGTACTCCGTGTTGGGATGGGAACAATTGGCTTGAACTGTGCACTCACTGTGAGGAATTAATACTTGAACTTTGATCCAGATGTATTTTTGTATGCATTCTTCAGATGATGACTATGTTTGATATTTCCATTGTGAAAGGATAACTCACGCTAACACAATATTACCTCTGCACATTGTTTATTGTGTCAACGTTTCAGTCAGACATCCCCAAAAAATACTGACACCTACTGCATATTTAGGTTTATCTGAATGTTAAGGATATTCTCAAGGCAGACAGTACACTAATCAGTTGGATGTTTCCTCGGCTGTTAATAAAGGATACATGTACGTGCACTCCCCTATGTGTACTCCAGCGTTTTGGAACAGAATGTTTGCTTTTATTTGAGGGTATTTTCATACATATCTGTTTTACCATTTAGAAATGATTGCACTTTATGTATCTAGCCCTGGCGGTCATAAATATTTGTACAAATTAGTGATGTGATCATGATTAGATATAAGGAGGGGGTATGGCAATTTCTACTGTAACACTGAAGGAGCAAAACCACCTTCTGCAGGGTAATGTGATTTCACAATACAGATATATCAGATGGGGAATTCTCCATTAAAAGAACACAGCGAGGGCTGTTAAAGCTATCCCAACAAAACACTGAGCGATGTGGAATGAGATGTTTCGGTACCAAATGAGGCTCAGTTTCCCAGTGGGTACTCATTCAGGTAGATTCAGCTGGAAGAATGCAAATTGACCATTTGACTGGACAATTAAAAAGGTGATTCAATATTAATTCAATGCAATGAATAGGTGATGTAGGTCTCTAACAGTCGGCTACTATTTGACTTCCTATCAGTCAGAAGGCTATATTACGTAAAACAATGCTCCTTGTCTATGTCACAAAGGCAATCCACCACAGGATTCGCTGCCCCTTCACACAAATATCAGTGAATATTGAAAATGGTCCAGGTGATTATGTAACTGCTCTAAATTCTCTGCAGTATCACATATTTGCGTAATCACAACATGACATAATGTTAGCATTTTCACATTGAAGAAGAGATACATTTCCTTTACTGTTCCAAACGAATATCAAATTCATGGGCCACGCGGTCAGTATCTTGAGCACATTTCTGCTTAGTTGCATCGGTATCTGTATCTGCTGTGTGCATGCAGTAGTACTAGGATCGTCACTAGTTACCACAGCCAAAAAGTAATAAACCCCGCCTATTTCTAAAATGTATCTTCTTAAAATGTGATTATAAACCTAACCTTAATCACACTGCTAACTTTATGCCCAACCCTCACCTTAAATTAAGATTAAAAAGGTAATTTTAGTTTTCATTAACGCTTAGATAAAGCCAATGCTGACTTTGTGGCTGTGGTAAAGAGTGTAAAACAATACTAGACCAAAGACATGTATAACTAAACCAAGATAGACCACAGCTCAACGTTTCAAATGAGAACAAATGAGTCATAGTGGGCTGAACCAAGCAAGGCCAGGCACGAGCTAGCGAGATCCCATTGGATCCCCGTTTCCGTTAGGGAACAGCTAGTCTGTAAAGTGCGCGTGTGCAATAACTCAAATCGCCTTTGCGCTCCAAAACAACGATTAAAAAAACGTTTTACTTTGGCAAGGGGTAAAGTCTACAAAACGTTGTCCACTCTGTTCGTAAGAGTTCTAGTTGTGTTGATATCAAATGTTTAATTATGAGAAAATTAGCAGAATGTCGGCCAAAATCCATCTCGTTCAATCTTATCCCACTGTCGGCCACTGGGCTTCCTTTCACTACCATGTTTGGTAGTGGAAAAGCCAAGCGGATGCATCACATTCATACATCCTGGGAAATATCTGTTCTATCTGTAACTAGGCCGTGCAGAGTAAAATGGCAGACCCGACCTGCATGAGGAGAGTTGTCCCCAAGATACCCACTAGAGGGCACTGCAGACTGGTCCAAACAGTTGACATACAGTCAGGCTACACACAGGCCTCATAATGATGGATTCTCCCAGGATTAGCGAAGCAATTAAAATTAAAGGGATACAATGGAATATTCAATCGCTTACATTCTAAAGTATAGATCGCTTCTTTTCAGATACACTAATGCTGTATCTGGCACACTGGTGGAAAATGTTAGCATTTTCACAGAAACAGCATAGGCCTTCTTGTGCCTTCATTCATCCATTCATAATCTATGTTCTTAGCTTTTAGAGTGCAGTTTTGGGAGCTGTGATGATCCTAAGGCAGATGACAGAGAGAGGCCAGGCCACACATTTCTGATGGGCGCCACAGTGGCACGACAATGGATGGATGGTAACCTCGGATTTAGCATTACCCAACTAGGCCAGCAGCATGGCAATTAACACCTATCCCAGTGGTAATTTCACAAGGCTGCAGCTCACACAGAGCTGTCAGCATTACCTCCACTCAATGTCAAAGAGAAAACATTTAGAGAGAAACTGTAAAGACACCCCTCAATCAGTCTGCTGCCCTCAATCCCCTGGCTGAGCTGGTTGTGGAGGATTCCTATCAGATTCTGATTGGCTTGAAACTCTTCACTAAGCTTTGAGAATAGGAACATGTGGATTGGAATAAGAAAACAAATTCTTTATACAATTATTATTATTATTATTATTTTTAAATACTCTCAAAGTTACTGTAACATGCTGTCGGCACATCTAATAAATATTGGTGTAATTTTGAATTAGCGGAATGGAAGCTACAAAACAAAGCTAGGAGTTTTGTATGGTGGTTTTTTACTTCTTAACAGTCACATTCCATTAGCAAAATGAGTTCACTGCACTGAAATCATTTGGGAAGTGTCTGGTTGGAATGTTAATTAAAATCTCACACTTTTTTGTTACACCGGTCTGTCTCCCTTGGTAACAGGGGAAGTTTAGGAAACACTATGTTCTGAATCTGGAACGTCACCTCATCAAACCACCATTCAGACACACAGGGCATTGTCTCATCCACAACCGTGTCTCATCCACAATGTGATTGCAGATCAAACTTTCTATTTGAGTTGAGTTCGGTTACTTCAAAGAATCAAAATATTTTCTCTATTACTTAACTAAATGCACATATTGATATAGAGGAGTAAACATCATTCGAACACAGTGTGCACAGACAAACCACACAAAGAGTTTTTGGTAACGAACAAACAACCCCCAAAACAGTGACTCTTAGATGGTCAGTTTATATTTTTGTAGCAGTTTCAATCTGTTGAGGCAATAAAAAGTTTCACTTCTATAAAACACACTGTCTAGCAACAAAAAGGTTACTGACACAGTTCAATACAGTTTGTCAGGTATGCCTACTTTTCACAAGGACTGTGTCTGTTTTCAGATGCTAACTAATGAGAAGGGGGATCGTTTTAGGATATGATGAACAATTTGGGTGTTTGCATCATTTATTCATTGTTCAAGCATCTGAAGATAAGCCAGAAACTTCTAAAACGATATGTAGGGGAGACCAGAGCTCGTTGTCAACTTTGAACATACATTTTTCTCTCTCCTGCATTCAGTTTTAGTGTGTAGTCTACCACTATTTGAATTCACATCGACTTAAATAAGATGTGTTCATGCATTAGTGGGCAATGTCATATATTTTTCTCTATGTTGCCACATAACGTTATTGTAACATTTGATCAAAAGGAGGACTCACTATGAAACCGTGTGTCATGCTGGGGGGGAAGGGCGCTACAGGGTTTGTAGAAAACGACCACTTTTGTTCTTTCACAGATAAACACACACACAGACTGGATCATCAGCTCCATCACCACATTGACAAGTTTAAGGAAATCATCAGTTTCTTAGTCGGTGATGAAAGACGTTCACCTGTGACAATTTCAATATTCAAAGCTGGGGACATGAAGTGGCAAAATACGTTCTATAAACACCAAAATACAAAGTTCTGTAGGTGTAACTTTTAGCACCTTGTCTTGTAGTTACGAGGTCTGTGACAACTTCCGTAAATTGTGGATATTCAGCCCCTGGTCTCCCCTATTTCTCATAGCAACAACATGACTACAAAGTTAACATTTTAGTGTGCAGACCAGAAAATGAAGGTGAACAAAACCCTACATGTATTATGAAGTCTTTTCCATAATGTTGCTGCTTTAAGTGACATCCACGTCCCCACATAAAAGTATATATTTATATATAATATATATTCATACTCTATTAACAGTTTAGTCTACCATGAACTTAATTCCCACCCATTTCTGAAGAAGAAAAAAAACGGACTTTCTTAAAACATTGATTATCTTTCAACACAGATTCAACTAATTTGTACATATTTGGAGGGAATTAAGCTCTCAAAGATATTATTTCCGCCCCCTGGTAATGTTCCAGTCTTGTTACAGTGTATATATAGCTTTATTCCATTGAAACACATAAAAAAAAGCATTTACAAACTGGCATCATTAGAACCAACAACTTGCTGTTGAATGTAAACTTCAACAGAAGTTCAACGTTACCCCTCAGCTTGGATATAACCATGTTTGGCACATTTAAAAAATCTGACAATGAGCACAATTCACTAGGAGGCTTGTGGAGGGAAATTTTTTTTTCATGTAACAGAGCGTTTTAGGAAATAAAACGTATTTTGAGTATATCTATCGTCCATCCGTAAACTGTTTTAGGCAGTGGAAGAGCACCAAGGAAGTGGAATGATGCTGTTGAGCTGCTTAACTCATTTAGGTCCACCAATTCACATAATCAGATAAGCAATAACTTTGAAATCCGTCCTTCATTTCGCTGTGAAAACATGTTTCATTGCTTGTAGTGGTTTGTTTGTGTGCAGACATTGTACTCTCTATCATCCCCCAGAATGTAACAGACAGACTAACATTATGCTGAGACAATAAGGAAAGGGACACAGGCAATTGTGTAATATACACAATGCACATGTATCTCCGTAATGTACATCAAATATTTTACATCAGAATTAAGGATTAAAAAAGTAGAAATAAAAAAAGAATTATAACAAATCAAAAGATACAAAGTCTAGAAGCAATTATTTTGCCCAGAGATTATACTCCTTACACACAACACAGGTTGAAGCCGTACGTTAAAACCTAATAAGAGTTTGTGACTGACAACTATTCTCTAGCTTGTGTAAATGACACTTCATTTTCTTGTGCTTCACATACTAATCTCTTTACTATACCACATATTTACAGTTGTCTTCCTTCTAGAATACTGCTGATCATCTCCAAGATATTCCGCTCCTTACACTCCAACGCTCCAAGCTTTTGGTGGTGACCACATCATTTAATACCTTCCTTTCGGCTTTTGTGAGTTGTTTCTTAACAATATCCTGCTCTTTCTTTCTTCCTGTCTCTCTTTCCCTCCTTCCTTCTCTCTCTCTAATTCTATTCCTTCTGCTCTGTGACTCTCTCACTCTCTCTCTCTTTCTTCAAAGAAACATGGGCATGGGACCTCTCTCTCTAGGACAAACTAAACTCGCTGAAGAAATGTCTTGTAGTATGCATGCACATGCATGGCCTGTCTGTCTTAGTCTCTCTCTCGGCTCCTCTCCCCCATCACAGCACACTGCTGACGACCAGTCCTTCCTCTATAGTCCACTAGACCCAGGAGTCCGGGGAGGCTGGGTAGTGACTGGTCTCATAGTTGAGTTCACTGTAGGGGCGGGATGCTGAGTAGAAGTCCACATAGTTGCCCGTGGACTTGAGGCCCAGGTGCATGTTTAGGTCTGTGGCCTGAGGAGGGCGCTGGTGCACCTGGTCCTCGTAGAACGCCTCCTCAAACTGTACGCCAGGAGGGTTCTGAAACGGAGGGTAGGGCTCCTGGCCTGGGTTGGGCCCCTGAGCAGAGACCTATGGAACACACAGAGGTTAGATCACTACTCTGCTACTGGAGAGAGAGTACCTAACAGTGAGTGTTGCTCTTATAATGATATCAAGTCATTTCTTCATTCCTTACCTGGTTGTGTTTGATGTCATCACTGGGAGAGACGTAGGCTCCTCGGAACAATGTTGAGGTTCCACTTGAGATTTCAACTATAGGAGAGAAACAGAGAGAAGGTATGTGGTCATTGTAATCAAGTTGATTATTATAAAATGACCAAAAGGCTTCACACAGGTTTTAGAGTACACCTTATCTGATGAAAACACACTGACTCCAGAAACGAAGAGGAAACTGACGGAGGCCTTGAAATTCCTTCCTACCTGCCATGGTGTCTTTCCTCGAAGTGTGCTCACCCTTGTTGCCATGGTAACTGGCATTGGTGCCCGTTGACTCGTAGTCTGTCTTCCTCTCCTTAAGGCTGATCATCTCTCGGGGAGAGGCAGGGGCACTTGCTGCAAACACACAGATGACACATCACGTACACCATTACCAGGAAAAGACGTTTGACATCCACTTGACTCCCTTCGTCATTATTAATCCTCCCACTCTCCTACATTGACACATTCTGTTGATACCAGGCAAGGAAGCTGAGAATAAAGCAGCTGATGACAACATCAGATAACGTTACTGTGCCATAAAACGGCATGAAGAAAACACGCATGTAATGAAAACAAATACATAACTAACTAGACGGGGATCTAACATCCAGAAATAGCTCTTCTATGAAATCTTTACTTAGAGAGTTTATTGCTTTCTAATAGGATCCATTAAGTTCAGCATTTCCACTTTAAATTTCATTAAACTCCAATTAGAGCACCATGTAACCTTAATGTCCCGAACGGAATCGACAAACACCCTCTCGTCCAAGAAGATCCTCCGATAATCACCATTAAACGCAGCCAATGGCTGGCTACAGTACCAGGTTCTAGGTTTTAATAACAGTAGTACCAATACCTCTTACATTGACATTTGAGTCATTAAGCAGATGCTCTTATCCAGAGTGACTTAGAGTCGGTGCATTCTGACGACTATTCAGGTTTGTAGGCGTATTCTGCATTGGCCCTCACTGCCCCCGGAGCTAAATGTGCCTCCCAAGGTCTCTTCCATGAGGCTGCTGTGGTGACGAACAGAGACTCAGCTGTGGCATTCAAACCAGCCGTGAAGAAATCTGCTGGTGTATGTCATCCGAGTCATCCCTCCCTCCATCCTCCTCCTTTCCTCTCCTCTTCTTTCCTCTTAAAGGGTAAGTGAGTAACTGGCAGTTGCTTATTAGTGTCTGTGCACCTCCGTTTCTAAGCAGACACCACCTCATTCTTCATTCATCCTATCTTTTATCTGAAATATTACTAAGCTTCCCAATTATTTTTGTCTGAAATTCATGGACAATTTTTTTTTTGGGGGGGGATGTCTAGCAATTAAAGCTCTAAAGCCTTGTGAGTTTGCAAAAAATGTCCAATATTGTAATACTATGGGGTAAAGATAGAATACACTAACCTGAGCGATTATTGGGAGATGTCCGTACAGGCGAGATGGATGGGGTGCGGGAGGAAGAGTATGGTCTTTGTCTATCTCTTTCTATTGTAGAGGATGAGCCAACAAAATGATACTGAAAATATCCATCCTGGGGAAAAAGGAGATTCATAAGGGAACTAACAATAATGGACTGATCTATACTGCTTACTATGCTGCAGGATCATACTCTATGACCCTACTGTAAGATTTAAGATAATCTGGTCAAATACAAATGGGGTTGGAACTATACACACATTTAAATGAGGCCAAATCGAACAGGAGAACAATAAGATACTGACTGGCTAACTATTAAAGTAAAACATGCAACACCAGTCTTGCAGTTGATTTTTTGTCCCCCCCCCCTCTCAAAGCCCTTAAACCTTCAAATTCTTAATCTGTCTTTCATTAAAGCATGTTTATCTACTCTCCTCAGGTCAACATTGAGAGATTCTTTAGTTCATTAAACTGCAGCCCAGAGGGATTCCAGCTTCACTTTCACTATCGATTCATACACTTAATGAGCTCGCTGAACTGTGTCACACATGACGCATGAACTGCTGTACAGCATACATTTTTGCCCTTTACCTCCTCTCCTTTACCCCCTCTCTGGAGGACACTCCAGAGACTAAGGCGTTACACTTCCAGCAGCGCCTTCGGCAGAGTTCTTGTGGTGGCAGCAAGTTCTTTTGTATTACACACCTTTTTGTAGAGGCTGCGAAGGTCTCTGTACTGCCACATACTGTTGAGGACTTGAGAGGCTGCCTTCACCACTTTGGGTGTGTGTCTGGGAAGAGAAAAACGACACTTTATTTTCCTTGGATGAACAGAACAAAATGTTCTAATCAAAAGGTATTGAACGCTCGCTGCTGGATGAAAGGTCACTAAGCACAAAACATTAAAAAACACAAATTCAATAACAACTCAAATCTAAGCCAACATTAAATGGAAACAAGGTCATTCTGCACTTCAGCACCATAGTCATTCTTGCAACAAAAAAGAAACGAGAAAATTTGGAATGGACAAACGCAATTAGCAGAGACAAAATCCAATGAGTTTTGCATCAGAGGCCCCTCTCTCTCACACAGCACCCATCCTCTCCTCTATCTCAGCACAGCAACTCCACAAGCCACAAATGTCAGCGCTACAGGTGATTCAATTCACACCAGAGATATGGAATAATCATCAAGTTATTACATCATAGCACTGCAGATACTGTATAGCAACACTTCTCTTCTCTCAAGACTCAAAGAGTGTTTTGTCATTTCTTCTCAATGGGGCAATGCATTCTTACAGTTGTCCAGAGTCCCTAATCCTTGGCAACGTTGAGTAAGTGCATCACAGGACTATGAGGAGAGATAGCCAATTACAATACCCAATTACCTTGCTAATTGCAAACTAAAAGGTCCTAAGGGAGAACTGTTTTCATAAAATCCCAAAACAGAAAACCCACAATTAGCTACATTTAAAAGGCATGTCTTTACACTGGTGAGTTATAGGGAAAACATCAGAAAAACATCTACTAAAATACATTCAGAGGGAAACTAACAGAACAGTGCTTATGCCCGGTCAGCAGTTACATTAATTTACATTAGAGTTGAAGGTTAGGGTGAACAGAGTCTGTCTTGACAGTGGGATAACATGTTCTATAAAGTAGCTGGCCAGCACGCATGCAGCATTTGGTTCCAGGTTAGAAGATGAGAGTGAACAAAGTATGACTTCTGGACACCTACTTGTCTCCTTTGCTCCTGGCGATACCGATGAGTTTCTCGATGCCTCCAGCGTCACGCAGAGCCTTGGTGTTCTCCATGTTCTTAGTGATGACCTCGTGCAGGGCACAGCAGATAGCCGTGATGGTGTCGTCTGACATGGTCTTCCCAATAGCACCGGCAGCAGTCCCACCACTGCTGTTGTTGTTGCCCCCGGGCAAACGGTGGACCAAGTCTCTCATTGCGTACTTGCCTGTTGTGGAGAGAAAGAGACCTCATGGTTAAGTTCTACTGTACATGAACATTTAAATCTATGTGCTACCATTTAGGAAACAGATTATGAAAATCATGGGTGCAGAAAAACAATATTCTTTGATTTGATTTTAAATAAATCTGGCAAACATGCTCTCCAAAAAGCAATGTTCTGTTTGTGACCAAAATACTTTGCAAGTCACAACAGCAATATAGGGGAAAGGGTAACAAATGGTCAAGATATCAGAAACGGATAAAGACACGCAGTATTTACTAAACTTCACATGATATGACTGCTGTAATCAAACAGTAGTGGCTTACTGGCTGGTCTATGACCCCTTGTCTAACCTTGTCACCACTCTATGGACACTCGGGAGGAGAGCCTTCAAGATCAGAGATGTGCACAAGCCCCTTGTCCTATAGAGGCTACGTCCCCAATGAGCACTGAATGACTGAGCTAAAGTGGCCCTCTTGACTTGACAGGAGAACCATAAATACTGCACTTGACACTGAGGCATCTCACTTGAATCATTTTAAAAAGACAGTGCTCTAAAAACATTGGATATACTGTCGATAGTAATGATGTTTCAGCATTTACAGTAGTACAGTACACCTATGGGGCTTTAGTCACAGACAAGAGATCATAAAAGACTAGAAAAGACTAGATAGGAATAGAGAGAAGGATAGAATAAGAGAGAGAGAGAGAGAGTGGAAGGAACGATGGGTATCAGCATATGCGAAAGGCAGGAGAGAGAGAGAGAGAATAAATTCAGAGCACGGTGCTTTTAATAATTCACAATAGGGCCTCAATCTCCCTGCCTGACATTCACAGCTATATGATGAGGTTTTAATACATTGTCTGGTCAATGGGTCTTTTTTAAGACCCCGCTCAGCACTCCTACAAGACTGTAGGCCTGAGGACACTACATTTGCAGCTGGGATGGAAATGTCAATCCCCTCACGTTTAAAAGAAAGGCCTGGGAATGGGAACGACAGGGACGGTCTAGTCCTGCCAGGGCACAGTCACTATGCTGCGATTCATGGTAAAAGCATTAGCAACTACAACAGATGTGTGTAATGTAGATAAACAAAGAAACAGACAATCATTTGGAGCACATTCCATGATATTCAAATATAATATGCCCATTTTAGCAGCTATGACGTCAGAAAAAAATGTAATATGATAATTATTTTAAAGAAGTATCCCTCAATAAAATACTCTTCTAAACTAAAGCTATTAAAACTACAGTAAAAATCCCACCAAGTATACCCCATCATTGCTTTACAAAGTTCTTAGATGTGTCATATATAGCCAGACATAACATTGGTTTAACATGACTTAAGCATGTAAACAGATACTTGTGGGTTACTCTATTCTATCCACAGAGTAGGACGGCTGAAGGCCTGCGGCTCTACGACATGATGCACACGTCTACTTAACACAGAGCACCAGTCTGAGACGGCAAGAGCAGTTGCTATGGAGACGGAAGTTCCAACAGAAAACCAAGTTTATCAGAGAGATCAATAGTCTTTTAGTGCCGTTATGAGGAGAATTTCAACCATGTGAACACAGTCCACAAAGAGAGCTCTGCACACCCATCTCAGCAGAGAAAGATGCTTGTATAGCTGGCTGCAGAGAAGTGCATGGATATTAGCATATGCACACACGCGCACTCACGAGCGCGCACACACACACACACACACATACGCGTGCACCAAACACACAGCAAACACACACAGAGAAAAAAAAACATTTGAATGTTTTCGAATACTGAATAACTGACAGCCGAACTAACCGATGAGGTCTTTGTTTCTGACGTCTAAGGCCATGTTTCTTAAAGCTGTGGCCACGGCACACACCACCCTGTCGTTGTCAATCCTCAGCAGCTCCACCAGGATGGGCAGACCCTTCTCTTTCCTCACTGCCGCACGGATATACACAGACCACTGGAGAGGAGTGGAGACAGAGAGGTCTGATTCACACACGTTTATGTTCTATGCTATCAGTCAGAGTCGGATGACTTTCTTACAGGATCTGATATCTCTTTCTTAACTAACATTACAATAAGGGAACAGACCAATGACTTAGACCATATCTATCTGTAAGAGTTATGGCATCTTGACAACGGCAGTTGGACAGCTCTGAGGAGGCCACAGCTTACTGTAGTGCTCCAGCTTTCTTGACTAATGCAGTGAGTTAACAGTCCCCAATTAGCTCTCTGGTTCAGGAAGTTCATTTACATGACGGTGTGAACAGTTAAATGACTGCCGTTGAGCAGCTCTAAGGAGGGAGACCATAGCTTACTGTACTGTGCTGTACCTTCCAGCTGCCTGCAGCCAGGTTCTGCAGGGCGCCCGCCGCCCCCTCCAGGGTGTCTGGGTTGGAGCACTCCGACAGGAGAGTGAGGTAGGGTTTGACAATGGTGGGGTGCCACAGCATCTGAATGCCTTTGGGTGGGTCAGCAGAGTCCGGGAAGGGCCCCACACCATCCCACTGGGTGACACAGGATGGTGGAATGTTATTACTGGCCAATACTACATGCATAATACGGGACATCAAACTGTTTGGCAACACTAATTAGTGCTACTGAAAATTGCTTAGTTATCACAAAACAGTGAAAAGGTGGAAACATTGAATATGGTTGAGACTTGAGTGACAAGTGAATTGCTTTTTGAAATATGAACTTATAGGATAAATATAATTAAGAATGAAGTAGTTAGTTAAAATCTCTGGGGCATATCTCACATACAAAATCATCACCACCAAGCCAACCACATGAGCATCTAATGTATGCCAGAGTAGATGAGTTGTACAGTTAATAGCATAATCCAACTCAGATGATAATCAAATCTTGGCTTTTGCCTGGTTATTGTCCCAGACAAGGCAGAGAAAACCATGACAAATCTCTCCTCTTCACATTATATTGATGTTATTCAGCAGACACTCTTATCCAGAGTGACTTACAATCAGTGCATTCTTCTTAAGATAGGTGAGACAACATATCTACAAAAGTACATTTTCCCTCAGCAAAGTCAGTGCTAGAAGGAAAGGTTAATTTCCATTCATTTTAATGAAGGGTGTGCCAGGGGTGCCGTGAGATAGAGATACTGAAGATATATACTCTTCAAAGGTTTCAGACGTTTTCGGAAGATGGGCAGGGACTTTTGACTTTAGGGAAATGCTTGTTCCACCATTGGTGTGCCAGGGCAAAGAAGAGCTTTGACTAGGCTGAGTGGGAGCTCACTTCCTGTACTGGTAGAAGGGCCAAGAGATCAGAGGTGGCGGAACAGAGTGCTCGGGTTGGGGTGTAGGGTTTGAACATAGCCGGAAGGTAAGGAGGGGCAGTTCCCCTTGCTGCTCCGTAGGCAAGAAATAGGGGCTTGAAGATGATTACAAGCTTCGACTGGAAGCCAGTGGACTGTGCGGAGGAGCGGGATGATCTTAGGAAGGTTGAACAACAGGCGGGCTGTGGCATTCTCTTCAAGCCCCTCTTTCAGAACTAAACCCAGTAAATGAGTAATTACCCATAAGATAGACCCCCCTCCCTAGCCAGCTTCCAGCACCACTGCTCTAACACGCTGGCTAATTGCTAACAGCTGCAGTTGAGATGTAGAGAGGAGAGGATAGAAAGGAGATGAGCCCACCTGATCATGGGCCTTCTTTTTCTTCTTCTTCTTCCCCCAGCAACCTGAGCTCTCAGAATCCTTGCCGTTGGCATCGCCACAAAGCAATCCGTCAAGCTCATCCGTGCCTATCTGCTGTCCCTGAGATGTCTCTGCAGCTAGTCGATACGAGAGGTTCCTCAAAATGCACACACAGTTTTCAATGGTCTGCAAGGACAAAAGAGGGAGATGATGAGAGATGTAGGGAAGGAGTGGGTGAAAGGAGAGAGGGGGAGACGAACAGAGAGAGAGAGAGAGAGAGAGAGAGAGAGACAGAAAGAGAGAGAGGAAGATAAATAGAGAGCAGTATTTCGATTAGAGGAGTGCCATGAGATGCGTTGCTTGTCGGCCACGTAGCGAACAAAGTAAAGTTGTGACTTTATTTCCTCCAATGTGAGCGGACAGGATGTTTTAGGGATGCTATAAACTGGGGCAAATGCATGAGTTGCTTTCAAATAGACAGAGCATGCAATGCAATAGACCATGACTGCATTTGATACAACACACACAGGCCTTGTTACTAAACATTGCCTACTGTATGTTACACTGTTGACAGTCTATTATTTCATGACATCTTCCACAGCGAAATAGAGCAGATGCCAACCCTTCAATGGAACAATTAACAGAATTAAAGTATGGCTCTTTATCCAGTCTAGAAAGGCAATTCAATTGGAACATTAGTTGACCAGTCTGTTAAATGCAATTGGTACAGTAAAGTCAGGTGCATCTCTTTCAGATGAATGACTAACTTCTTGTACTCGTTAGATTGCTGTGCTGGATCCAGGCCAGAGCAGTACCGTAGTGACAATCCCATTGTAGTAAGCAGTGAGGCATTCAACACCATAGTGGGGGACTCTGATCTTGTAAAGAATTTTCAGTGGGATTAGGGCTGCCAGATCGCCTTCAAACTGGTTGGCAGAAAGTAGTCCAGACATAACAAAGGCCCTCGGAAATCAAACGAAAGAGGGCACTCATTTAGAGCGCTTTACGGTACCATAACCTACTGCACATAGTTATGAGTGTGGTAGAGAGGACAGATATGGAAGGCATTTCAACAGGGAAGAACAGTTTGTCATGGTTACTGCTTGACATCAGAAAAATGTAGATGGGCTGCGCATCGCTCGAGGTTATCATGTACTGTATGTGTAACCGGTGTGAAATGGCTAGCTAGTTAGCGTTGGTGCGCGCTAATAGTGTTTCAATCGGTGACATCACTCGCTCTGAGATCTTGTAGTTGTTGTCCCTGATTCAGGGCGAGGAGAGGGACCGAAGCTATACTGTTACATATGTACCTAGTACTTAGTCCATTTTCTCTCAGATTCACAAGGTCTTCTACAAGCCATAAACAGGTGAACTTGAACCACATTGTCTGACATTGACAGTGTGTCAATTTCTCCATGCATGACCTGTGATTGAATCCTTCCAATAGTTCAACACTGACTAGTACTTATAGAGGATCAAATCTTAACATAATATACATAGGCTTTGTTTCAATTATACTAAATAATGCATTTCAAAGCAGGATAAAAACACTAGCTCCATAGACTTTGAGGCATTCATTCGCAGGAAATTGGACATCTGGTATGAGCTTTTGGGAAATGACCAGTGTAATCAGAGCTGTTGATGATCTGTGCTAGCGTCTAGCGTCTAGCCTGACTGCACTGTACTGTAGATCATCACCAATACCAGGAAGTCAGCGCCCCCTATCTCTCCATGCAGAGCACCAGCAAGGACAGGATAGGTGTTGAGCAGCTAAATCATGAATAAAGAAGGCCATTTACAGGGGATGATGAGGTGAAGAGAGCCAGGGAGGCAACCTTGACAACACACTGATCCAGATCCACAACATGGGACGTTCGTGTGTGTGTGTGCTGTAATGATGGGCAGCCCCTGTCTGTGATTCCCTCAGCGTCATGTTAAAGGGTCTGCTTTATAAAAGGAGATAATAATATAATAATATGATGAGAGGAACACAAAGTCAAACCTTGCTATCGATCTCGCTGCTGCCCAAGGCGGTCTGGATCACGTAGAGCAGAGCGTCGGTAAGGCCCTCGCACTCCCTCATCCTCCTGCGAGCCTCCTCCCCCGCAGAGCTCACATTCCTGCAACAACAGCCAGTCAGACATTTCTCTTCAGCATTGTATCACTGTCATATTGTACAGTCATATTGTAGTTAACCATCATCATGATTTTTCAGTTGAATTTCAGGACTAAATATTGTACTTCTTCAGTGCTTGCCATCATAGTTGGTTGAATATAGGATAACTAAATAATGTTAAAGATGTATAGTTTGACACCATGACAAGCCTGGCCCATCAAGTACCCACTCTGGGTGCATCCCAAATGGCACCCTATTCCCTATACACTGAGTGAACAAAACATTAGGAAAACTTGCTCTTTCAATGACATAGACTGACCAGATGAATCCAGGTAAAAGCTATGATCCCGGCAGGTAGCCTGGTAGGCAGGGGCATTGGGCCAGTAACCAAAAGGTTGCTGGATTGAATCCTCGAGCTGACAAGGTAAACATCTATCATTCTGCCCTGAGCAAGGCATTTAACCCACTGTTCCCCGGGTGCCATGTATGTCGATTAAGGCAGCCCCTGCACCTCTCTGATTCAGAGGGGTTGGGTTAAATGCCAAAGACTTGTTTCAGTTGAATACATTCAGTTGTACAACTGACTAGGTTTCCCCTAATCAATGTCACCTGTTAAATCCACTTTAATCAGTGTAGATGAAGGGGAGGAGACAGGTTAAAGAAGGCTTTTTAAGCATTTTGTGTATGCGTGCCATTTCAGAGGGTGAATGGGCAAGACAAAATATTGAAGTGCCTTTGAAAGGGGTATGGTAGTAGGTGCCAGACGCACCGGTTTGAGTGTGTTAAAACCTGCAACACTACTGGGTTTTTCACACTCAACAGTTTCCCGTGTGTATCAAGAATGGTCCACCACCCAAAGGACATCCATCCAACTTGACACAACTGTGGGAAGCATTGGAGTCAACATGGGCCAGCATCCCTGTGGAACGCTTTCGACACCTTGTAACCTTGTAGAGTCCATGCCCCGACTAATTGAGTCTGTTCTGAGGGCAAAAGGGAAATATTAGCAAGATTTCCTAATGTTTTGGAAACTCAGAGTTTATTTTTATTTAACTCTTATTTTACCAGGTAAGTTGACTGAGAACACATTCTCATTTACAGCAACAACCTGGATAATAGTTACAGGGGATGAACAAGCCATTTGTAAACTGGGGATGATTAGGTGACCGTGATGGTTTGAGGGCAAGATTGGGAATTTAGCCAGGACACCAGGGTTAACACACCTACTCTTACAATAAGTGCCATGAGATCTTTAGCGAACACAGAGAGTCAGGACACCTGTTTAACGTCCCACCGGAAAGACGGCAACCCTGCACAGGGCAATGTCCCCAATCACTGCCCTGGGGCATTTGGATATTTGTTTTTAGACCAGAGGAAAGGGTGCCTCCTACTGGCCCTCCAACACCACTTCCAGCAGCATGTGGTCTCCGCTTAGCTTCAGAAGCAAACCAGCAGTGGGATGCAGGGTGGTATGCAGCTGACTGTAGGATATAGGGCACTACATCCTGTCTCCTCTCCGCTGCCCTTTGAATGTCAGGTCATTAAAAGTCTGTAATGGTGCAGCCAGCCTGGTCTTATAACAGGCCTTTGTATGGACAACATGGCCTGTCTGTGTCTCCTGTTAGAGGTTTGGCCCAATTGATAGGGAGATTATTCTGCCATACCAAGAAAAAGAGCAGTAACTGCACATTTGGTCAAAATTAGTTACTGGCATTTTTGATGCATTAAATACATGCTTATCATGTGGACAAATATCCTGCCTCCACTGTGTTGAGAAAATTGGGCTCATGTTTGCAGTAACTGAAAAGAGTTGCAGTGAAACCAGGGACAAAAGCAGTAACTGCCATCACTCACATCAGTTACTGCCTTTTACCTTGATTTCACTGATCTTTGGGCTGCAGTGTCTACGGTTTACCTTGGCATTATTTATTGTCCTTTGCTGATAAAAGTATCAAACTATATGACACTGACAGCCACATACAAATACATTTATGAACACAAGTTGTGTGTATAAAATTTTAAAAATCACAATGTATTCCAGTGGGTGTACCAAGCAAGAAGGCACTAACTGCCGTCTAGGGTCACAGGTCATGTCAGAAGTCAGGGTTAATATGAATAAAAAACTGCCTCATGTTAAGACAACAGCTAACCACATCTCTAGTGATCTGCCTACAACTCATTTGGCTGGACAATTTAAAAACTATAAAACCATTTTTTCTCAGTTCCACATTATGAGCAGCTAGGGCTCTTTTGCTTGGTAGGTCAGTATGGATGGCCTGTTTGTAACTCCGTCAGCACCTCCAGAACTGTGCAATGGGCCTGATAAACAAAGCAAACCATGGATCAATCTACCGGATCAGTATCTGTTCTGGAGGTGCTCTTTCTAGGTCAGTGATGAGTGACTTGACTGTATAAGTGAGAGACGGGCTCTGGTTAGATAGAGACAGGGTCCATTATCAGGTAGTTCCTAAAACACAGCAGTCACTGCCCACTGACCACCCCGGGGTGATGCAAACAAGGAAACATGGAGCATTTTCAATAGGCTTGTTGACTCTATTGTGCATTGACAATCTAACGGTAAGGTCTTGTTGACTTTATTGTGAGTCTGATCGATAGTGATAATTAGTATATTCTCTTGCTGTCAAGGTGGGCTATGGTCCTTTTGACACTCTTCCTCCCGTTAGACACCAGCTGATCCCTGGCAGAGAGGCACCCTGTGAAGAATGTCAGTCAGCTAGCGTGCTGCGTTCGCTGTTAGCCATGGTGATTCTGTTCTGAAGACAGCCAGCGTGAGTGCCACAGGATGAGGGACAGGTGTGTGATGAGGCGGCAGGTGGCGAGGCATCTTAGTCCTGCACATTACATATTCAATCAAAGCTCCTGTTCTGTTGTTCCTTAACGACCGATGAAACAGATGAATTAGCCTGCTGAGCTCAGGGATTTAATGTACAGTCATTCATACCTGACAGGCAGGCATTAAGTCTCAGCACATTTCACTTACAGTGGGCTTCGTCCCACTCCACGCTGCTGCAGTGCTGATTGGATGTGCTGCAGACAACTACCTGTCTGATGGCCAATGGGAACGGGGGGCGTGCCCACAAAAGTCCACCTCCCTTTCATTAATCACTTCCTGCTTTGACAAGGTAATGTGTGGGCATATTAATGGTTTCAACTATTAGCAGATAATCCCACTAAAGAGAAGCGGTGACATATTGCACAGAGAGGGTAATGCACTGGAGGTAGAATGAATAAACCCAAAATGAACAGACAAGCAATGTATTAGCTAAGATCTCATTATTCTCCCTCTTCACAGATGCTTCTCTTGCTGGTACGTAGGAGACGAGGGCCCAGATATAAACGAGTAGAAACACTTGACACATAGCCAATATTCTTCCGGTGCCAGCGCTATAATCAGAAAGTCTTTGACAATATTCCAGAATTATAGAATGCTTTAATGGAATCCTGCAGGGAGCAGAGCAGACAGTTTTAAGCCGCGCAGAGTGCTGACATGGCGTTTTCACACAACATCCCTCATAGTGAAGGTAATTATGGGGAAGAAGCATGTTACATGGGCTCCCATAATCAGTCTGACACTTGTGGCATTCACTGTCCGTGATAAAACTTCCTTCATCAATAACCCTCATTCGTCAAGTCAATACTCACAATACGTACAAAGCTTCATGAGTATACTCTGTTTGACAGAGCAATGTGTTACATCCTGCATCACCAACACAAAGGAACTGGGTGCAGGCAAGCCAGGCAGGGACAAAGCAGGGAGACATTCACCTGAAAGAAGCCGACCGCTCTGAGTGAAAGCTACACCATGAAGAGGAATAGTCTCCAGAAGACACCTTTACAACCCAGTGCATGTAACCTCAGGTTGACATACACTGTCATGACTTGTGACTTTTAACCTCTAACCCTGCCACTGTGCTGTCACTTCTGCTTTGCTTGCTCTTTGGGGTCTTGGCTGGGTAAATGTAAAGAACCTTGTGACTACTGCTGATGTAAAAAGCTAGCAAACTTGATTAAATACATTTGATTGATTGACCCGAGGGTCCAGTAACAGTACTGACCTGAGGCAGCCGGTGGCGTTGCGGAGAACCTGGGAAGAGTGCAGGTGCAGTTTGCGGTCCTCCTGATGGGGCGAGGTGTCCCAGCCCGAGTGGGGGATGATGACAGCGTTGGTCAGCACGGCCAGGGCATCCTGGATAATGGGCATCTTCAGGGCATCACACGACGACAGGTTCCACAGCACACCTGAACAGAGAACATCAGATAGGACAGGACGTTGACGAACAGTGATTTAACGTGGGAGAATGGTCAGCTGTAGAGATCCCGGGAAGGGAATGGTGATTTATTGTTGGTTTATTTCGGGGAACAAAAGTTGAATATACTTCCTCTGAAATTAAAATAAGGATCATGTTGGACCAAAACTGTTCAAAACATTAAAAAGAAAATGGAAAACTGTAAGGCTCTATAACTGTTTAATAACTTGTCACAAAACAGCATATTTCAACCCTATTTTTGAATTAGTGAGAGGTTGGCGTGATTGTGCAATAAACTGGGCACCTGGGGCTTCATAGATTTATCTATTTTTTCCCAGTAATTTAATGTGCAAACCAGCCAACCTAAAAAAATGAAGGAATTTTCTCTCGCCTACCAATTACATTCAAAGCCAGCGGCTTTGGCACAGCCTGTATGAGTAAACCACAAAGAGACAGAGGGAGGAAGCGCTCTCTCTCTCTGCAGCTGGGCTCTCCTCTCTCTTCAACCACACTGACTACGACTTCAGTCTTCCTCCTCAAGCTGGGGTGCTTTACTAAACACTGAACAGGGGCAATACGTGTCCAAAGATAGTATACCATCCCAATTTACATATGACTTAAAAAGACAACCGACTCGTGTGTCACTATAAATTGCTTTCAGTAGGATGTGGTCGGAACATGGTGACTCTGCCATGGATGGTGTTAAGAAGTGAGCAGAAGCTGTCAGCCAAAGAGATACACACACAGCACAAGAGCTGGCCGGTTATCTACAAGAGGACAGAGGAAGAAGAGGAAGGAGGAGAGGGTCCTTCACTCTACAATCCTTCATACGCCATAAAAAAAATATATATATACATATATATATATATATATATAAATAAAGCAACACCTCACGGCACAAAGCCTCTCGCCCATGTGACCTACTTGTTGTGTGTAATGACATGCACTGACATGTACGTGTAACTGATAGATGCACACACACACACACATATACTACATGTTCATGTTTTTAAATGTATGTAAATTGTAAACTCTTTTATTCTGTAATGTATTTTTAGTTCTTGTGTCAGACCCCAGTAAGACTAGCTGTCGCCACCGGCGTCGGCTAATGGGGATCCTAATAAATCACATCAACAATCAAACCAGAGGGCACACACACACACACACACACACACACACACACACACACACACACACACACACACACACACACACACACACACACACACACACACACACACACACACACACACACACACACACACACACACACACACTCAGAGCACTGATTGTAATGACCTTGACAGCTGGCCCAACACATTACAATTCTTGTTGACCTTCACAACATCATGTCCCTCCTAGGACACCGTAGCCGTAGCATTTATGATTGCAATTACCAGTGGTGAGGCCGTCAGTCACTCTTCACCCGTTCCTCTCACAACAACAATGTAATTACATAGATCTACTTTAGTCTTATCAGCCACGTTGGGATGTTTTCCTTGTGGTCTGCTCTGCTCTAAATAACTAGCTGCGTGGCTCATAATTAGCGGAGACAGTAATCTTGCAGAGAGCATTACTTTACCGCCGCTCAAGGCAGCGCACAACATTTCTGTGTTTTTTTTTTAAATGAAAGAGCTGCTGCCTATAGCGGTAGCGGCGTTGGGCTCGGCCGATAATAACCGCCTATAACATCATCTTGTTCCAGTGGGGAAGGAAAGATGGATGTTTTATTTCGCTGGATAGAGGAAAGAGGTTAATTGCCTCAGCCTTACATCACCAGGGAGGCGGGGGGTGCGAGAGCATCATTTCGTGGGGAGAAAACAGGTCGTCTGCAGAACTAAATTATCTCTATGGGGGGGGGGGGGGTAGTGGAAGTTGAGGGCACTGTGCAGGTTGTCAAGGTGACAGAAATGGCATTTTAGGAGCATGACGTTTTTATGTGGTTCAAGTGAGGCAGCCGCTATGTCGTGAGCCGACAGTGATTCGGTGCAGAAGACATTCCAATCTAAACAGGTCAAATCAGCCACTCTTTACAATGAGTCACTGTGGTACCGAAACAAATGTGAAGAAATAAACTACATCCCAGCTCTGATGGGGCAAGACATATAGATAGATGTCTGTACATCTATGTTTGTAGATGGCTATACATTTCTACCATTCTCCTCCAACTACTACTTTTAAATGAACCTACTCCGATAACTCCTATCCCTCCATCCCTCCACTAGATTAGAATCATTTTTACCGTGGCTGTGTAAGAGCAGCAACAGTGGTTTCTGTTCGACATCACATGGAGTCCAGGATACAATCTACATCTTTAATCTCAGAAGACAAGAAATTTGCCATTAAAAATAGTTGTATTTTTCTGAATAATCGTCTTTGGCTCCTCTACATGCAAGGGGGGCTTCTTAGAGCAGCGGGGGAAACAACAACCTTGTTTGGCTAACTGTGATGTCATAAACCACCGCTGCCACCGCATGCCTAAGAAGGGCACCCCTTGGCAGTTGGTGACACGGGGAAGGCTCAGGGAAGGCTAGGAGACAGAGAGAGACTGGTAAATGGTCCCGTTAATCCATGCCCAGTCACAGGAAGGGGAGAGGAAGCTCAGGCGGCCACTGTGACTGATTTAAACAGCCAGAAGAGAAGATGTGAAGAGGCAGAATTCCTCTGGGCCGGGAAAGGTTTTCTGCAGCCTGATTAATTTGTGACAGGAGGGACTGTGTTCCAAGCGTTGAATTGTTTTCTAATTTATATGGTGATCTCCGTTAAGACAGTATCAGCACAAATCATATATTTCCTAAGCATTTCCTGTTTTAAAAACCTCACGCATTTTCTATCCAGTCATGTCATTTGTGAATATTTGTGTTTTCATATACATAGCTGTATATACATAGCTGACTTATATTGATGAGCCACTACTATGGATGCTGATGTGACACGTCCCTTAGGGATTCTTTGCCTCTACAGCCTACCGTAGTTTTCCAGCTCCCAGTAACAGTGACAGTTAAACATTAGATAACACGCCCATACGCATCCAGGTATAATCCTTTATAACTTGTTTTAAATACTTTTTATAATGTCATATAGCAAGGCTATGTTATGTCTCTCTATGTTATATCTTGTCAACAAACTCTGTTTACCTGTGAGCAACTCCCTAATCTCCATGTCTGTGGTTTTCCTCAGCAGACGGACCAGGGCTGGGATCCCCCCACAGTTCTTCAGGGCGATCTTGTTGTCATCGTTGGCCTTGCCGTACACCAGGTTCCTCAGAGCTCCACAGGCGCTGCGGTGCACGTCGGTCATCCTGTGGTCTAGCAGATCCACCAGCAGCTGGATCCCTCCTTGTCTCCGGATCTGGTGAGAGGAACAGGGAGAGGAAGGATGTAAGTGGATCCACTGGATCAAAATGAAAAGATAGAGCAAGAGCAGTACAAATATACATGCACTAGTGTAGCTACTGTTCTTTACTTTTCAATTGTCTACAGCAAAAGTCATAGTTAGTCATAGTTTTCAGCATTGACAACAATATCCCTAAAGGCATCCCTATATAAATACTATTCTTCAATAAACTAGAGCCATGTCAAACACGTGGCTGCACACAGACAGAAAGGCCCAGGACACACTGTCACAGTGTTCTGCCATATTAGTGACAGAGTGACAGGATGACCTGGCAGTGTGTGTGTGTGTGTGTGTGTGTGTGTGTGTGTGTGTGTGTGTGTGTGTGTGTGTGTGTGTGTGTGTGTGTGTGTGTGTGTGTGTGTGTGTGTGTGTGTGTGTGTGTGTGTGTGTGTGTGTGTGTGTGTGTGTGTGTGTGTGTGTGTGTGAGAGAGAGTGCGAGAGTGCGAGAGAGAGAGAGAGAGAGAGAGAGAGAGAGAGAGAGAGAGAGAGAGACAGAGAGGGGGAGACACACACACACAAGAGGACTGGTGCCAACAGCAGATGTGTGCTGCCAGGTCCAACAGAATGGATCAGCATTGCTGCTGTTTCTGTACCTCTCAACTTCCATTAAACACAGAGGAGAAACATGATTAAAAATCAGAGACCCTGTTCATCTGGGTGCTCTGCTTCAATTTACTGACAATTAATTTAGTGACAAGGTTTACCCCATCATGGCTTCTGTTATTACACTACACGTGCCATTTTATGGCTGACTCATAATCAGTCAAAGCACAAACAAAGAGGTGTTGGCAAAGGCGATAGACACTGGCTCACTAGATTGCAGGCTACATGCTATCATTATTCAGTACATGCTGTACGTACAGTTGAAGTCGGAAGATTACATACACTTAGGTTATACAATTGAAGTTTACATACGCTTAGGTTGAAGTCATTAAAAGTCCTTTTTCTACCACTCCACACATTTCTTGTTAACAAACTATAGTTTTGGCAAGTCAGTTAGGACATCTACTTCGTGCATGACACAAGTAATTTTTCCAACAATTGTTTACAGACAGATTATTTCACTTATAATTCATTGTATCACAATTCCAGTGGGTCAGAAGTTTACATACATTCAGTTGACTGTGCCTTTAAACAGCTTGGAAAATTACAGAAAATGATGTCATGGCTTTAGAAGCTTCTGATAGGCTAAGTGACATAATTTGAGTCAATTGGAGGTGTACCTGTGGATGTATTTCAAGGCCTACCTTCAAACTCTGTGCCTCTTGGCTTGACATCATGGGAAAATCAAAAGAAATCAGCCAAGACCTCAGAAAAATAATTATAGACCTCCACAAGTCTGGTTCATTCTTGGGTGCAATTTCCAAACGGCTGAAGATACCACGTTCATCTGTACCAACAATAGTACGCAAGTATATACACCATGGGACCACGCAGCCGTCATACCGCTCAGGAAGGAGACGCATTCTGTCTCCTAGAGATGAATGTACTTTGTTGCGAAGACTGCAAATCAATCCCAGAACAACAGCAAAGGACCCTGTGAATATGAAGATGCTGACATAACCTGAAAGGCAGCTCAGCAAGGAAGAAGCCACTGCTCCAAATAAAATCCCCACAAAAAAGCCAGACTACGGTTTGCAACTGCATGGGAACAAAGATGGGGACAAAGATTGTACTTTTTTGAGAAATGTCCTCTGGTCGGATGAAACAAAAATAGAACTGTTTGGCCATCGTTATGTTTGGAGGAAAAATGGGGAGGCCTGCAAGCCGAAGAACACCATCCCAACCGTGGAGCACGAGAGTGGCAGCATCATGATGTGGGGGTGCTTTGCTGCAGGAGGGACTGGTGCACTTTACAAAATAGATGGCATCATGAGGTAAAAAAATGATGTGGATATATTGAAGCAACATCTGAAGACATCAGTCAGGAGGTTAAAGCTTGGTCACAAATGGCGCATACTTCCAAAGCTCTGTCAGGAGGAATGGGCCAAAATTCACCCAACTTATCGTGGGAAGCTAGTGGGTTGCTACCCGAATTCACCCAACTGCGTGAAGAGGAAGCGGAAAGTGGGCTGCCCGGAACAAACACTAACCCTGGGTTCTGGAGGACTAACCCGAAACCTTCCTTCCGTTTGACCCAAGTTAAACAATTTAAAGGCAATGCTACCAAATACTAATTGAGTGTATGTAAACTTCTGACCCACTAGGAATGTGATGAAATAAATAAAATATTAAATAAATCATTCTCTACTATTATTCTGACTTTTCACATTCTTAAAATAAAGTGGTGATCCTAAATGTCCTAAAACAGGGAATTGTTTTAATTAATTAAATTAAATGGCAGGAATTGTGAAAAGCTGAGTTTAAATGTATTTGGCTAAGGTGTATGTAAACTTCCGACTTCAACTGTATGTATATTCCCTACTGTTTATGAAAACACTTACTAGACTCATCTCCCTCGCTCTGTTGTTATCAAAATAAAGCACCCAGTTAGTTGTCATTCCCTTCACACAGCCTCCTGGTCCAAAAATAACCAAGATACCGTTGTAAAGAATACGAGGGGAGACAGAGAGCTGATTTCAAGCGCAGGGCGCAGCAGGTGTTTATGTCATGTTTTGTCTTAGATTGTCTTGTCATTTTGCTTTTCCCTCTGTTCGTTTTCCCCCTGCTGGTCTTTTTAGGTTCGTTCCCCTTTTTCTCTCTCTCTTCCTCTCTCTCTTCTCTCTATCGTTCCGTTCCTGCTCCCAGCTGTTCCTATTCCCCTAATCAATCATTTAGT